>NC_134902.1:33963004-33968004 GCF_041734735.1 Babylonia areolata | reverse complement strand
GCTGTCAGGTAGGTAGGCTGTGTGCTTTTTTTTTGGGGGGGGGGGGGGGGGAGGGGGGCGGGGGGGGGGGGGAATGGCTGGGAGGGGTCCTTCAACTTCTTATTTATTCCCACGTTTTTTTCGTGTTTCGTTGTTGTTGTCTTCGTCGTCGTCGTCTTTGTTTGATAGGTCTTCCATCCATCCTTTTGTTTTTTTCTTGTTTTTTTTTTCTTTTCTTTTTTTTGTTTGTTGTTGTTGTTGTTGTTCTTTTTTATATCATAATTATTATTTATTTATTTATTTATGTAAGCTTATCTATTATTTATTCACCTTTTTTTTTCTCAAGGCCTGACTAAGCGCGTTGGGTTACGCTGCTGGTCAGGCATCTGCTTGGCAGATGTGGTGTAGCGTATATGGATTTGTCCGAACGCAGTGACGCCTCCTTGAGCTACTGAAACTGAAACTGAAACCTTCCATTTTTTCCCGATTATATTTATTCTCTCCTTGTTTAACATTTTTTTCCGTTGTATGCAAACTACTACTGCAACTACTTCTACTGCCACTACTGCAACTACTTCTCCTCCTACTCCTACTACTACTACTACCAGATGATAATAAGATAGCATACCATTTTCCGTTTTTTGTTTGTTTGTTTGTTGTTGCTTTCGAGTGTGTGTGTGTATGTGTTTCTTTCATTTTGGTGCATCACAAGTCTTCTTCATTCGCTAAAAATCCAACTGAGACCGTCATCTTTTGCTTTTTCTTCATTTTTTTTTTCTTTCTTTCTTCATTTTTTTCCCCCTCTTTTCTTTTCACCTGTCCCGTCTCGCCCTCTCAGTCTCCGAGGTGGGGGTCAGGGAGGAAGGGGGAGGCGGGGGAGGGGGGGAGGGGAGGTTGACCATTTTACGCTAATCTCTAAATGACGACGACAGGTGGAATATATTATATTGTGTGTGATGCTAGCGATGCAGGAACTCCGCTATTCCCTTTCCTTTTTCTTTCTTTCTTTCTTTCTTATACATCATTATCATCATCATAGTCGTAGTAGTCATCGCCATCATCATTATCGTCATCGTCATCATCATCTTCTTCTCCTACTTCTTCTTCTTCTTCTTTCTCTTCCTCTTCCTCCTTTTTCATTCAACAAAATATTAACTCTCGAATGACGAAGGTCGATCCCTCATACTGACGGCCGCAATAGCCGAGTGGTTAAAGCGTTGGACTTTCAATCTGAGGGTCCCGGGTTCGAATCACGGTGACGGCGCCTGGTGGGTAAAGGGTGGAGATTTTTCCGATCTCCCAGGTCAACATATGTGCAGACCTGCTAGTGCCTGAACCCCCTTCATGTGTATACGCAAGCAGAAGATCAAATGCGCACGTTAAAGATCCCGTAATCCATGTCGGTGTTCGGTGGGTTATGGAAACAAGAACATATCCAGCATGCACACCCCCGAAAGCGGAGTATGGCTGCCTACATGGCGGGGTAAAAACGGTCATACACGTAAAAGCCCACTCGCGTATATGCGAGTGAACGTGGGAGTTGGAGCCCACGAACGCAGAAGAAGAAGAAGGGGAGAAGATCCCTCATACACTGTTTCAATGGTTGTAGGTCATTTATCAGTATCTGTGATACTTACATAGAGCCTTTCTTCCATCAGAGACCAAGCTCCGAGCATTTTACAAACGCTGTCATTATGCACAACAAGCTGCCTACCTGCGTAAAGTCGACTGACAGATACCTTGAGTGCTGGCCTAGAGGTAACGCGTCCAACTAGGAAGCGAGAAAATCTGAGCGCGCTGGTTCGAATCACGGCTCAGCCGCCGATATTTTCTCCCCCTCCACTAGACCTTGAGTGGTGGTCTGGGCGCTAGTCATTCGGATGAGACGATAAACCGAGGTCCCGTGTGCAGTATGCACTTCGCGCACGTAAAAGAACCCACGGCAACAAAAGGGTTGTTCCTGGCAAAATTCTGAAGAAAAATCCACTTCCATAGGAAAAAAACAAATAAAACTGCACGCAGGAAAAAATACAAAAAAGTGGGTGACGATGTAGTATAGCGACGCGCTCTCCCTGGGGAGATTCACAGAGAAATCTGTTGGGATAAAAAGCAATACAAATAGAAATACAAAAAAAATACCTTTGGGCGCTCATCATTCGTTTCCTGTGTCAATTTTCGTCTTCTTCTTGGCGTTCACAGACACCATCAGTCCAGTTCTGGCGATGAATGACGTCATTTTGTCCTGCTTTTCGTGGTTGCTAATAGAGTTTGGTCATGAGTGGAGTGTCGACAAGCTTCATATCTTGTCATGCCCAGGGAGCAGTTCTGGAAAGTGCGTTCCACTGTCTGGGTTTCCTGAACACAGGGACAGGTGTGAGATGGACAGGTGAGGAGTGATGGCCTAGAGGTAACGCGTCCGCCTAGGACCTTGAGTGGTTGTCTGGACGATAGTCATTCGGATGAGACGATAAACCGAGGTCCCGTGTGCAGCATGCACTTAGCGCACGTAAAAGAACCCACGGCAACAAAAGGGTTGTTCCTGACAAAATTCTGAAGAAAAATCCACTTCGATTGTAAAAACAAATAAAACTACATACACACGGGACCTCGGTTTATCGTCTCATCCGAATGACTATGGTCCAGGCCACCACTCAAGATCTAGTGGAGGGGGAGAAAATATCGGCGGCTGAGCCGTGATTCGAACCAGCGCGCTCACATTCTCTCGCTTCCTAGGCGAATGAAATGAAATAGTAGGACATCCAGCGTCACCTCCACGCCCACAACCAATAGTATTTGTTGCGACATCGTTGTCGTCATCGTCGTCGTTGTCGTCATCGCCGTTGTAGTAGTAGTGGTTGTTGTTGCTGTAATAGTCATGGAAGTGGTAGTAGTTGTGGTGGTGGTTGTGGTGGTAGTAGTAGTAGTCGTAGTCATTGTCGTCGTCGTTGTAGTAGTAATAGTGTTGAAAAAAAAAATTCTTTCATTTGGGTGTTGAAAAAAAAAAATTCTTTCATTTGGGTGTTGGAAGAAAAAATTATATTTCTTTCATTTGGGTGTTGAAAAGTTTTTTATTTCTTTCATGTGGGTGTTGAAAAGTTTTTTATTTCTTTCATTTGGGTGTTGAAAAAGTTTTTTATTTCTTTCATTTGGGTGTTGAAAAGTTTTTTTATTTCTTTCATTTGGGTGTTGAAAAAAATTATATTTCTTTCATTTGGGTGTTGAAAAAAAAATATTTCATTTGGGTGTTGAATTTTTTTTATTTCTTTCATTTGGGTGTTGAAAAAAATATATATTCTTTCATTTGGGTGTTGAAAACGTTTTTTTTAAATTTCTTTCATTTGGGTGATGAAAAAAAAATCTTTCATTTGGGTGTTGAATTTTTTTTATTTCTTTCATTTGGGTGTTGAAAAAAAAAATATTTCTTTCATTTGGGTGTTGAAAAAGGTTTTTTAAATTTCTTTCATTTGGGTGTTCAATTTTTTTTTAATTTCTTTCATTTGGGTGTTCAATTTTTTTTTAATTTCTTTCATTTGGGTGTTCATTTTTTTTAAATTTCTTTCATTTGGGTGTTTAAAAAAAAATTTCTTTCATTTGGGTGTTGAAAAACAACAGGAACAACAAAGAAACAAAGAAAAGAAAAAGACACAAAACACGCTGCTTAGTCCTCTACTATATTCATAATAGAATGTTGTTTTTATTGTGTTGATTTATTTTCCTTTGTCGATACCATTTGTTTGTCTGTTTGGTTGTTTTGTTTTGTTTTTGTTGTTCTTTCTTTTACTTTTTCTTTAAATGTGTTAGTGTTAATGTGTGTATATATATATTTTTTTTTTTTTTTTTTTTTTTTTTTTTCGTCTTTACTTTTGCATTGTCGCTTGCTCACCTTCTCCGGGTGATGTGTCACCACAGGTCAGTGAACACGTTTACGCATACGCTTGAACACAGCAAGTTGTCCCCATACTTCTCTATCTCCCTCTCTCTCTCTCTATGCCCCTCTCTTTCTCTCTCTTCCTCTCTCTCGCTCTCTTTCTGTCTCTCTCCCCCTTTCTTTCTCTCTCTCTCTCTCTCTCGATGTTGTGTCTCTCAGTTTGACGCTGTGTTATACTCGTACATTATACATGTATTAAGTATTCAGTATTTATATGCGTACATGTTTGTGTGTCTCTTAGAACAACGGCAGATGTGTAAGTCGGCCAAAGTGCTAATATCTTCACCGTTGGAAAATAAAGATTCATTCATTCATTCATTCTGTCCCTCTCTCTCTCTCTCTTCTCTCTCTCTCTTTCTCTCCTTCGTCATGTCTTTATCGATCGCGCTCGCACACACACACGCAGGCACACACACACACACACACACACACACACACACACACACACACACACACACACGAGTACGCAGACTCACACTCTCCACCACACACAATTTAACACATCAACCCCCACCCCCAAAAAAACAAAACAACAACAACAAAAATCAACAAAATCAACCAATTATATCTTGCGTTCAAGATTTATTCAGGAAGAAAAAGAGACACCTCCCATCATTACAACACGTGTACAACACCACCAGGGAATAAAACACGAGTGTCATTCTTCTGTGAAACAGTAGGGTAGTTCACAGTGAAAAAAAAAAACAAAGAAAAAAAAACAAGAAAAAAACAAAAACCAAACAAGGCTCCAAAAGAGCTATTGCTCGAGCCTAAGTGTAGAAGGAGAAAAAAATTCCTGACGTAGAGTAAAAAGATCTACGACAAGGAATGTATAGACCACCAAGAGTATACAGTATACGCTTCATGTGTATATATTATATGTATATATATATATATGTGTGTGTATACTTTTTTTCTCCATCAGTAGAAAACCAACAACAAAGAGGAATATAATATCAGCAGTACAGTTGTGGAGAAGGCAGGTCCAGAGTCATCGTCCGAGATGATATAGTGAACAGGAAGTCAGCAGTATTCACAAGAAAGGCAGGAAAAAAAATAGGGGTTTTCATTTTTGTTTTCTTTTACATACACC
>NC_134902.1:33945504-33958004 GCF_041734735.1 Babylonia areolata | reverse complement strand
TTTTTAAAATAGATTGACCACTTCATCTGTTCATTGTTGCATCGTATTGTATCGTATCGTATCGTATTGTATCATATGGTATTGCATACTGTACTGTACTGTCCTACATACCCTACATAGTTCGTCGTGTCAAGTTGTAATGTATCGTGTTTTGTATTGTAGCTGAGCCTTTGCTGATCAAATGAATATTGGCAAATAAACAGACCGCAGAACTTTAAAACGGAGCAGACTCCTCTCTCTCTCTCTCTCTCTCTCTCTCTCTCTCTCTCTCTCTCTCTCTCTCTCTCTCTCTCTCTCTCTCTCTCCTGTGTGTGTGTGAGTGTGTGTGTGTGTGTGTGTGTGTGTGTGTGTGTGTGTGTGTGTGTGTCTGTGTACGCCTCTGTAACAGCATAGACCAAACCTCAACATGAAAAACATGTGCGTGCATTCAAGTAATTGAAGAACATTAGGCAAGTTGAAACTAACTTTACCGAAACGTAAATGGCTGTGAGTTCGTGCCATTTTGTTTTTAAATGTAGTTGGTACTTACACAAGTTACAATGGTGCTGTTTTAAACTTGTTGTGAAAGTTTTCAGACAACTTCCATTGCAGTTATATATGATTTAAGCGCACGAAAGCTTTTTTTTTTTTTTTTTCTTTTTTCGAGTTTGTAGCGTAAAGTCATGGTGCTTGTATTTTGAGCACACGCGAGTCAGCGTGCGTGCTTCCAATGTGTGTCTAATAAGCTTCTCTGATGATGTGTCGGAAAAAGTTATTGTCTTACGAAGATGACGTAACAGCCCGTGTCACGGGGTCTTAAGGGATTTACGTCATTCTGTTGTCAGCGACTCGACTCCACTCAACTTCGTTCACTATCATGGAACCCAAAAGGATTAATAGACAAAACAACACAACAACAAAAGGAAATGGTCGTTTAAGACGCATGTAATCAAATACTTATTTGCCAAGGCTTATATTTTCAATTATTATTGTTTTCTTTTATGACAATCACCGCAGTCCAATCAGCGTGTGTAGACGTCATCTTATTGCGTCATTTTTTCCTCCGTCACTTCCACATGTATTTTCAGACATAATTATAGTTCTGCCTGGCTGAATGCCTCTGTATTTGCGCTGTGTCTTATACTGGTTCAAGCTTATTTCGAAATCTGCCTTTATCGAGTTCCGAATCAGGCGTTCAGAATACTTGAAATGGCAGTTTAATGTTAAACAAGAGAGGCAAGGCCTTGAAGACTCACTTGTGATACACTTTTTTTTTTTTTAAATCCAAGCTTTTTATGTATTTAGTATAATTTCAATCAATGTTTAAGATGAGAAAGATCAGTTTGAAGCAAATTACAGAGAAATTTCCCTTTTTTACTAACTGCACCAAAACGTTTGCAAAATAAATAAAAATTCCATACTTAGCAAAAGAAGTTCCTGTTTGAACAAAAAATGATAATAATGACTCCTCTTGTTGTTGTGTCAGAATAAGAGGTCAAAGTGCCAAGTTTAGAGAATACAAAAAATATAAATATAACAGTAAATGCAGTTTGCATATAATTATGCCTAGACGTAACGCGTCCGCCTAGGAAGCGAGAGAATCTGAGCGCGCTGGTTCGAATCACGGTTCAGCCGCCGATATTTTCTCCCCCTCCACTAGACCTTGAGTGGTGGTCTGGACGCTAGTCATTCGGATGAGACGATAAACCGAGGTCCCGTGTGCAGCATGCACTTAGCGCACGTAAAAGAACCCACGGCAACAAAAGGGTTGTTCCTGGCAAAATTCTGTAGAAAAATCCACATCGATAGGAAAAACAAATAAAACTGCATGCAGGAAAAAAATCCAAAAATAATGGGTGGCGGTGTAGTGTAGCGACGCGCTCTCCCTGGGGAGAGCAGCCCGAATTTCACACAGAGAAATCTGTTGTGATAAAAAGAAATACAAATACAAATACAAATTAGGCTTCTTTTTTTCTTTTTTGTGCCGATCCCAGAGGTGCAATATTGTTTTAAACAAGATGACTGGAAAGAACCGAATTTTTCCTATTTTTACGCCAAATTTGGTGTCAACTGACAAAGTATTTGCAGAGAAAATGTCAATGTTAAAGTTTACCACGGACACACAGACACACACACACACACACACACACACACACACACACACACACACACACACACACACACACACACACACAGACAACCAAACACCGGATTAAAACATAGACTCACTTTGTTTACACAAGTGAGTCAAAAATGAGATGGAAAAAAAACGGAGGCGAGGTGGCACAACCGGTTAGGCACTGGACTTCTGA
This sequence comes from Babylonia areolata, assembly GCF_041734735.1. NCBI lineage: Eukaryota > Metazoa > Mollusca > Gastropoda > Neogastropoda > Buccinidae > Babylonia > Babylonia areolata. The sequence continues at coordinate 33,955,713 of NC_134902.1, read as the reverse complement.
GCCAGTGTTCACCAGTGATCAGGGTTCGAAACCCCCGTTTCGGCATGGTGTTGTGTAATCTGGAAAGACGTTCTACTCCGATTTTCCTCACTCCACCCGTGTATAATGATTGATATTCTTTGTGAAGTTTGTTAAAACATGTTCAGTGATCTTACTTTATGATTTAAAAAAAGAAACCAACTTATTGTATCACTTTGTCATTATTGTCCAGTTCTTCAGCTTTTTCCTGCTCTCTCTCTCTCTCTCTCTCTCTCTCTCTCTCTCTACTCCGTCCTTGTTTAATATGACATTGCTTTGTGCAAGTGAAAACAAATCATTGGTTATGCGCTTGGCTATATTCCTAGACAAAGCTTTGAAAGTTCGTTGCTTATAGTGTTATGTTTGTGTTGCGCCTATGCATTTACCTGTAACCACCCCTATTGACATGGGCCAATGGCCTTTTCATTAAAACATTTCAGTGTTCAGTGTTCAGTGTCCTCTCTCTCTCTCTCTCTCTCTCTCTCTCTCTCTCTCTCTCTCTCTCTCTCTCCTCTCCCCCCCCCCTCTCTCTCTCTCTCTCTCTCTCTGTGCATATCTGAGCTGGTTGTCCACTGGGCTCGTACCTATTTTGAGTTCGAATCCTAGGAACCCAAATGAATAGATAGATAGGTAGACAGACAGACAGACAGACAGATACATAGATAGACAGATAGACGGACAGATAGATATAGATGAAAAACCAACAAATGAACAAAGGAGTAAATAAATAAATAAATAAATCGATACCAAATTCAAAATATTTCATAAGGCGTTGCCTATTATGATGTCTTGTTTGGCGGTATTATGTGATTGTTCGCTGCCAGAGCTGACGGGTTGTTTAGTGGTATCATTGCCGTGTTAGTCGGAATGGTCGTTCTTCGAATTAACGCCACTGTCGTGTGTTGGTAAGCCTGTATCCGTCGGCCATATCGTATTGCTTTTGTTTTTTTTCTGCCCCATCATCTGCGCCATTTCAGTGGCATTACTCCCACGCCTCTCATTTAGATTTCCCCCGTACACGGCCACACCCGGGTTCGTCCGTCATAGTTCCAGCGTCGGCAGTCCGCAGGGAACCATCGATGTTAGGTCGCCAGGAGGCCACACACCAGAGGAGACCCTGCACTGCTGCTGAGTCACTTCGGCGGTGTTCAGTGGTGCCTGTTCTGATTCAATATACTTAGGACACCACCTACTAAGCCCCCTACTAACGACAATAATGGCTTAGTCGCGGAGCCAGACTGTGAGCGTCCTTCCCAGAGTGAAGACCGCCACCACGTCCCGCAAACAACCATCCCCCCATGAGTCTGCCGACACTGAAGACACTGACAGGACTCACCCAAAGCACGGAAGTGGAGGGGTATCGAAACTGAGGTCACCCATGAGAGCAGGGCATGAAAGGCCACGGACTTTGAGACTGTTTCGTTTATATGGATGATGATGGAGTCATACTGCATTTTTGTGTTGTACTGTATTATACTAGTCTCTCGATCCAGACTGCTCTTTATAGAATTCACGCTCTTCTCCTAGGGGTAACCACAGGTGCAACGAGATTCTTCACCGTATTTGTCTGTTTGTTTGTCTGTTTCTTTGTTTGTTTTGCTTTGTTTTGGCCAGGGACAACCCTTTTGTTGCCGTGGGTCCTTTTACGTGCGTTATGTGCATGCTAAAGCGCGGTACCTCGGTCTCATCCAAATGACTAGCGTGCACCCCAGATCACCACTCAAGGTCAAGTGGAAGGGAGGGGAAAAAGTAAAAATCCCGATTCGTGTGATATAATATAATATAATATGATATAAAAATACACACACACGCACACGCACACACACACACACACACACACACACACACACACACATACCGATAATACTCAAATGTATTCATAAATACTTTAACAAAATATTTTCAATCAGCGATATGTGTCACAGGACATTAAACAGACAAACAACAACAACAAAAATTCACACACACACACACACACACACACACACACACACACACACACACACACACACACACACATACACACACACACACACACACACACACACACATATATATATATATATATATATATATATATATATATATATATATATATATAGATAGATAGATAGATAGATATGATTCGAACCCCGTGGTCACTCACTTCCTGGTCGCGGGCGCGGTAGGTTCCACTAGACCAATGCTCCATATACTTACCACTTGTGAGAGGCGGGCCTCTGCTCTGCGTTAGCCCCCAGAGGCAACAAGTACAAAGGGGGTCGGGGGTTGGGGGGAGGGGGTTTGGGCGTCAGAAACAAAAGGTTCTTGACAGGTGAACGATGGACGATGGGACACATGAGGGAGTGTAGGGGGCGGGGGTGGGGGGTGGGGGGGGGGGGTGGGGAGGCTTTAAGGAAGGAGAATAAGTAAAGTAGGTCATCTTCGTTAACTTCGTTGTGTGTCGCACGTGCAGAAATGGGCAGTCATAACCGGGGGGGGGGGGGGGGGGGTGGGGGGGGGGGGGGGGGGGTTGAGGGTTGACATGAGGGATGATGTGGTGTTGAGTGTGTTGTTGAGGAGCTAGCTGGGTGCGATGGTGAGTGTGTGAGTGTGCGAATGTAAGTTTAAGTTTTGAGGGAATGGGACAGGTGTGTGTGTGTGTGTGTGTGTGTGTGTGTGTGTGTGTGTGTGTTTTCTTCTCTGCGCGTATGCGTGCGCACAAAACTAAAGACCCAAGAGTTCCGTGAATAACCTATCCTTATTAATCTGATCATTTTCCTCCTTATAAGCATGTAGACCCTGCTCTAATCAGGCACACACAGTTCCTCACCCTCACCCCCCAACCCCCACTCCCTCCGTCTCTCCCAAGAGAGGAAGCCACATGATAAAGCAGACGGAGGTCATGTGGTGGACTTTCATCCTCCAATTATCTTCATGACAGGTAGGTCGGTTAATTAGGAACCCCGCTGTGTGGTGGTTGGTAATTAGTGACCAGAAGTCAGTTACGGTACAACTCACTGGTTCGATGATCGGGGAGTTGATGAAAGGATCGTGGAAGGACTCGTCCGGTCCCGGAAACTGAGTCATCTACACTTCTGCTTCATTTGTATGATCGTCTGTCTGTCTGTCTGTCTCTCTGTCTTCTCCACATCCCACCATACACCTCTATAGTTATCCTGTTTCTGTGTTCTTTACTATTCCTTCTTCAGGAAGCTAAGTATTGTCAGAGCAAATGGTAATATATTTTGCTTTAGAATCTGAAAAAAAAATGTTTGTGCGTTTGGCTAAAAAAAATTGTTTTTGCTTGATTCCCCCGCACCCCTTCTCTCTCTCTCTTCTCACTCTCTCCCTCTCCTCTCCCCCCAACCCCCTCTCTCTCTGCCCCTCCCTCTCCATCTCTTTCAAATATTAATGGCCATAATGAAGCTACAATGGTTTTGGTATATTGATATTCTTCTGGAGAGTTCACAAGGAGGACTTTCTTCCACATTGGTGTATATTATAGTTTCGTAACCCAATCTTTAAAATGTGTTTGAAAGTACGTTTTCTCTGTCTTCAAAACGTATTTCACTAATTTGCAACGTTATGTCTCGAGTATTACAGCACTTTCTTTTAATCTGAAACGGTTTCCACGTTTTTACATATGCATAAACCGCACGCAAAGGGAACTAACTTTTATATTATTTCCGGCTGCGTCAACACGTGTCAAAAAGATGGAAAAACTGGTCGATTCCAGAGTCTTTTCTGCGTTTTCCTCCCATCAGTAAGGCAGGGGAGCTTGCTGAGGCTGTGTAGTAAAGTCCCTTGGGTTGAATGGATTGAAATTTGAGTTTTGTGACACAGCTCAAAATTCGAGACTCAAGACTACTCAAGATTCGAGACTGAAGACTACTCGAGACTCAAGATTCAAGACTACTCAAGATTCAAGACTCAAGAATACTCAAGAGTGGGTTTGGGGTGTTTCCGTGGATAGCAGCAAGAAGGGAACTACAACAGTCTAGCCTTGGTGAAATATGAATATGTTTGTGATTGCAAGAAATGTGATAAACTCTAGGGAGAACTGGACAGTATAAGGTCTTCAGAGAAGAAGCCCCCCTCAGTCAAGAGTTCCGGCCCTTAACTCCTTACACTCTAAGGGGGCCGGGCCACACCCAGGTCATGACCCCTATATGCCCTTGCGTTGCCGCCTTTTTTTCTTTTTTTTTTTGTCCTGGTCCTCAGCAGGTTCGAACCCGCGCCTCCAAGGTGGTTGTCACGGTTAAAGTGGACAATGGTGAACAGCACCTCACGTCGTGGTCCAGTCTTCAAGGCGCTTCTTCTCAGACTCCTCCTCCTCCTCCTCCTTCTTCTTTTGTGTCCCAGATTTTGAGACATTTTGCTTAAAATATATTTCGATGATGATGAGCGATTATGGGGTTGATGTAGATGCTGCTGCTGTCGAGGGGAAGGGGGTGGGTGGGGTGGGGTGGGGTGTCCATTTGGGTACGGAACTACCTGACAAGGCTGTGTTTTCATAATATTATCCCGGCGTCGACCAGACTGAGATACAAACACCTGCAGTGTTGATCAGGGAAATTAGAGCAACATTCCCCCAAGATACATACGTGAAGTGGATGACCCCTCGACTCTGTGTGTGTGTGTGTGTGTGTCCCATTTGAGCCCACAACACACTCATCTCAGGGTTAGAACCGTCCATGGGCCCGGAACAAAGAACAAAACCCTCAGCCCTGCTGGGTCTTGAACCCACGTCTTCCCAGATGCCAGTGACGCTAACCACTTCGCCACTTCACGTTCTTTCGTTATGGTCAATCAAATGGAGACTGGCGAAGGCAGAGAGCCGTTTCCTTCCAAGCAGACCTCATGCTAGGCTGAAGGTTCAAAGCATGTATTTTCTATGTCTCTTATTATCAAGATTTGTTTTTGTGTGAAAGGAATAAGTAGGTTTGTGATCATAGATGATGTATGCGCGTGTGTGCTTGGCTGCTTGCTTGCTTGTGCGTGCGCGTGTGTGTATGTGTATGCGTGTGTGTGTACTCAAACCGGTGTGTGCGTTCAGTTTTACGGAAACAAGTTCCATCACTTTTTTTTCTCGTGAAATTCGCAGTCTTTTTTTTTTTATTTCTCTCTTCTGCCCAAACACGTAAATATTCTAATTCGGTCATTAAACTTTAAATACAAGGGATGTTCATTTAAGATGTCCCCGGTCTTGCTTCCAGTTATCATAGGAGACCGAAATTGTACATATAAAATAATACCTATCTCTATAGTTCGCATGGTAATTTGCATCTCTGAACTCATGTCAGTTTCTCTTTTACAGGTATCATGGTGCAGTGATAATGGAGCCAGTTGAATGCAGAGCGGTCATCAAGTTTCTGAACTTGATAGGCCGCACACCAAGGGAGACTTTCGATGAAATGAAAGAGACTTATGGGGAGGATGCCCCATCGTATGACGCAGCCAAGCACTGGAATCGTCAGTTCAAGTGTGGTCGGACATCGCTGGAAACGGCTCCCGTTCCCGGGCGACCACAGTCCGCCCTTGATGAAGACACCATCCGGCAAGTAGAGGATCCTCCATTTTGGAGGATCGCCACATGACCATTCGCCAACTAGCGCAGGATACTCACATGCTCTTTTGGCCATGTGCCAAGAAAACCAGGACTTTTTCGACAGACTAATCACGCAGGGGTGCATCACTATGATCCAGAGACTAAAGCCCAGTTGAAGCAATGGAAGCATATTGACTCACCACCTCCGAAGAAGGCACGTGTCCAACCCTCGGCGGGCAAGGTCATGTTCACGGTCTTTAGGGACCAGCACGGGTTAGTGACGATGGATTTCCTGGCAAAGGGCACCACAATAACGGGACATACTATGCTTCATTGTTGCAGAAATTGTGGGAGGCCATCAAAACCGAGAGGCGTGGCATGCTGACCAAAGGTGTCCGCCTCCTGCAAGACAACGCCCTGGTTCACAACTCGCATGTTGCCCAGACGGAAGCACGGTCCTGTGGCTACCTTACTCTCCCGACCTCGCACAATCTCACTTCCACTTCTTTCCAACCACAAAGTCATTTCAGAAGAGCAAGCACAGCCCAGACGATGAAACGCTCATTTCCGATGTCAAGCCGTATCTTCTGGTGCAACCTGCAGACTTCAACAGGGAAGATCTTCACAGCTGCATAAAGCAATGGGAGAAGGTGTCACACTTAGTGGTATCTATGTAAAGAAAGACTAATAACTGTGCTAAGTTTCATTCATCTCAGTCCATGGGATGTGGGTTAGGGGAAATCTCTATGAACATCCCTCGCGTATGCATCCCTTCCTCACTGTCTCTCCACCTCCTTCCCCTCTATCTATCTATCTATTTATTTATCTGTCAATATCTGTGGCTGCCTTCACCTCTACACCCCATCTAGCTCTCTACTATCGGCTTCGGATCCACTCTGTGCATACCTAGATTCAAACACTCTATTGTCGGCCGCCGTTCTTTCTCTGTCTCTGGATCTTTCATTTGGAATGAACTTCCTCTTCTGCTTCGTCAGGTCTCCTCACTCAGCTCTTTCAAGTCTGGCCTTAAAACCCACCTCTTTCTAAGATAGCCTCCCTCCTCTGCTTTGCCTTAGTGTTAAGTTTTTCACGTTTAGAGTTCTGCATGCGTGTGGATGACTGGTGTGAAAGCGCTTTGATTTGTCTCTGCACAAGATTCGGCGCCGTATAAATACTTGTTATCATTATCATTATCTATCTATCTATCTATCCAGCTACCTATTTCTCTTGTCGTGTTTGTTTAAAGCCACAGCCACAACGTTATTAACACACATCCACAAAATTCAGAATCCAGGAAATGTTCAATTCATGAGTGGCTTTATTTACAAACTGTTCACTGGTTCGCACTGACCAGCCAATCATCTTCTGAAATGGAAACAATTCGATCGTAAAAGTGCCCTTATCGAAGACAGTCTGACAGCTCTTGTTTGCTATCTTTGTTGTGCAAATAAATGAATGAATAAATAAATGAATAGATAAATAAATAAATTTATAAAAGTGAACGATCTCGCGTCCACTAATGCAGTAATGGAAATAAGATATCATCCAATAAAAAAGTGGTGAATGGTCAAATTATTTATATATCAAAACGAAAAAAAGAAACTTGCGATTAAAAACAAACTACAGCTTTATTGACTAGCTCAGTGTTCCCGTTTGGACAAACTGATAGATAAATTAAGTAAATCAACACAGGAATGAATGGGATGGCTGAATAAAGTGTGCTTAATCTGTGTGAAACGTGAGAATCTTTCAATCGCGGTGGCTTCTTTTCATTCGCTGCCTTAGCAAAACAACTGGGACTCAAGCAGTGACGATAACATAGGATTAAAGGAAACATTCATAAGAAGAAGAAGTAGAAAAAAAAGGGGGGAAAATAAACCACGATGGGCGTGGGAATCAATAGCAACCACAATACTTTGAATATAAAATTAACATCGAAATTTGGAATATAAAACTCACACAATGATTTCGAATGAAGAAAAAAAAAGAAGTTAAATTTTAAGAAGATTGGAGTGTCTGTGAAAGGGGAACAAATGTGTTAAAGAGATCGAAGTATAACATCACAGTCCGATTTCGTTCGAGAAAAAAAAAAAAGGTCTGTTGCATGCTGAGGCGAGTTTAGCGTGAGTATTATATGTAACAGGCATGACTTCAACTGAGATCCATGTGGTTTCGTTCCTAAACGAGAGATCAACAAAGCAACAAAGCAACGTTTTAAAGACAAAACGAGATTCCAACGTTCACAACGAAAGTGTTCTTGTCACTACCGATTGTCCCCCCACATACCTTCTTGCGCCTCTCACCTGAGAATGTGGAAAAGCAATGTCCATGTTAACCGGGTTGCTTAGTTTGGAGTTTAGCTCGTTTTCTGGGTAATAGCTTGAAAAAGATACTTAAGTTTGATTACGAAAGGTTTCAGTGCGATGATTGTCCGTTCAGGAGGAAGCCTTTTCACTTTTGCTCTCTGCTGCCTCTGCTCTTTTGCCGAAACGCATGAACCTTTTGCCGAACCTCATGAACCTTTTGTCCTCTGCTTTTGCGTCGTCGGCATCCTGGCTGCTGCGTCCGAACCTCATGAACCTCTTCTCCGCTTCCATGGGGTCCCGGCCGAATCGCATGAACCTTTTGCCGAACCTCATGAACCGCTTATCTTCCGAAAGGTCGTCTTCCTGTCCGCCGCGTCCGAAACGCATGAACCTTTTGCCGAAGCGCATGAATCTCTTGTCCTTGTCCGCCTCCTCGTCCTCAAAGCTGCTGTCCTGGCCGTCTTCTGGATTGCGTCCGAAGCGCATGAACCTTTTGCCGAACCTCATGAACCTTTTGTCCTCGGACAAGGAGTCGTCGCCGTCATCTTCGCTTCCTCCCCGCCCGAAGCGCATGAACCTTTTTCCGAACCTCATGAACCTCTTGTCCTCCGACAGGGCGTCGCTGTCGTCTTCGCTTCCTCCACGTCCGAACCTCATGAACCTTTTTCCGAACCTCATGAACCTCTTCTCTTCCTGCATGCCGTCGTCGTCTCCCCCGCTGCGTCCGAAGCGCATGAAGCGCTTTTCTTCTTCCATCGGCAGAGCGCTGTCCCCGGCCTCGCGCTTCGCTACGCCCTCAGGGTGGTCGGAAGAGGCGGCGACGGCTTTTGTCAGGACTTGGGGAGCTTCTGGTGCCGATCTCCTCTTGCGAATGAACATCGGGGCTTCTTCCTCTTCGGCGGCTGCAGCGGCGTCGGCGCGAGCGATGGCAAGGCGGAGCAAGTCGTCCAGAGTGGGTTCTGCGTCGGAGCGACCGAAGCGGAGGAATCGTTTGTCCATGCCGCGGCCGAAGCGAAGGAAGTGGTCGTTGGTCAGAGCTCTGCCGAACCTCAGGAAGCGTTTGGAGACCTCGGGAACTGTGAGGGCAACAACAACAAAAAAAAGGGCAAGGGTTTAGAAATGACATCAATGGGCTTCCAGAGAAAGAGAGAGAGGGAGAGAGAGAGGGGTGGGGGTTTGGGGGGTAAGAGATTGAGACAGACAGACAGACAGACAGGGAGATAGAGAGAGGGGGGTGGGGGGGGGATAAGAGATAGAGACAGACAGACAGACAGACAGGCAGAAAGACAGACAGACAGACAGACAGAGATAGAGAGGAGGAGGGCAAAGACTGTTTTATTAAGCATGCAGGACTTTTCAAAAGGCAACGGTGGCATCGGATGTGAACAAAACGAGGGCGACATCTAGGGATAAAAATTATTTTAAAAAAAACACACAAAAAAAACAACATTACCAGTGTATAAACAAATGGGGTGTGTGTACAGATAAGCAAATAAACGTGTAAATGGATTAAGAATAAAATAAAACCAAAACGACAAATGAAAGCAACAGAAGACGCAGAGACTACACAAATAAAGCTGACACGCAGAAAACTGAGCGAACATTACACGAATCATGCAGTCGTTACAGGAACCGTGCACAAGCAACAAGAAAACAAATAAGCCGCAGAACAATTAGCGAGTGAAAAAAAAAAAAAAAAAAAAAAAAACACCCACCACTATTTCCGTAAAGAATTGACATTGTGGTGAAAAGTGGCGAAACATACACATGAAAGGCTACATCTTACAACTAACTCAGGCAAAATATAAATTTCGTACACAAGAAAAAAAAAAAAAGCACGAAACGTATACACATACTCAAAAGTTTATCGGGTTTTTTTTTTCTTCCTTCTGAAGTGCTTCAAGCAGTGGCATCAGCATTTAAATATATGCCTGTCCAGGCATTTAAAAAAATTATGAAATAATTCAAACAAAAGAAATACTCAATCTTCGTACATTTATCAACTCATTCAAATGTTCACATCTTCTGTGTAGTAAATCGAATGTGTCAAGACATTATTGAGAGGGGTGAAACAAACCTGGAAATCCAGAACATAAAACGAATGACAATGTCAGAAATGTACTGTCATTTCTGAGATATAAAAAAATCAATCATAAAAAGCGATGAGGGACAAGAGCAAAAAGGAATAGGGAAAGTTTACAAAGAGAATACATTTAGCACATCAACTACTCACCCTAGAGTTTCTATATGGTTTCCAAACTGAGGGAAATTCGCGGTAGAAACGAAGAACTAGGCTGCAGTGGAATCAAAACTGTTCAGCCTGGCAGCTTTGAACACTTTGACAACTAAGCAAAA
>NC_134902.1:33938004-33940504 GCF_041734735.1 Babylonia areolata | reverse complement strand
AGGCATGTAGGAAGAAAAACTTTTTTTTTTTAAAAGAAAGAAAAAGATTATAGAAATAATGAAAATTTAAAAAAAAAAAGAAAAAAAAAGGGGGGGTAAATACGCCCTACATAATTCGACAAGCTTATCAAACTCAGTTATTTGTGTCGCAGCCAATGGTACTTTCCCTTCTACCTTTGCGCGTGATTGACTGAGCTTCCACCGGAAGTGCTTGGTGGTTGTTGTTTTTTCGGTGTCGGCGAGGATGGCGATGTCTCCAATTCTTCTTTTTTCTTCTTCTTCTTTTTTTCTTTCTTTCTTGTTCTATTTGACTTTATCAATTTCTTATTGCTTGTCTTTTTTTCTTTTTCTCTCTCTCTTTCTTTGTTATTTTCTTTTTGTTTCTTCCTTCCCTTTCATTTTTTTTCCCCTTTGTCTGCGTGCTCTTCATGCTCTATTTCCCTTTCTTCTCCTCTTCCTCCTCCTTCCCCCCCTCCCCTTCTTCTTCTTCTTCTCCTCTTCCCCCTCCTCCTACCCCCACTTCTTCGTCTTGTTCTACTTTCTGTCTTCCATTCAATAGAATGATATGATAAAATAACAAAGTCGACTTGAACACAATTCTCAGAGGCGTACCCGCTCTGTAAATGGCATTCGGCCGTGTTGCCAATCTTTTCATTTGAGCTCTTAAATATTTCGGCTCTTATCAAAAGCTGATGTTGATGAAAGATTGTAGGATAATGTTTATAGTTGTCAGTCCACTACTGCGCAAACCAAACACGCCACAGCAACTGGTGTACTTGTCATTATCAGCCAGCAGAACGGTAGAAAATCTCATCAATACGTCGGTACCATTATTTCCGAGAAGGCAATGACGATGTTAGTGAGGGCTTTTTTTCTTTTCTTTTCTTTTGTTTGTTTGTTTGTTTTGTTTTGTTTTTGTTTTGGGGGGGTTGTTTCTTTGCTTGTCTATCTTTTTTTTTTCCTTACTGATATAATAATGCATTTTGTCCTTGAATCAAGGTCTGAAAATTACTTCTTTTATTTTTTGTATCCCCAGAATTTGTGACATTTTACTTTCTATATTTCGATGATGATAATGAATAATAATGAATGCAATGAATCTGTGGTTGTGTGGACCCATTTACGTTTGGGACAATTTGGCAAGATTGCACTCTCAGAATATGACCTGGTGCCAACCAGGCTATGAGAAATACATACACCTGCAGTGTTGGTCAAGTCATTAGAGTTTTCAGTTTCAGTAGCTGAAGGAGGCGTCACTGCATTCGGACAAATCCATATACGCTACACCACATCTGCCAAGCAGATGCCTGACCAGCAGCGTAACCCAACGCGCTTAGTCAGGCCTTGAGTCAGGCCATTAGAGTAAATCCTAAAGAGGCATTCAAAAAGCGGACGACCCATAGCACATAAGCTCTGGGTAGGAGATATCCACGGGGAATATATAAAAAAAAAATCCCCAACTCCGCTGGGGATCGAACCCAAGTTCTCTCCATCGTCAGTCCGCGGGCGCTAGGGTCTGGAAACTTTGTCCATTTTGCCCGCCCATTTATCTTGGAAGGAAAGGGGCTAGCAGCTATCGGCCAGCATCACGAGCTTATTGACCGATAATAGATCTTCCCTTCCCAACCACAGACAGCGCGACTGATAAACAAGCTCCGGTGACAGGAAGACGCGCGGAGGAATACACTTCCGCCGATTAACCCTGAGGCAATAAATGCGCGGCCGCGGGCAAACATTCGATTAGGCGGGTGAAAGAGGGTGGTGGGAAGGTGTGTGTGTGTGTGTGTGTGTGTGTGTGTGTGTGTGTGTGAGGAAGGGGAGGTGGTGATGGTGGGGCGACTGGAGAGGGGAGAAGGATCTTAACTGGCCTGTCGCAATGTTAGAAGCTTAAAGGGATGGGAAGTGGAGTTGTTGGATGAGATGGAAGGGTGAGGTAAAGATTGTTCCCGTGACAAAACTGCGCCGGCGTCTTTTTCCCCCCTTCTTCTTCTTCTTCTTCTTCTGCTGCTGCTGATGATGATGAGGAGGAGGATGTTGATGATGATGAGGAGGAGGAGGATGTTGATGATGATGATGAGGAGGAGGATGTTGATGATGATGAGGAGGAGGAGGATGTTGATGATGATGATGAGGAGGAGGATGTTGATGATGATCATCACGATGATGATGTCTAAACAACGGCATCGGAAGAAGAAGAAGACAGAAAGAAAGAAATAAAAAAGAAAGAAGAAGATGTTGGTGAAGATGAAGAAGAAGGTAACGAAGAAGTTGATGAAAAAGAAGAAGACAAATATGAAGGACATGAAGAAGAAAAAGAAGAATGTATATTCTTTTCATCCATTTATTGATGTTTAGTGCCCAGGAGGCTGAAGGACAAAAATTGGACAAGAGAAGAAGAAGAAGAAAAGAAGAAGAAGAAGAAGAAGAAGAAGAAGAAGAAGAAACCTCTTACATACAATCCCTGCACACATACAAAAAAAAAAAAAAAAAAAAAAAAGCA
>NC_134902.1:33925504-33928004 GCF_041734735.1 Babylonia areolata | reverse complement strand
GCGTCTGAAATCTGATTGAATGACACAGGAAACGAATGATGAGCGCCCAGTGGCAGCCGTCAATCGGCTCTACCCAGGTAGGCAGCCTATGGTGCAAATGTCCCCGCGTATGTAAAGCGCTTAGAGCTTGGTCTCTGACCGAGGATAGGCGCTATATAAGTATCCACATCAATCAATCAATCGATAAACGACATCAGCTGGGAGAGGATGACACGGAGGAAGGAGAGGACTGGGTCCCGCCTTCCTATGCCGAGCCCTGGGATTAGTGGGTATGAATTCACTGCGCCGATAGCCGTAAAAGGCCACAAGAAGCATCAAAGGTTAGATGACTGTCGTTGTTATAAAAAAAAATAAATAAATAAAAAAATAAAGAGAGAGAGAGAGAGAGAGAGAGAGAGAGAGAGAGAGAGAGAGTGAGAGAGAGAGAGAGAGAGAGAGAGAGAGAGAGAGCAAACTTGCTCTGTCTGAACAGATTTTTTTTTTTTTTTTTTTTTTTTTTTTTTTTTGTAGTTGTCAATGAAAAATAAAGGAAGATATAAACTATTCATTATAATAATGTTTTCGGATTTTGAAAAATATGCTTGTAAATCGAAGATTCTGATTGTGAAAAGGGTTGGTTCCAGTGCTTTTCCTTGAAACTGCATATAGATACATTTATCTTTCTCTGTTTCTCTCTCTCAGTCTCTCTGTTTCACACACACACCCCCCTCCACACACACACGCACACCTACCCATTCCCCCAACCCCCCCTCCCCCCCCCCCCCCCACACACACAATCACAATCACAAAGACAATCACACAACCACACACACAGCATCAGAATTTGGTTGAATAAATGCATCGGGACAATGGTTGGTTTGATGATTTAATAAAATATAACTTTATTTTTTTAAACACAAACAATCCCGCCTACTATCGATTTATAATTCGTAAAGAATGTAACATGTTCTTCACTGTCATTACTCAAAATTTGACAATGCCTTCTCTGTAACTATATTCATTTCATTCCTCCGCGCTACAAACTCTTTAATTATCAACAACAGCATGGATTTTGTAGAAATGACAAGCTGACATTCGAAAAGAAAAAAAAAAGAAGATAGTAGATCGTTTACATGTGTGCCTAACTGTCAAGTGTAAAAGAACAAACACGCAAACAAACAAAAATCCCCTCTGTAATTTTAAACTAGGAGATATCGTCAATGACAGGTCTGTGTTTTGTGCTTGTTGATTTTTTAAGGTTCGGGGTTGATTACAAGGCTGATCACAGTGTTAGAGTTTGTTTTTTTATTAGAAAATGAAAGTACAAAGCTCAGCCCAGAAACAAAACACGCCCCTTGTACTGTTTGTTTGTTTGTTTTTATTTGAAAAGAGAGGGGAGGGAGAGCGGGGAGCGGGTTAGGGGGGAGGGGGTGCGGGGGAGGGCGGGGGGCAAGGACAGAGAGACAGAGAGAAACAGACAGACAGGCAGGCAGGCAGACAGAGAAAGTGCACTTTTAGGAACATTATTTCAATAAGACAGACAGACAGACAGACAGACAGAGAGAATGGGACAGACAGACACAAAAAAAAGCAGACAGAGAAAGAGGCAGATACACAGGCATACCAAACAAGAGAGATTAACAGATTGACAAACAGACAGAAAGACAGACAAACAGTATCAGTATCAGTATCAGTAGCTCAAGGAGGCGTCACTGCGTTCGGTCAAATTCATAATTATACGCTGCGCCACATCTGCCAAGCAGATGCCTGACCAGCAGCGTAACCCTCTTTGCTGTTTGCAAGTGTATATATACCTATTTTCCTTCCTTTCAAAATGATTTTTCAACATTATTTTGTCAGGGACAACCCTTTTGTTGCCGTGGGTTCTTTTACGTGCGCTAAGTGCATGCTGCGTACAAGACCTCGGTATATCGTTCATCTCATCCGAATGACCAACGTTCAAAGCACCACTGAAGGTAAAATGGACGGGAGGAAAAAATACTGGCGCTGGTGCGTATGGGAATCTAACCGTTGCGCTCGCATTCTCCCGCTTCGTAAGTCATGTGGACGCGTTTGCATTAAGGCCAACACTCCACATAGTGCCACTTGATGTCTGCAGGTCCAATGGTTTTTACTACATTAAGGCCAACAATCCACATAGTGCCACTTGATATCTGCAGGTCCAATAGTTTTTACTACATTAAGGCCAACACTACATATAGTGCCACTTGATATCTGCAGGTCCAATAGTTTTTACTACATTAAGGCCAACACTACACACAGTGCCACTTGATATCTGCAGGTCCAGTGGTTCTTACCCCTGTTCATCCCCTGCCAACACAATTCCCCCTCCTCTCATATTTGTATTTGTATTTCTTTTTATCACAACAGATTTCTCTGTGTGAAATTCGGGCTGCTCTCCCCAGGGAGAGCGCGTCGCTACACTACAGCGCTATCTTTTTTTTTTTCCTGCGTGCAGTTGTATTTGTTTTTTCCTATCGAAGTGGATTTTTCTACAGAA
>NC_134902.1:33910504-33920504 GCF_041734735.1 Babylonia areolata | reverse complement strand
GATTTTCCTTGACGAAGGTAATGATTTTTTCTTGATGAATGGTTTTCCTTGACAAAAGTAATGATTTTTCTTGATGAATGATTTTCCTTGACAAAAGTAGTGATTTTCCTTGCCAAAGTAATGATTTTCCTTGACAAAAGTAATGGTTTTTCTTGATGAATGATTTTTCTTGACAAACGTAGTGCTTTTCCTTGACAAAAGTAATGATTTTCCTGGACAAAAGTAATGATTTTTCTTGATGAATGATTTTCCTTGACAAAAGTAGTGATTTTCCTTGACAAAAGTAATGATTTTTCTTGATGAATGATTTTCCTTGACAAAAGTAATGATTTTTCTTGATGAATGATTTTCCTTGACAAAAGTAGTGATTTTCCTTGCCAAAGTAATGATTTTCCTTGACAAAAGTAATGATTTTTCTTGATGAATGATTTTCCTTGACAAAAGTAATGATTTTCCTGGACAAAAGTAATGCAGTTACAAGAAGAGAAGAAGTCCAAGTACATGGTGGTGACTGACACCCTGACCTCTGGGCTCTGTCTTATCTCTGTGAGGTGACAGCCCTTCACTGACACCCTGACCTCTGGGCTCTGTCTTATCTCTGTGAGGTGACAGCCCTTCACTGACACCCTGACCTCTAGGCACTGTCTTATCTCTGTGACTTGACAGCCCTTCACTGACACCCTGACCTCTAGGCTCTGTCTTATCTCTGTGAGGTTACAGCCCTTCACTGACACCCTGACCTCTAGGCTCTGTCTTATCTCTGTGAGGTGACAGCCCTTCACTGACACCCTTACCTCTAGGCACTGTCTTATCTCTGTGAGGTGACAGCCCTTCACTGACACCCTGACCTCTGGGCGCTGTCTTATCTCTGTGAGGTGACAGCCCTTCACTGACACCCTGACCTCTGGGCGCTGTCTTATCTCTGTGAGGTGACAGCCCTTCACTGACACCCTGACCTCTAGGCTCTGTCTTATCTCTGTGAGGTGACAGCCCTTCACTGGCACCCTGACCTCTAGGCTCTGTCTTATCTCTGTGAGGTGACAGCCCTTCACTGACACCCTGACCTCTAGGCACTGTCTTATCTCTGTGAGGTGACAACCCTTCACTGACACCCTGACCTCTGGGCGCTGTCTTATCTCTGTGAGGTCACAGCCCTTCACTGACACCCTGACCTCTAGGCACTGTCTTATCTCTGTGAGGTGACAGCCCTTCACTGACACCCTGACCTCTAGGCACTGTCTTATCTCTGTGAGGTGACAACCCTTCACTGACACCCTGACCTCTAGGCGCTGTCTTATCTCTGTGAGGTGACAGCCCTTCACTGACACCCTGACCTCTAGGCTCTGTCTTATCTCTGTGAGGTGACAGCCCTTCACTGACACCCTGACCTCTAGGCACTGTCTTATCTCTGTGACTTGACAGCCCTTCACTGACACCCTGACCTCTAGGCGCTGTCTTATCTCTGTGAGGTGACAGCCCTTCACTGACACCCTGACCTCTAGGCTCTGTCTTATCTCTGTGAGGTGACAGCCCTTCACTGGCACCCTTACCTCTAGGCACTGTCTTATCTCTGTGAGGTGACAGCCCTTCACTGACACCCTTACCTCTAGGCTCTGTCTTATCTCTGTGAGGTGACAGCCCTTCACTGACACCCTGACCTCTAGGCTCTGTCTTATCTCTGTGAGGTGACAGCCCTTCACTGACACCCTGACCTCTAGGCACTGTCTTACCTCTGTGAGGTGACAGCCCTTCACTGACACCCTTACCTCTAGGCACTGCCTTATCTCTGTGAGGTGACAGCCCTTCACTGACACCCTGACCTCTAGGCACTGTCTTATCTCTGTGACTTGACAGCCCTTCACTGACACCCTGACCTCTAGGCGCTGTCTTATCTCTGTGAGGTGACAGCCCTTCACTGACACCCTGACCTCTAGGCTCTGTCTTATCTCTGTGAGGTGACAGCCCTTCACTGACACCCTTACCTCTAGGCACTGTCTTATCTCTGTGAGGTGACAGCCCTTCACTGGCACCCTTACCTCTAGGCACTGTCTTATCTCTGTGAGGTGACAGCCCTTCACTGACACCCTGACCTCTAGGCTCTGTCTTATCTCTGTGAGGTGACAGCCCTTCACTGACACCCTGACCTCTAGGCACTGTCTTACCTCTGTGAGGTGACAGCCCTTCACTGACACCCTGACCTCTAGGCACTGTCTTATCTCTGTGAGGTGACAGCCCTTCACTGACACCCTGACCTCTAGGCTCTGTCTTATCTCTGTGAGGTGACAGCCCTTCACTGACACCCTTACCTCTAGGCACTGTCTTATCTCTGTGAGGTGACAGCCCTTCACTGGCACCCTGACCTCTAGGCTCTGTCTTATCTCTGTGAGGTGACAGCCCTTCACTGGCGAGCATACTCGTCAGCAGCTGTCAAAGGGTTAAAGGATCGCATTCAATTTCAGCGTCGACGTACGTTCTCTCTCCACCCCCACCCCCACCCCAGCACCCCCTCCTCCCCGTCCTCCGTCCCCCGTCCACATTCCGGTGGCACTGACCAACTGGGTTAACCCGCCAGCCTTCCTAATGGGAATTGCAGGAATCGGGGCCCTGTGTGGCAATGAGATCTAGTTCGAATCCAACCAGTATCGCCAGTATGACTATTTTCTGGCACTCCACTAGATGTTGAATTGTGATCTGGACACTAATCATTCTAACGGAACATTAACTCTTTCCATACGAACGGCGAAAGAGACGATGTTAACAGCGTTTCACCCCAATTACCACCATGAAAATATTGCAAGCGGAAGGCTCTTATACTGAAGACGTGAATGTTGACAAAGAATACTACAATTCTGACGACGGAAGCTAAAGGTTGGGTCATTCAGACACCCATTCGACATCCGAGGGATCTGTGTAGAGGAGAAGAGAGGACTGGCCGTACTGAGTGAGTTAAACCGAAGTGCCGGTAGTGTGCAGCATGCACTTAGCGCACGTAAAAGAACCCAACGGCAACCAGCGAGTCGTCCCTGGCAGAATTCTCCAGAAAATGCCACTTTGATAGGAGAAAAAAAAACAAAAAAAAAAACACTCGCAGGCATCATAATCATGATCATGCACAAGAATTTTATCCCCACGGACGTATCGTCACAATGTTTAGCCCTGACCTAAGCGTTGTTTCACATGTCAAGTCTGCCGGCTTGCTTGCTTGCCATAACTTTACCTTGACTCAAGCGATATTCATTTCATTTCATTTTGCCCATCGCTCCTGGTGGAGCATAGGCCATCGACGACCCCTCGCCATCGCACTCTGTTCTGGGCTGTTCTGGCCATTCCAGTCCAGTTGGTCCCTTGCTCCTTCAGCTCTGCCTCGGTATCTCGCCTCCAGCTGTTGCGAGGCCGGCCTCTCTTCCTCTTTCCCTGCGGGTTCCAGGTCAAGGCTTGGCGTGTGATGCTGGACGCTGGCTTCCTGAGGGTGTGTCCAATCCAGCCCCACTTCCTCCGCAGTATCTGCTTGGCCACTGGTTCCTGCCCCGCTCGCTCCCACAGATCTTCGTTTCGGATCTTCTCCTGCCATCGGATCTTGTAGATGCACCTCAGACAGGTTTTGAAGAATGTCTGAATCTTCTGCTGCATCGTCTGTGTTGTCCGCCATGTCTCCCATCCGTAGAGCAGAATTGACTTCACATTGGAGTTGAAGATGTGGAGTTTGGTTTTCATACTGATTGCTCCAGATGATATAGCCTCCTGATAAACAGCCAATGCCGAGTTCTTTCCCATGTCTGGAGAAAGCTGGTCGGATTCATCAGTTACCATTTCGCCTACTCTTTTTCTTTCTGTCGTGCCGCTACTTTCAGTGGCCTCTTGAAAGTTTCGCCCTTTGTGCAGTTTCGCCTATCCGCCGTTCCCGTTTCGCCTGTTCTCTCTCTCTCTTTCTGTGTGTGTGTGTGTGTGTGTGTGTGTGTGTGTGTGTGTGTGTGTGTGTGTGTGTGTTTGTTTGTGCGTGTGTGTGTGTGTGTTCGTGTGTGTGTTACTCGCTTCCGTTTCGTACAAATGTGAGCGATGTTGTGTCTCTCAGTTTGACGCTGTGTTATACTTGTACATTATTCATGTATTTACTATAACAACATTTATATGCGTATATGTTTGTGTGTCTCTTAGAACAACGGCAGGTGTGTAAGTCGGCCAAAGTGCTAATGTCTTCACCGTTGGAAAATAAAGATTCATTCATTCTCTCTCTCTCTCTCTCTCTCTCTCTCTCTCTCTCTCTCTCTCTCTCTCCCCTCCCTCCCTCCCTCTCTCTCTCCCCCACTCTCTCTCTCACCCGCTGACAGATTATATAACATATACTTCTGGGGTTAAACAAGGTAATACATCAAGCCCAGTTCTTTTTTTTTCTTTATTTATAAACGAATTAGCAATAGAAGTAATTAGCAATGGTAGGCATGTTGGTATGTTTTCACTTGATGCTTTCGAATTGTGTATTCTTTTGTTAGCCGGCGATGTCATTTTGATTTCAGAGACAGTTATAGGCCTACAAACACAGTTAAATAGTCTACAGCGTGCAACAACATCTTTTCAACTAAAGGTAAATATGTCTAAAAAAAAAAAAAAAAAAAAAAGAAAAAAACAACAACATCATAGTATTCCGGAAAGGTGGATATTTAAGTGTGAGAGAACGGTGGTTTTATGATGGTGCTACAATGCCTGTTGTTAATGTATGTAAATATTTAGGAATTCTATTTTCAACACTTAGGTTTTGGTGTGCTTGCAAGGAACTTGCAAGTAAGTAAAGCAAGAGGTGATCTGATACGTGTTATGAAAAGATTATATATGTTAAACAGTAATTCATTTCATTTATTCGTTAAGCTTTTTGACTGCCAAATAAACCAATAGTGCAATATGGATCTGAGTTATGGGGGCTTGATAATTCTGTTTTCCAATGTGAATCAGTTCATTTAATGGCTTTGAAGAATTTTTTAAGAGTCGATATGCGAACTTCAAACGACCTTGTTTATGGTGAAACAAATTGTTATCTAATATATATAAACTCTGATGTGAACTGTATTCGCTACTGACTCAAAATTGTGCGAATGAAAGATAACAGAATACGGTTTTAGGCTTATAAAATGTAGGACTTAGATGATAATTGATGGAAAAACTGGATTTGGCTTTGTGTGGATGGAACAGGGCGTTGGTAGTGTTAATGGTTTTGTATCCGTTTTCCGCCAAAGGCTGATCGATTGTAGATGGCAAACTTGGTATAATCACATTCACACTAGCAATAGATTTGGTATGTAAAGAACGTTCTGCATGATTTAAAACATTATCTGCTGCTAGATATAGATAGGCACTTGAAATTTATAACAACGAAGTTTAGATTGGGAATATCTGAATTGGCCGGCACTGAGAACTATTCGTGAAATGTTTATAAAACCAAAATATCACAAACACCCCCTCCTTGTTTAGATTAAGTCTATCAATGTCGTCAAGCAATAGTGAGGACGTTCGTGATTTTTTTTTTTTTTTTTTTTTTTTTTTTTTTGTTTTGTATAAGGCTTTTAAACACAGAGAAATCGCGACTTCGTGAAATGGATATGATTATGTTTTGTTATCTGTATTTGTACCTGTTTGCTTATGTTGTTTCACTGATTTGTACCATGTTCATGTGAACCCCTTCACGTGGGGCGGAGGCCTATTTTGTGACTAAACCATTCCGTTTCCTTCCGTTCTCTCTCGCTCGCTCTTTCTCTCTCCAGTGAAGAAAGTGTTTGATTTTTTTTTTTTTTTTTTTTTTAAATACATGACGGGCGCAATAGCCGAGTGGTTACAGCGTTGTACTTTCAATCTGAGGGCCCCGGGTTCAAATCCCCATAACGGCGCCTGGTGGGTAAAGGGTGGAGATTTTTCCGATCTCCCAGGTCAACATATGTACAGACCTGCTAGTGCCTGAACCCCCGTTTGTATACGGCAAGCAGAAGATCAAATACACACATCAAAGATCCTGTAATCCATGTCAGCGTTCGGTGTGTTATGGAACCAAAGACATACCCAGCATGCACACCCCCGGAAACGGAGTATGACTCATACACGTACACGCCCACTTGTGTACATACAAGTGAACGTGGGAGTTGCAGCCAACGAACGAAGAAGAAGAAGAAAAAGAAGAAGAAGAAGACGAAGAAACACATAAAAACAAGTGCACACACACACACACACACACACACACACACACACACACACACAGCGATCTGGATATAAATGTAGGAATCGGGACCACCAATTTAGTGACTGGCGAATCGAGAATAGACAAATCGGGGTGACACGGTTTGTGGATGGGTCAAATGTCCGTCCTGCGAAAAAAAAAAAAAAAAAAGAAAAAAAAGAAGAAAATCTGATGGACTGAACACAGT
Source organism: Babylonia areolata (assembly GCF_041734735.1). Classification (NCBI taxonomy): domain Eukaryota; kingdom Metazoa; phylum Mollusca; class Gastropoda; order Neogastropoda; family Buccinidae; genus Babylonia; species Babylonia areolata. The sequence continues at coordinate 33,914,097 of NC_134902.1, read as the reverse complement.
CTTGAAGATAAATGCCTGTCTCACTTGCGTTGGGTTCTTAAGACAATGAGGCATCTCTTATGTTGTTGTTGTTGTTGTTGTTGTTGTTGTTGTTGTTGTGTGTGTGTGTGTGTGTGTGTGTGTGTGTGTGTGTGTGTGTGTGTGTGGGTGTGTGTGTGTGTGTGTTTGTTTTTGTTTTGTTTTGTTTTTGTTTGTTTTGCTTTGTTTGTTTGGGTTTCTTTTTTTTAAAATACAGTAGATTAGGTGTAGCGTATATGGATTAGTCCGCACGCTTTGACACTTCGAAACTGAAACTGAAACTGCCTTGCATTACAGTGTGCATTTTGTTTTCCTTCCAATTGAACTGCAACTAGTGAGAGAGAGAGAGAGAGAGAGAGAGAGAGAGAGAGAGAGAGAGAGAGAGAGAGAGAGAGAGAGAGAAACAAACAAACAAACAAAGAAGAACGAATAGACATTAATACTGGAAACTGCCTTGCATTAACAGTGTACTTTTTTTTGTTTTCCAATCTAACTGCGTCTGGTGAGAGAGAGAGAGAGAGAAAGAAGGAAAGAAACAACAAAGAAACAAACAAACAAAGAAAGAAAGAAGAACGAATAGACATCATTAATTTTCTTCCTCCATTCCACTGACAACCACCTTTTGTGGCAAAACTAACTTTTTCCCCCAACTGTGTTTTGTGAAAAAGGAAAGCAAGCACGCAGGAGAGAAAGAAAGAAAGAGAGATAGAAAGAGAGAAAAAGAAAGACAGGAAAAGAGAATAGGCATGATTAATGTCCCCACCCCCGCCCCCCACCCCCTTGGCCCCCACAGTGCACACCCACCCCCACCTCCCTCTTTTTGTGGGTTGAGTGTAAATAAATGACAGCGGTGTAAGGAATAAATGTGTGTGTGTGTGTGTGTGTGTGTGTGTGTGTGTGTGAAGAGAGAGAGAGAGAGAGAGGGATGGGGGAGAGAGCATGTTAGTGATGTGGAGGCGGCGGACTTGGGGTAGGAGGGGGGGTGGGGAGGTGGAGAAACGTCACAATTTGCTCTGCTTCTAGTATTGTTTCTTTTTTCTCTTTGGTCCGTTTTTTGGTGGTTGTTTTTTTGTTTTTTTGTTTGTTTTTTTGAGGGGGGGGGGATTGTTTGTTGTTGTTGTTGTTGTTGTTGTTTGTTTGTTGTTGTTTTTTGTTGTTGTTTTTTTTGGGGGGTATGTTAAAACGACCAGAATGACGTAAGGCGGACTTCAAAATTAATGGTTCTACAGCTGCACCCAGATGGGTTCGAATCTTCCTGACCAATTACGTTTCACATAAACAATCAGTTTGGAAAATCAGGTGGAAAAAAAAAAAACACACACACACACGAAGAAAAACAGACATATAGATAGATACGTACGTACATACATACACATTTATATGGAAGAATGAATAGACAGGAGAGAGACAGAGACAGGGACTGAGAGGACATAGGAACAGAGACAGACAGACAGATAGACAGAGACAGACAGAGAGACAGAGAGAAGGGGGAGACTAAGAGAGAGAGAGAGAAACAGAGACAGAGAGACTGAGAGAGAGAGGCAGAGAGAGAGAGAGAGAGATAGAAACATAGATACAAACACATACACAGAGAGGGAGACAGGAACACACACACACACACACACACACACACACACACACAGAGAGAGAGAGAGAGAGAGAGAGAGAGAGAGAGAGAGAGAGAGAGGCAGAGAGAGAGAGAGAGAGAGAGAGAGAGAGAGAGAGAGCTATACACAGAGACAGACATAACAAACAAACAAACAAACAAACAGAGCACAAACAAAGCAAACAAAAACAAACACACCCTAATTAACAAACAGGGCCGATTTCCACAAACGTTTATCATCCCCTCCCCGTTTTCCCAGCGATTTTCTGACAAGACGAACGAGTTTGGCTGCTAACTGGAACCCTGGACTTAATCAACAACAGTTCCAAAGCCACTGGGACCTGTGTGTTATCACCCGTCGCATCCTTTGTCAAAGGCTGTTAGGCTGCTTTTCTTTGAGTTCTTAGATTTCTTTTTCTCTCTCTCTCTCTCTCTCTCTCTCTGTCCTTCATTTTAAGAATACCCAGCTGATCTCATTCCAGCTCTCCATTAATCTGAGCATGTCTGTTTTCACGATCTCCTGACACACGTTACTTTTTTTTCTTTTTCTTTTTTTTTTTTTTTTTGTCATCTGGATGACAACGCATTAGAAAAAAAAAAATTCTTAAAAAAAAACAAACTTTTGTCTTGAAATTCTCGCTGTTTTTTTTCTGAATCTTTGCCCTTATCGCTTATCTTTGAATAGAAAAAATAAAAAAACATGTTTTTTTTTTGTTTTGTTTTTTGTTTGTTTTTTAAACGTTTGACGTGAGCGTTGTTCTCCAGAATTGCGAAAGACTGCTTTGAACGGAACACCAAATTTGTTCTGACGCTAAACGCACGTCACACACACACACACACACACGAAAAGCAAAGATATTGAAAAACAGCTGAACACATCATGTTTCAAAATTGCTACAACCAACAGCATTTCTCGAACCTCTTCCCAAAAGTCACTGGGCACGTTGATGTTTTTGACTTTTCTTCATTCATTTTCAATTGTTTCTTTTTGTTGAATTAACGGACTCTCTTTTTACAAAGTTCATTAATTAATTTTCTTTTATTGTACTTAAATATTTATCTCAAATATTCATCCTTGATTCCACCCCCCCCCCCCCCCCATGCACACACCCCCTCATCTCCTTCGGTTAAAACGACACTATTCAAATATGAAAATTAATATTTTAACAAAATGTCTACAATCCCCGATATGTGTGATTAAACGAAATTCTTTTCTTCGAACCTCTGTGTTTCTGCTCCAATTGCAACCAAGACTACTACTAATGCTACTGCTACTGCTGCTGCTACATCTACTCCTACTATTAACGTCACTATAACTGAATACATGCAACGTTTCTCATCCAACACTGTAAAACATTCCAAGACAGTATTGTTTTGATAAAAACTAAGCATTATCATGTCACACAGAATCGATGTGTGAATGAATAATTTTTTTTTTCTGCTTGTATTGTTTTCGATGTGAACCTAGCATTAAAGTATCATATGAAAATTAATGTGTGAATGAACACGTATTGTTCTGCCTGTATTCATTCGTTGTGGAATGATGAATAGTTAGAGCGATATCCTGTTGAAACTCCCGAATATACAGATAATAGCTGTATCGGTAAAGATTTTTTGCCCGATTTTAAATTATATTTCTTTCTAAAACAAATTCCAACACAGGTCTTCTTTATCCAATGATATCCGTTTACTACATCTTTGGCATTTGTCCGGCCCGCGAAGGACTTCGCCCTGTGTGATATTCGATCCATCCGTACCTCCCACAGCCAGCCACCCGCCAACCAACCCCCCCCCCCCCCCACCCCCCCCTGCCCCCTCAAGCCCCCGCACCCCAAACCTCCTTCACCCGACCAGCTCTCCCTCCCTACCCCCTCTACCCTGAACCCTTCTCTTGGGTTATTATCTTACACACCCCCCGTTCATAATCATAACTCCCATCCCCTCGTAATATTTTGTGATATTTGCAGCT
>NC_134902.1:33888004-33900504 GCF_041734735.1 Babylonia areolata | reverse complement strand
ATATATCCTTTTGCTTGTAGTTCAAACTGCTATGTTTTTTTTATCTATTTATTTTTTATTTCCTTCTGCTTGTAGTTCAGACTGCTATGTTTCTTTCTTTCTTTCTTCCTTTCTGTCTTTCTTTTCTTCTTTCTTTCTTTCGTTCTTCTTTCTTTTCTTCTTTCTTTCTTCTTTCTTTCTTTCTTCTTTCATTTTGCTTGTAGTTCAGACTGCTATGTTTCTTTCTTTCTTTCTTTCTTTCTTTCTTTCTTTTCTTCTTTCTTTCTTCTTTCTTTTCTTCTTTCTTTCTTTCTTCTTTCATTTTGCTTGTAGTTCAGACTGCTATGTTTCTATCTTTCTTTCTTTCTTTCTTTCTTTCTTCTTTCATTTTGCTTGTAGTTCAGACTGCTATGTTTCTTTATTTCTATCTTTCTTTCTTTCTTTCTTTTCTTCTTTCTTTCTTTCTTTCTTCTTTCTTTTCTTCTTTCTTTCTTTCTTTCTTCTTTCATTTTGCTTGTAGTTCAGACTGCTATGTTTCTATCTTTCTTTCTTTCTTTCTTTCTTTCTTTCTTTTCTTCTTTCTTTCTTTCTTCTTTCTTTTCTTCTTTCTTTCTTTCTTTCTTCTTTCTTTTCTTCTTTCTTTCTTTCTTTCTTCTTTCATTTTGCTTGTAGTTCAGACTGCTATGTTTCTTTCTTTCTTTCTTTCTTTCTTTTCTTCTTTCTTTCTTTCGTTCTTCTTTCTTTTCTTTTCTTTCTTTCTTTCTTTCTTCTTTCATTTTGCTTGTAGTTCAGGCTGCTATGTTTCTTTCTTTCTTTCTTTCTTTCTTTCTTTCTTTCATTCCTTTCTGTCTTTCTTTTCTTCTTTCTTTCTTTCGTTCTTCTTTCATTTTGCTTGTAGTTCAGGCTGCTATGTTTCTTCTTTCTTTTTTTTTTTTTTCTTTCTTTCTTTCGTTCTGTCTTCCTTTCTGTCTGTCTGTCTTTCTTTCTGATTTCCTTTTGCTTGTAGTTCAAACTGTTTCTTTCTTTCTGTCTTTCTTTCCCTTTATTTTTTCTTTCTTTCTTTCTTTCTTTTTTCTTTCTTTTGATTTCCTTTTGAAGTTCAAACCGCTACGTTTCTTTCCTTTTTTTCCCGCGTCTTTCTTTCTGTCTGTCTTTCTTTCTTCCTTTCTTTCTGTCTTTCTTGCTTTCTTTCTGTCTTTCTTGCTTTCTTTCTTTCTTCCTTTCTTTCTGTCTTTCTTTCTTTCTTTCTGTCTTTCTTGCTTTCTTTCTTTCTTCCTTTCTTTCTGTCTTTCTTGCTTTCTTTCTGTCTTTCTTGCTTTCTTTCTTTCTTCCTTTCTATCTTTCTTTTTCTTTCTTTCTTCCTATCTTTTTTTCTTTCTTTCTTTTTTTCTTTCTGACTTCCTTTTGTTTCTAGTTCAAACTGCTACGTTTCTTTCTTTCTTTCGTTCTTTCTTTCTTTCTTCATTCCTCCCTTCCTTCCCTTTTTTCCTTTGTTCTTTCTTTTATCCTTTTTTCTTTCTATCTTTCTTTCTTTTTTTTCATTTATTTCCTTTTGCTTGTAGTTCACACTCCTATGTTTCCTTCTTTCTGTAGTTTCTTTCATTCTTTCTTTCTTACTTTGTTTTTGTTATTCTCTTTCTTTTCCTTCTTTTCTTTATTTCCTTTTTGTATGTTGTTCCCTTCCTTCCTCATACCTTTATTTGCTTTTTGCTTCTAGTTCAAAGTGCTATGTCTCCTTCGTTACTTATTTTCATTTCTTCTTTTTCTCCTTTTCTTTCTTTCTTTCTTTTCTTCATTTCCTTTTTGGTTGTAGTTCAAAATGACTGCCATATGTCCTTCCTTTCTTTTTCTTTTCTTTTTTTTCTTTTTTTTTCTTTTCTTTTTTTTCTTCTTCTTTTTGTGTGTGTTTTCTTCGTTTCCTTGTGGTTTGTTGTTCAGACTGCCTCTCTCTCTCTCTCTCTCTCTCTCTCTCTCTCTCTCTCTCTCTCTCTCTCTCTCTCTCTCTCTCTCTCTTTCCCTTCCTTCCTTCCTTGTGCTTTGTTGTTCAAACTGCCTCTCTCTCTCTCTCTCTCTCTCTCTCTCTCTCTCTCTCTCTCTCTCTTTCCCTTCCTTCCTTCCTTCCTTCCTTGTGCTTTGTTGTTCAAACTGCCTCTCTCTCTCTCTCTCTTTCCCTTCCTTCCTTCCTTCCTTGTGCTTTGTTGTTCAAACTGCAATGTTTTCTTGGTTTTTCTCTCTTTTCTTCCTTCCTTGCTTTGTGGAAAAAGTATTTTGCATGTTGTTCAAAATACCATGTTTCCTTTCTTTGAGTTTTATCCTTCCTTCCTTCCTTCCTTCCTTTTTTTTTTCTTTCATCCTTTCTCATACATTCGTTTGCCTTTAGCTGAAAGCACCATGATTCCTTTCCATGAATGAGAGACACAGAAAGAGAGACAGAGACACAGAGAGAGAGAGACAGAGACAGAGAAAGACAGACGCAGATAGACAGCCAGGCATACAGACAGACAGACAGACAGACAGACAGACAGACTGATAAACAAGTAAATAAGCGAATCCCTCTTTCGATCGAAAAAGAACGTAAGCAATTCCGCGCATCAAATTTCCTCCCCCTTGAGATTTTACCGTTGCCGGCCAGAGGGCGCCACTGATTGATATGAGCACGTGACCGTTACGACATATCCTCTGTCACGTAGTCTCGCGAGACTGTTCGATCTAGGGATATCCGTTTCCTTTTATACGGTTATTGGTAATTCCTAGCAGTGTCCGCTTCCGCCAGACAAAATGGAATGACTCTCGCAGGAAGAGGAGTTCTTTGCCAGTATCGGCGTAATGCGACCAATACAAATACAAATAACAATAATACTTGGTTGTGGATATGGTGTTGGTGTTGGTAGTAGTAGTAGTAGTAGTAGTAGTAGTAGTAGTAGTAGTAAAAGTAGTGTCGTACATATCTTCGGAATAAATAAGATTCGTTATTACTGACAGGTGGTGGTGATAGTAGTTAGTGGTGGTGGTACAATCATACTTATGTTTAAACTTTTTTTTTTTTTTTTTTAAATCCTGTACTCTCATACCAATTTCACAACACACTCCCACACCTCCCCCTCCCCCTTCCCCTTCCAAAACAAACACAGTTATGTCACACAATTAACTGTTACAGATCAGTTTCCTCTCAATGGCAAACAGCCACCGGACAATCCATAATTAAGAAGTGTTCAGTTTAAATGTTCAGTAATCAATATCAATTGATATCTGTATGAGGACATTAACTTTTGTTTGTTCGTTTGTTCTTCTTTGTTTCTTTGTCTTTGTTGTTATTCTTTTTCTTACCTAGACGAAGGAATCCCTCTTGAAAGTCATTAGAAACTCTACTAGGAAGAGCTGGACAGTACAAGGTCTTCAGAGAAGAAGCCCCCCTCAGTCAAGTGTTTCGGCCCTTAACTCCTCACACTCTGAGGGGGCCGGGCCGCACCCACCCAGGTCATGACTCCTGGATGCCCTTGTATTATCGCCTTTTCTTTTCTTTTTCTTTTTTTCTGGTCCTCAGCAGGTTCGAACCCGCGCTTCCAGGGTGGTCGCCACTTCAGGACTGAGTTTTAATTAACCACTGGTGGAAGGTGGCAGAATGGTTAAGACGCTCAGCTGCCAATACAGAGAGTCCGTGAGGGTGTGGGTTCGAATCCCGCTCTCGCCCTTTCTCCTAAGTTTGACTGGAAAATCAAACTGAGCGTCTAGTCTTTCGGATGAGACGATAAACCGAGGTCCCGTGTGCAGCACGCACTTGGCGCACTGAAAAAGAACCCATGGCAACGAGAGTGTTGTCCTCTGGCGAAATTACATAAAATGAAATCCACTTTCATAGGTACACAAATATGTAAGCATGCACTCAAGGCCTGACTAAGCGCGTTGGGTTATGCTGCTGGTCAGGCATCTGCTCAACAGATGTGGTGTAGCGTGTATGGATTTGTCCGAACGCAGTGACGCCTCCTTGAGAAAGTGAAACTGAAACTAACCACTGAGCCATCGTACGCCTACTTTCATTCCTCCCCGACAAGATCCACCTGGAACTCTTTTCTGCTGCTTCGGCCATTGCCTCGAGAGCCCATACACCTACCTACCCCTCCCCCCCGGCCCCCCTAGCCCCCACTCCCCCACCCCCTCGACCCCCCCCCCCCCCCCCCCACACACACACACACACACACTCTCTCTCTCAGTCACTCAGTCACACACACACACACATAAACACATGTTTTCACTCAGAAATGCACTCTCTCTCTCTCTCTCTCTCTCTCTCTCTCTCTCTCTCACTCTCTCTCTCTGTCACGCACACACACACACACACACGCGCGCTTTGTTTCTGTATTAAAAGGCATAAAAGACTGAGAGAAACTTCTACTTCGTAACGTGAATATAACGCAGTATGTTTTATTGTCTACATTTATGCTTGCTTGCTTGCTTGTTGACTGTTGGTTGGTTGATTGAGATGTATTACGTTCATGCGAACCCACGGCCACCCGTTCACTTGCGGGCTGAGGCCTTAGGATCCTTAGGATCATTGTGGATAAACTGTTCCCATTCCCGTTCTGACTCTCTCTATCACACACACACACACACACACACACACACACACACACACACACACACACACACACAGAGAGAGAGAGAGAGGACAAACACGCACGCACACACACACACACAAACACAAATACACACACACTCACACACACAAACACTAAAAGACACACACACACACACACACACACACACACACACACAAATACTACAACACACACACACATACACACACACACACACACACACACACACACACACACACACATACACACACACTAACATTATCACTACAACACACACACACACACACACACACACACACACACACACACACACACACAAATGCACAACACAAACGCTGTATAAAATAAAATTAAAATTTAAAAAAAAAAAAAAAAACAACTTACAGCAAATCTCCATATTTGCAGGTCTTGAACAGAAGCTGTTGTAGGCTGTCGTCACCTCGATCATCATCATCATCGTTATCGTCACGGCTCCAAGACACAGCAAGCTCCGGGGCCTCGTCGACTCTCTTCTTCCCTGCATCGTCGTCGTCGTCGTCGTCGTCAGCTCTGCAACAGATGAAACAAAGACGACGATGATAAAGAAGAAAAAAAACAACAACTATCAAACTAGTAGCAAAGGATGGTTACGTACTTTCGTTTTTTGTTTTTTTTTGTTTTTTGTTTTGTTTTTGCTTTTTTATAGAAAGTTTTGTCTTCTTGTTGTTACTGTTGTTCTTGTTTCTAGATGGTCTGCTTCTTTTTTCTTGCGATATATATATATATATATATATATATATATATATATATATATATATATATATATGTGTGTGTGTGTGTGTGTGTGTGTGTGTGTGTGTGTGTGTGTGTGTGTGTGTGTGTGTGTGTGCGTGCGTGCGTGCGTGTGTGTGTGAGAGAGAGACAAAGAGTGTGTGTGCGTGGATGCTGTGTGTGTTTGTGCGTGCATGCTCTCTCTCTCTCTCTCTCTCTCTCTCTCTCTCTCTCTCTCTCTCTCTCTATATATATATATATATATATATATATATATATATATATATATATGTATATATGCATGTATATATGTATGTATATATATATATATATATATATATATATATATATATATATATGCGTGTGTGTGTGTGTGCGTGTCTGTGTGTGTCTGTGTGAGCGTGTGCTCCGAAATCCTGCATCCAAAACACCATCACAAGCTAAGCTTTCGCCAGGAACCCGCAAGGGGGAGACAGAAAAAAAAAAAAAAGAGGTCGCCCAAGAAACGCTTAACACGGCGACCTGGCGAGGCAGACCAGACATGAAGAGGACAAGCCACACCATTAATAAAAAGAATGTAAAAAATCCTAGACAGTGTGAACGATTGTAAAAACAAAATTAATTTTAAAAAAAACAAAAAAAAACGGAATGGGGTGGGGTTTCCATCAGTATGAAAACACACAGAAAAGGTTGCATAAGAGAGAGACAGAGACAGAGACAGAGACAGAGAGAGACAGAGAGATTCAAGATTCAAAATTCAAAAACTTTATTACCCAAGGATAAAGATTCCAACCTGTCCTTGTGACAACAAAAACGGTAACGATAAGATAACAATGGTAAATACTACTACTACTACTACCACTACTACTACTACCACTACCACCACCACCACCCCTACTACTAATGATAATTATAATACTGATCAACGTACCATCATCATCATCATTATAAAAATATAATAATGGGAACACAGTCACACACTCACACACTCACACCCAGAGAGAGAGAGAGAGAGTCACAGAGAGAGAGAGGCAGAGAGACAGACAGAGTCAGAGAGACAGAGACAGAGAGAAAGACAAACACACACACACACACACACACACACACACACACACACACACACACACACACACAGAGAGAGAGAGAGAGAGAGAGAGAGAGAGAGAGAGAGAGAAAGAGGGGGGGGGAGTCAAAACAAACAAAAGCAAGCAAAGACGGACAGACATATGTGACCCTCCACCACGAAATGAGTCGCTTTGCACCAGAGGTCGATTTTTAGTTATTGGTATATCATAAATCTGCAATAAATGACCTTTACAGCGAAAAAAAAAGTTTGTAAATCGGATGATTCTGTGAAAAGTTATTGTAATTTGAAGTTCTAAAGTCGCGAAAGTAACGAACTGAGAAATCAAGGCCGAAAAGTTTTGGAACATGTTCATAGCAACCACATACTTCTAAGCAAGATATGTTCATGAAATTTGGCACACACATACTTAGTGGCAATATCCACAATTGCACAAAGTTTGAAAGAAAAATATTGAGTGTATTTGATTTTATTCAAATAAGAATTTTCTAATTTTTTTGGAAAGAATTGCAACTGAAGTATTAGTATACTTACTTTTTAATCAGCTCAACATGACTAAAACCCTTCCAGTTTTAAGATCAGTTTTGTTGTGGTGTTGTTTGTGGTCCAATTACTATGAAACTTTTGCTTTGTATAGTATGTGTACTAAAATTTATGCCAGATTAGAGGTACAAAATGCTAAATCATGATGCCGAATCATGTAATTGTTGTAATTCAATGTGCTCACTGGCTTAGTGTGCTTGTGATATTACCATAATCCATACAACAAGCACAACAAAATAACAAAAAAGATCCACACAACAAAACTGCTCATACAAAAGGTACAAGTTCATGTGTGTTTTATCCCAGCATAGCATCAAATGAAATACATTTCATAATCCAAATGAACACTTCAAACACTTCATCTGCAAAGAAAACCTACTTGTCAAACCCATACTTCATACAATAAAGACACACCACCTCATCAAACAAACACTCAATCTGCTAAAAAAAAAATTAAAAAAAAAAAATGTGCAGATATGTGGCACAGGTAATCAATTCTTGTGGTACAAAGTGTCATCAGGGTGGATGGTGTTGATATTGAACCTTCTTCCTCCACTCTTTTTTCTCCACCGGTGGTGTCAGTATGTTCCAAAAATGCATGGTTTATCCTGAAACAGTTTGTTATGTAATACTTCTTTATCTCTTTTCATTTCCTTTGTTTTGAATTATTTTCTATATGTTCTAAAGTTTATTCATTAATGCTAATAATATTAGATTAAATATCAACAGTAATTTCAGTTTTGTACATTTACATCACAGCTTTCATTCTTTACACAGGACTTTACAAAATGCTTTACTTCTAGTTCTATGTATTTTATCAGAAAATAAAAAAAGAATACACTTATGATATATATATATATATATATATATATATATATATATATATATATATATATATATATCATAATATAATCAGACAAAGCAGTTTACTGATAATAAAAGTATGAAATAGTGATTATTAATGCTGTATCACTATGAGTATCAGTGTGCATATCAGTGTGCATGTGCATGACATGCTGTAATCCATTAAGTTACTTTATGCATAGTGGCATGTCAAGCACATGCACACTTATATCATTTATGTAAATGTCTGTGCAAAAGTTTACAATTCCATACATGTACATCTAGAAAAAGTTTGCACACTTCATAGTAAATTTATACTATAAATCATAGTACATTAACAGTTGACTCACTCACTCATAGATAGTTCACCAGCAGACAGTTCTTTAGTTGACAGTGTAGTTAGTTTGGTGGTGTTGCCTCTCCTTCTGATGACATCACTTGCCAGCAGTGATATCAGAATTATTCACTGGTGTACAGGCAGGCATATAAAGTACCATCATATCTTTCAGGGCTGAAAAAGAAATTGAACTATTAGTAATACTGTTAGTATTTACTGTTGACACAAGTCTATATTTATTTAAAACAACACACACACACACACACACACACACACACACACACACACACACACACCAACCTGACACACATTCACATAAAATATCCATTGAAGCAAATTCTGTGAAACTGAAAACTGTTCATAATGTCATGCCCCTGAACCTCCCCTTGCTCAGTTAAATGGTTAAACTGTGAAGGGACAGTGTGTGTGTGTGTGTGTGTGTGTGTGTGTGTGTGTGTGTGTGTGTGTGTGTGTGAGTGAGTATGTGACTCACTGTGTGACACACATTGTGTATGTATGTGTGTGTGTGTGTGTGAGTGACATGTATACACACTGTGTCACACATTGTGTGTGTGTGTGTGTGTGTGTGTGTGTGTGTGTGTGTGTGTGTGTGTGTGTGTGTGTGTGTGTGTTTGTGTGTGTGTGAGAGAGAGAGATCTTTTAATTTACATTCTGTTAATTTCCTCAGATTCACTTTATTCTTTTAATCATTTTTATTCCACATGTCAAACAGTGAATTCCTGTTCCAATGTAAGACAATAAATCAGTCTTGAGTCAATCATTGTTAAATAAATTATTATCAATTGATTATACCATCATTACATTTCAGTATTTGTCAATGTGGGTAAAATAAGAAAGCTTACCTTCAGACACTTCAGCTATATCCAGTCCCCCAGTCACTTTGCTTGCATATTCCTTGTGTGAGCTGTGAGAAACCCAGTTCTATCACTTCAGTGGAGCAAGTCAGTTTCACTTGTTTCCATGTCAGTCACAACACTGATGGCACCTGGTGCATGTGATTTCGGCAATTACAGGCGAAGGCTTCCAATCTTTCTGTATATAGTGCAAATGTTGATTCGTCATCTACATCAAAATTAATATTATTGTTGATGAAAACTGAACGACAATCCTGCGTCGTCTGCTTTCGAAATCAGCGTTGCCTTCGTGTTCACTGAGATCGATTTCATGAACGGTCAGTTCCATCAATGAAGTACTGGGTTAGAAACTCACATATGTCGTCTTCTTCACTGAATGGCAAAATGTGTGCAACGCAAGTGTATCTTGTCAGGAAATCGCCAAGTCACTCTTGAAAACGTGCTTCCGAACTCTGCGACCATGTTTATTTGAGCTAGCGAGCTGAATGGCTGGTTTCGTCACGTGGCCTCTCTCGGCCAATGACAGAGGGGATTTTCCTTCATAGTGACGCATTGTTTACGTAGTGTATCCTTATTTTGAAAGCGACGATTCGCTCGTAGTTAAAAAATCAACCAATGAGAAGGACATAGATTGAAAGAGACGGACTTGACCTTTAAAACAATGTATGATTCGACCGGTCGATTCCAAGAGATGACGGAGGGCAAGCTTGTCAAAGTTGATCGATTTCGCGAAGTCATAGGCGATCAGAATGACGGGTTAGGCATTTTAAGCACACTTTTAAGGCAAAAGAAGACACAGTTATGCCTAGATACTTCAATATGAGATAAAAGAAAGCCTAAAGTTTACTATGAAGTCAAAATCTGAAAATCGACAACCTGACCCCCACCCGCCTAAAATCGCCGCTAGCGGGAAAGTTGGTCAGGGACAAAGCGACTCATTCCGTGATGGAGGGTCACATATTACCAAAGACAGACATGCTGCAGACAAACCTACCACACTAATACCCACTTCCCAACAACCCCATCCGAAATGAAAGAAAACACAAAAAAGAAAAAGAAAAAGAAAAAAAAGCGACAAGTCTGCGCATTAACTGGTTTTCGTTTACGTGCACCAAAAACGAAGTTTCATTCAAGACAAATCAGGAGGTAACCAGCGAACAGAGAGACTCAAATATTGCACACAATTTGCAACAAAAGCTGGGCTAGGCTTAAGTTGAACAGTACACAAGCTGCTGTCCACATCGCACTGATTTAAAAAAATAGACGCTATGTACGAGAAATTAGTTCCCTTGTATTGTTTTTTTTGTTGTTGTTTTTTTCATTCAATGCGAGAAACAGCGACGCGATTAACTCCTTTTGTTAACTGGACGATCAGAATGTCTTGTTATTGTGGTATGAAGTTTTTTGGTATTTTTCTTATCTTCTTTTTCTTCCCCCCCTTTTCTGGGGGGTGGGGGGTGGGGGGGAAGGTGGTCTGGGGGGTCTGGGGGGTTAAGCTGGGGCCTTGCTCTGGGGCAAAGGGAAGAAAATCAAAGCTGCTGATGCGGTTTTACGATGTTGATGCCTTTGTCACTGTGTCTAAAGCTTTCTATCTTTGGAGAACAGCGACAGCAGCTATTGGTCTCCTGGGCATTGTCTTTCCGTTACTGTTGTTGCTGCTGCTGTTTGTTGGGGTTTTTTTTGGTGTTTTTTTTTTTTCGCTCTTTGTTTATTTGTATGCCTGATTTTGTCTGTCTGTCTGTCTATCTGTCTATCTGTCTGTCTGTCCGTTCTCTCTCTCTCTCTCTCTCTCTCTCTCTCTCTCTCTCTCTCTCTCTCTCTCTCTCTCTCAGTCAATCGATCACCCAGTCACTTATTTGTCTGTACCAGAGTACAGATATTCGCCTTCTTGTGCCTTTATCACTAAGTATCGCGTAGTGCAGATCCTGTTTAAGGCAGGGACCTAATAGTCCACAATACTAAAGCATTATCACACACACACACACACACACACACACACACACACACACACACACACACACTATTTGTGTGCTTTTTTCTTCTTTTTTTTCTCCTTTTTTTTCGCGGGACGGTTGGCCTTCGCCGCTTTGTTTGTCGGCCAAGTTCAGTCTGACTGTCTTACTGTGTTTGTGCCCAAGCGTTGATACTTCTCTTTCACTTCCTCTCTCTCTATTGACTTCAGTCTTCACCACCCGTTTATTATTCAATTTTCTTTTACTTTATTTATATCTCAGCTTAGTTTTGATCAGAACTCATGTATGGTCACGTTTTAACTTCTAGTTATGATGACAGACATCCCTCACATATTCAGTATGTACATGTATCAGGACCGGACTTTATATAAGATTTTCTTATTGTCCTGTTCATCTATATCTGTGTTGTATTGTGACATGTTCCAAATAAAATGCTGTTTAAACTGCATATATATATATATATATATCCCTCTCTCTAACTCATTTCTCGCTCGCTCGCTCTCATTCCCTCTCTCTCTCTTACTCTCACTCTCTGGCTAACTGGATCTCTCTCTGTCTCAGTTAACCACTTTACTTTTCTAATATTCGACAGTGAAGAAAGAAAGAAAGAAATGAATGAAAGAAAGAAAGAAAATTTGCACACACACACACACACACACACACACAAAAAAAAAAAAACAAAACAAAACAAAACAAAAAACGGTTGGAAATATTCGCATAGCTGTGAAAGAAGACGTATTTAGAGTTGCATTCATTCTGTCAAACATATTGATGATTAAACGAACAAATGGATTTGACGTAACACTAGATGGGCAAAAAAAGAGAGCGAAGATGAGCAAGGGCGACATGGCGTAGAAGGGTTGACAGAGAACTGAAGGAAAATGGCTATAGCTGGAGTGATGGCCTAGAGGTAACGCGTCCGCCTAGGAAGCGAGAGAATCTGAGCGCGCTGGTTCGAATCACGGCTCAGCCGCCGATATTTTCTCCCCCTCCACTAGACCTTGAGTGGTGGTCTGGACGCTAGTCATTCGGATGAGACGATAAACCGAGGTCCCGTGTGCAGCATGCACTTAGCGCACGTAAAAGAACCCACGGCAACAAAAGGGTTGTTCCTGGCAAAATTCTGTAGAAAAAACCACTTCGGTAGGAAAAACAAATAAAACTGCACGCAGGAAAAAATACAAAAAAATGGATGGCGCTGTAGTGTGGCGACGCGCTCTCCCTGGCGAGAGCAGCCCGAATTTCACACAGAGAAATCTGTTGTGATAAAAAGAAATACAAATACAAGACAGCTCAAGACAGGAGAATGGCTACACCTTAGGGAAGCTAAGACAGCATAAGACAGGAGAATGGCTATACTTGAGGGAAGCTAAGACAGCATAAGACAGGAGAATGGCTACACTTTAGGGAAGCTAAGACAGCATAAGACAGGAGAATGGCTATACTTGAGGGAAGCTAAGACAGCATAAGACAGGAGAATGGCTACACCTTAGGGAAGCTAAGACAGCATAATACAGGAGA
>NC_134902.1:33873004-33880504 GCF_041734735.1 Babylonia areolata | reverse complement strand
GGGGCGGGGGTGGGGGGGTGCGGGGGGGGGGGGGGGGAGGGGGGGTAGAAGATGAGTTATGTGTATGCATGCATGCCTATACTGTGGGAGCAACGGAATATTGGAACGTGCAGGTGTGCATATATATATATATATATATATATATATATATATATATATGGGGGGGGGGGGGTTGGGGGGGGGGGATATGGGCGCATGTGTGTGTGCTTGTACAAGTAAGTGTGCCTGTGTGTGTGTGTGTGTGCGTGTGCGTGTGTGTGCCGTGGAAGCGATACGTAGTCTAGAAATGAGTGTGTGGAGGGGGGTTAGACGGGGTGCAGGGTAAGGTGTGTGTGTGTGTGTGTGTGTGTGTGTGTGTGTGTGTGTGTGTTGGGGCTCATGTACGTAGTGTGTATTTGACTGTGCTTTCATATCTGTGAAAACTGCATGTTTGGTGCATATCTGTTATGCATATGTGTGTGGGTGTGTGGCTGCTCTTTTTTTTTTTCCTTCTTTTTTTTTTTACATTTATTTGCTTATTTATCATCATTGTTGTCCTTTTTTTATTCATTTATTTGTTTTATATATATTTATTTATTTATCTATTTATTTTATTCATTTTTAAAATATATATATTATTTATTTATTTGTTTACTTTTTTTTTTCTCAAGGCCTGACTAAGCGCGTTCGGTTACGCTGCTGGTCAGGCATCTGCTTGGCAGATGTGGTGTAGCGTATATGGATTTGTCCGAACGCAGTGACGCCTCCTTGAGTTACTGAAACTGAAACTCAGTTGCCGTCAAATTCTTGTCTCTCTCTCTCTCTCTCTCTCTCTCTCTCTCTCTCTCTCTCTCTCTCTCATATATATATATATATATATATATATATATATATATATATATATATAGTGTGTGTGTGTGTGTGTGTGTGTGTGTGTGTGTGTGTGTGTACTTCTGTTTCCTTCGTTCTGTTTCTATCTGCGTCTCTATGTCTGTACATCTGTCCAACTCTCTCTCTCTCTCTCTCTCTCTCTTGTCTCTCTTATTCATGCATTTTTAAGTTAAAGGGCCTTATAGGTTGTAATCCGATTTTAAAGGACGTCAGCGAACCAGATGAATAGCTGAGGCATCGGAAATGGTTGTCTATTACCTTCAGAATTAAGGATTATCCTCCCCTCCTTCTTCTTTTCTCTGTGCCTCTGTCTCTGTCATCCGCTTGCTCCCTCCCTCTCTCTCTCTCTCTCTCTCTCTCTCTCTCTCTCTCTCTCTCTCTCTGTGTCTCTCTCTGTCTCTGTCTCTCTGTGTCTGTCTCATCTGTGTGTCCCACACTACTGTTAACATTTTGGTAAGCTGTGTCGGCTTTGCCCTGAATGTGTTCTTTGCATGACGTTTTTCTTCTTCTTTTTTTTTTTCCAGTGTGTGTGTGTGTGTGTGTGTGTGTACGTTTGTGTGTGTGAGTGAAAATTTCCACTATATGCGTGCATAATCAGAAAACTTTCTGTAATTCATTCCCTCTCTCTATGTTTACATGTAGACATATGCATGCATGTGTGTATATGTGCAAATATGTATATGCATAAGGGTGTGTGTGTTTGGGGATGACTGTCTGCATATGTGTGTGGGTGGGTGGGTGGGTGTGAGTGTGTGACAGTTTTTCCTTCATTATATATTCCTCTCTCTCTCTCTCTCTCTCTCTCTCTCTCTCTCTCTCTCTCTCTCTCTCCTTCTTCTTCTTCTTCTTCCTCCTCCTCCTCCTCCTTCTCCCCCCCCCCATTTCTGACAGGAGGAAGGTGGTAGCAGAGTGGTTAAGGCGCTTATCTGCCAATGCAGCATTCGTTCGGATCTGGGCTCGATTCCCGCTAATGTTCTATCTACCCACGTTTGATAGGGAAATCAAATTGAACGTCCATACACTTGGCGCACTGAAAGAGAAGCTACGGCGACTCAGCTGATGTCCTGCTGGAAATTTCCTGCAGAAGAACATCCACTCTGATGGGTGCTCAGATTGTATACAGGCATGCATGCAACTCAAGGCCTGGCTAAGCGTGTTTGCGTTATGCTGCTGCTGGTCCTGGCATCTTGCCTAGCAGATGTAGTTTTAGCGATTATGGATTTATCCGAACGCAATGACGCCTCCTTGATAAACTGCAACTTCTCTCTCTCTCTCTCTCTCTTCTTCTTCTTCTTCTTCCACACCCTCCCCCCCACCTCCCTCCCCTCCTGCTCTTACCATCTATTCGTCTTTGTAAGGAAATGAGTTTAAACTTTTCTGTTTTTACAAAAGAAAACATTTTCCACTTAGTAGTTTTAAAAAAAGTAGTTAAGAAAAACTTGAGGTCATTTCCAGTTCTTTGTACTCCGAAATTAGAAAAGAAAATGCCCATATTTCCATATTTCATAAGAGCACAATTCCCATTACAGCTTTCAAAACCTGGCGCGACATGTTAGAAGCACAGAACTTCGAGAGTTTAGACAGCCTTTTCTCTTTTATCCAGTGAAAACTCGAAGCGGTTTTATGGGCCGAGCGGAAATGTTAGGTCTTTTGTCAACCGAGAAGGAAAACAGACCAGGTTGAGTCATATTATTGGGTTTATATGTAAAGTTCATTCACATAATCATGACTTTGTGTGTGTGTGTGTGTGTGTGTGTGTGTGTGTGTGTGCTGTGTGTCTGTCTGTGTGTGTGTGTGTGAAAATTTCCACTATATGCGTGCAGAATCAGAGAGACCATATCAGCAACTAAGTGTTAGCACGAGCAACCTTTCTGTAATCAATTCTCCCTCTCCCTCTCTCTCTCTCTCTCTTCCTTCCTCTTCCTCTGCTCTTCTTATTCTCCCTACTCTCCTCCTTTCTGACAGAAGGAAGGTGGCAGAACGGTTATGATGCTTCTCCGCCAACACAGCGTTCGTCAGGACCTGGACTCCAGACCTGCTACCGTCCTTTCTCCCAAGTTTGACCGGAAACCTGCTACCGTCCTTTCTCCCAAGTTTGACCGGAAACCTGCTACCGTCCTTTCTCCCTTTCTCCCACGTTTGACCGGAAACCTGCTACCGTCCTTTCTCCCAAGTTTGACCGGAAGCCTGCTACCGTCCTTTCTCCCAAGTTTGACCGGAAGCCTGCTACCGTCCTTTCTCCCAAGTTTGACCGGAAACCTGCTACCGTCCTTTCTCCCAAGTTTGACCGGAAACCTGCTACCGTCCTTTCTCCCAAGTTTGACCGGAAGCCTGCTACCGTCCTTTCTCCCAAGTTTGACCGGAAACCTGCTACCGTCCTTTCTCCCAAGTTTGACCGGAAACCTGCTACCGTCCTTTCTCCCAAGTTTGACCGGAAGCCTGCTACCGTCCTTTCTCCCAAGTTTGACGGGAAAAATCAAATTGAGCTTCTAGTTATTCGGATGGGACGATAAACCGAGGTCCTACGTGAGTCATGCACTTGGCGCACTGAGAAAAAAAGCTCATAGCAACACAAGTGGCGTCCCCTGGAACTTTTCTGAAGAAGAAGTCTACTCTGATATGTACACAATTATACAGGCATGCACTCAAGGCCTGGCTAAGCGCTTTGGGTCTGGCTTCTTGCCTAGCAGATGTAGATTAGCGATTATGGATTTATCCGAATGCAGTGATGCCTCACTGATCTCTCTCTCTCTCTCTCTCTCTCTCTCTCTCTCTCTCTCTCTCTTTCTCTTCCCATCCGTTCGTCTTTGTAAGGAACGGAGTTCAAACTTGTTGTTTTCACAATGGAAAACATTTTCCACTTTATGCAAAGTTGTTAAAGAAAACGTCAGGGGTGTCTTCCCGTTCTTTTGTACACCGAAATTAGAAAAGAAAATGCCTACAGTACATAAGAGCACAATTCCCATTACAGCTTTCAAAACCTGGCGCACATGTTAGAAGCACAGAACTTCGAGAGTTTAGACAGCCTTTTCTCTTTTATCCAGTGAAAACTCGAAGCGGTTTTATGGGCCGAGCGGAAATGTTAGGTCTTTTGTCAACCGAGAAGGAAAACAGACCAGGTTGAGTCATATTATTGGGTTTATATATAATGCTCATTCACATAATTATGACTTTTTTTTTTGTTAGGTGGAGGGGCGAGGGGGGAATGTGTGTGTGTGTGTGTGTGTGTGTGTGTGTGTGTGTGTCGTGTGTGTTTAATGTTCTCTCTGACCTTTAGAGACCGGATACCCGTAGACTTTCCATTTACCTTTTCTGTTTGTTTCTTCTTCTTCTCTCTCTCTCTCCCTCTCTCTCTCTCTCCCTGTCTCTCTCTCGTTCGCTCGCTCACTCGTTTGACCTCATTCTCTTTCCAATGCCATACTGTCATCGTTTGGTGGTTTGTTTTTTGTTGTTGTTTTGTTTTTGTTTTTGTTTGTTTTTTTTAATGTTCTGTAATGTTCATAACTGACCCACTTCTGACGAAACAGAAGAATTTGTTAAGTTCTCAGTGACGCTTCACAAAGTTATGAGAGAGCACAAAGAAGAAGAAGAAGAAGAAGAAGAAGAAGAAGAAGAAGAAGAAGGAGAAGAAGAAGAAGAAGAAGAAGAAGGAGAAGAAGAAGAAGAAGGAGAAGAAGAAGAAGAAGAAGGGGGAGGAGGAGAAGAGGAGAAGGAGTGCTTTCAAAGTGTTGATTGTTGATTACGTCGTGTACCCTTTTTACTTCCTCTCTCTCTCTCTCTCTCTCTCTCTCTCTCTCTCTCTCTCTCTCTCTCTCCACTATACGTAGCTTTGCTTTGTGTCTCTCTAAAGCAATTCATTTAAGAGAGACACTTATATCCTAGTTTTATTGGAGCTTGTTATGGAATATGCTGCACTGTTTGCATGAACAATTACAATGACACATACGAAAGAAAATTTAGTTGTTGCCCCCTGTTCATATGGGGCTGTGGCCTTGACTGAATAAACCATCTCTCTCTCTCTCTCTCTCTCTCTCTCTCTCTCTCTCTCTCTTAATATATAATGTGTGTGTGTGTGTGTGTGTGTGTGTGTGTGTGTGCGTGCGTGTGTGCGTGCGTGCGTGCGTGCGTGTGTGTGTGTGTGAGTGTGCACCTTTATGTCTATCTTCTATCGTGTGTTTATCCATCAGTTTGTTTGGCTCACTGGCTGTCTCTCCTCAAACTGGTTGTCTATGTCTCTCTCCTCAAGGACACTGCGATACTCTGAGGTGAATATAGTTTTGTGCATGCTGGTTTTCTTTTTTTGTTTTTGTTTATTGTTACCCGTTTATTTTATTACCAGCATTATTATGCCTTTATCATTCAGTGTTGTTAAAGTGTGGACCCTATTACCCAAACAAGGATTGGGTGGAACAAAAATTAGTACATCAGCTCTCATCTATTATCTTCGAAAATATAGAACTTCCTCTCTCTCTCTCCCTCTCTCTCTCTCCCTCTCTTTCGCAACCCTGAGTCTAAAGTGACAATTTCAGAAGCTTTGGGAGCCGAATTCTTCGTGAAACGTCAGGGAACGAGCGTTTGCATCAGCAGACTAATTGTCCATTAAATTTTATGACACCACGACGTCCGTCAGTAGAGAAGAGAAAAGATTTCCGTGAAAACAAAGACCCTCAGATCTCTCTCCAAGGTCTGGCTTTGAAGCCAAATGGACAGCGAGATAGCCTTTTGTCGGACCTTCGGAGAATGAGCCAATCAGTGCCATTTGTGGCTTAAAAGCATTAAAGTGCATTTTCCATTTTGTTGTTTTGCTGTTGTTGTTAGTTGTTGTTGTTGCTGCTTCCAATAAGTTGGGAAATTGGAAGTCGTGCCTCTCTCTCTCTCTCCCTCTCTCTCTCTTCCTCTCACCTCTTAATCTTGAGTGGGGAAAAAAAATCTGTACACCCACTTTTTCTTTTCTTTTCTTCCTTGTCCACCCCACCTCCACCCCCCTACCTCCAACCCCCACCTCCCTACCACCTACCCCGTCTTTCTTTCAATATTTTGGCTCTGTCTAGCTTTTTTTTTTTTCTTTCTTTTTCCTTTCCTTTTTTATTCTTTTCTTCTTCTTTTCTCCGTATTAAATCAATAAACATACAGACCTACTGTTAGTCGTGCAAACATCCATTTTCTTTTATCATTCCTTTCTTGTTCTTTTTCGTTCACTCTCTCTCTCTCTCTCTTTCTTTTTCTCTTTTCTTTTTTGTCCGTAATAACCAAACAAACATAAACCTTTTAAGTTGCACAAACACCAACTTTTTGTTGTTTTTTTGGGTTTTTTGTTGTTGTTGTTTTTTTGTTGTTGTTTCTGTTTTGTTTTTTGTTGTTTCTTTTTGTTTTTTTGTTTTTTTTTTTTTTTTTCTGTCTTTCTCTTTTTCGGTACATCTGTTGCTTTTTTTTTCTCTCCTTTTCTTCCTTTCACTTTCCTTCTTTCTTATCTCCGTATCAAGAACCAGTAAGGATAAACGGGTTTGTTGGTTGTTTTGGGGTGGGTTTTTTTGTTTTTGTTTTTGTTTTCTTTTCTCCTGTCGACAACCAATAAGGATTAACGTTCTTTCTTTTCTCCGTATCAACAACCAATAAGGATTAACGTTCTTTCTTTCCTCAGTATCGACAACCAATAAGAATTCACGTTTTGTTTTATTCTTGTCTCCCCATATCAACAACCAATAAGGATGAACGTTCTTTCTTTTCTCCGTATCAGTGTCAACAATCAATGGGGATTAACCTGCTTTCTTTTGTCTAAACCAGCCAATAAGGATAAGCGTTCTTTTTTCTCTGCATCAATCAACAAGGATAAAAGCACTTTAGTCATGCAGACACCTCTTTTTCTTCTTTTTCTTTCTTGCTGTCTTTCTGGTTTGTTTGGGGGTTTTTTTGGGGTTTTGGGGTTGTTTTTTTTCATTTCGTTCTGTCTTTTTATATATTTCCTTTCTTTTTCAATCCCTTTTTTTTTCTCGGCATCATCTTAATAAACATAAACCTACTTTACACAAAAGAAAATTCTAACCGCTGATCAAACTTAGTGCAAGCTACGATCGCTGAGTGGTGGAGGAAAAAAAAAGTGTTTCTTGCTTATGTCATAACCTGGTTAGAAAAAAAAAGTTCGTTTCGTTTCGTTTTCGTTTCTCCGTTTCTCACCTGATCGGGTGGACAAGGACTGATAAAACAATTGTGTGTGTGTGTGTGTGTGTGTGTGTGTGTGTGTGTGTGTGACAGAGAGAGATAGAGAGAGAGAGAGAGAGAGAGAGAGAGAGACAGACAGACACAGAACAGAGAGACAGATCATACCCGATTGTTGTTTTTTAGTTTGTTTTTGTTTGGGGTTTTTTTTTTGTTGTTTTTTTTTTTTTTTTTTTGGGGGGGGGGGGGTCATTACTGTTGTCAGTTTTCTTTCCCCTCTCTTCTGTTTTTTGTTGTTGTTTTTCTTCTTCCTTTCATGACACCGATTCAACTGAAAATTGAACGAAACAGAAAGACAAAGAGAAAAGGAAGAGGTGTGGCAGAGAAGGCGAGTCAAGTGTCTGTCACCTCTTTCAATGCAGTCAGTCATCTGGCGCTAAGAGTGTCGCTGTACCTGACATTTGTAGTGTCACG
>NC_134902.1:33863004-33868004 GCF_041734735.1 Babylonia areolata | reverse complement strand
AGAAAGGCAGACAAAAAGAAGGAAAGAAAGGCAGACCAAAAGAAGGAAAGAAAGGCAGACAAAAAGAAGGAAAGAAAGAAAGGCAGACAAAAAGAAGGAAAGAAAGGCAGACAAAAAGAAGGAAAGAAAGGCAGACAAAAAGAAGGAAAGAAAGAAAGGCAGACAAAAAGAAGGAAAGAAAGGCAGACAGAAAGAAAGGCAGACAGAAAGAAAGGCAGACCAAAAGAAGGAAAGAAAGAAAGGCAGACAGAAAGAAAGGCAGACAAAAAGAAGGAAAGGCAGACAGAAAGAAAGGCAGACAAAAAGAAAGGCAGACAAAAAGAAGGAAAGAAAGGCAGACAAAAAGAAGGAAAGAAAGGCAGACAAAAAGAAGGAAAGAAAGGCAGACAAAAAGAAGGAAAGAAAGGCAGACAAAAAGAAGGAAAGAAAGAAAGGCAGACAAAAAGAAGGAAAGAAAGGCAGACAGAAAGAAAGGCAGACAGAAAGAAAGGCAGACAAAAAGAAGGAAAGAAAGAAAGGCAGACAGAAAGAAAGGCAGACAAAAAGAAGGAAAGGCAGACAGAAAGAAAGCCAGACAGAAAGAAAGGCAGACAAAAAAGAAGGGAAGAAAGAAAGGCAGACAAAAAGAAAGAAAGAAAGGCAGACAAACATAAGGAAAAAAAGCCAGACAAAAAGAGGGAAAGAAAGAAAGGCAGACAGAAAGAAAGGCAGACAAAAAGAAGGAAAGAAAGGCAGACAGAAAGAAAGGCAGACAAAAAGAAGGAAAGAAAGGCAGACAAAAAGAAGGAAAGAAAGGCAGACAGAAGAAAGGCAGACAGAAAGAAAGGCAGACAAAAAGAAGGAAAGAAAGGCAGACAAAAAGAAGGAAAGAAAGAAAGGCAGACAGAAAGAAAGGCAGACAAAAAGAAGGAAAGAAAGGCAGACAAAAAGAAGGAAAGAAAGGCAGACAAAAAGAAGGAAAGAAAGGCAGACAAAAAGAAGGAAAGAAAGGCAGACAAAAAGAAGGAAAGAAAGGCAGACAAAAAGAAGGAAAGAAAGAAAGGCAGACAAAAAGAAGGAAAGAAAGGCAGACAGAAAGAAAGGCAGACAGAAAGAAAGAAAGGCAGACAGAAAGAAAGCCAGACAGAAAGAAAGGCAGACAAAAAGAAGGAAAGGCAGACAGAAAGAAAGGCAGACAGAAAGAAAGGCAGACAAAAAGAAGGAAAGAAAGGCAGACAAAAAGAAGGAAAGAAAGGCAGACAAAAAGAAGGAAAGAAAGGCAGACAAAAAGAAGGAAAGAAAGAAAAGTAAGCAACTTTTGGTTGGCCATGAACTGCGACTGCTCGCCAAACAAAAAATATATAGAAATGCAATGAAAGGCAAAGAAAAGAAGAGAGAAAGAAAGGAAAAGAAAGAAAGAAAAGTAATCATCTTTGGTTGGCCATGAACTGCGAGTACTACTCACCAAACAAAATTACAAAGCAAAAAAAAAAAAAAAAGGCAAAGAAAAGAAAGAATGAAAGAAAGAAAAAGAAAAGAAAAGGAAAGATAGAAATGAAAATGAAAAAAAAAAAAAAAAAAAAAAAGAAGGGAGAAGAAAAAAGCTTCTTCCGAGAAACCATGAATTTCCGATTATTTTCAAACTCGCTAAACATGCTCAAAAATCCTCTCAGTCATTTTTACATAAACGAAATAAGAGGGTTCAGGGAGTCGGGTTGTTAGGGGTGGAGGTGGGGGGTGGGGCAGGAAGGGGAGAAGAAACAGAAGAAAAGGAAAAACAGGCTGCTTCCAGGATGACAATGTTTAATGTCTTTTTTTTTTGTCTTTTTTTTTTTTATTCATCTCACACCTGGGAAGATAGTTACCGTCACTCTTTGAAAACAAAAGGAAGGAAGAGGAGAGAAAAAGAAAGAAAGAAAGAAAGAAAGAAAGAAAAAGAATACGGAAAGCGAAAACATAGCGTCGTCTTTTG
Source organism: Babylonia areolata (assembly GCF_041734735.1). Lineage (NCBI taxonomy): Eukaryota > Metazoa > Mollusca > Gastropoda > Neogastropoda > Buccinidae > Babylonia > Babylonia areolata. The sequence continues at coordinate 33,866,053 of NC_134902.1, read as the reverse complement.
AGTCCAACAGGGACTGCGACAATTCTCCAACCTCAGCTTTCATCATGGGATTTGACTAAGTCTTTCTTAGATATAAAATGAAAATATTTTTAAAGCATGTATCTTGCAGACCAAGACAGACCGGCAGACAAACAGACACACAGATCCTCAAACGGTCGCGCACGCAATCAGGGGGGAAAAAAAATCCAGGTTGATGCGAATAAAACAGGGCATAAACAAACACAAAACGGAAACACGTGGACACGCAATGCACTGTGGGAAACCCGGGTTAGATCTAATCTTTTTTCCGGAGAGCCACAAAACTTAAAACATGGTAATCGCATTTCACGAAAAACAGAAACCGAAAGCTTGTTAGTAGGGAGAGAAAGTAATGGGGACAAGCTAGCAATAAACAGACAGAGAAAGTCGGCATGAATGAATTTCAGGACATGCTACCGTTGATCATTTCCCCATCTGTTATAGAGTGAGTTTGGGCCGTTTTCGATTATATGTAAATATGACCCGTTGTTTCACTATTTTTTTTTTTTAATTTAGAATTGATCTAATATATTTTATTTAACAAGGAACAAGTGTATTTTTTTCAAATATTTTCATTCATTTTTTTTTTTTTTTTTTTTTTTACAATGCACAAAACTTCATACTAAACAATACGGATACAATGTATCGCATTGAATTCATGCATAAATAAGAAAACAAAACAAGTGTAACAAGACATTTGACAATGAGAGTAACATAGGATATACACGGTGCATGGTCTGCACTCTTTCCTTCATTATTATGAACTGGAGTCTGTAATGAACATGTGTACTTTGTCAGATGTCTCCTACTTCTGTCCCGATTAGGTTTTGTCTTCTTCTTCTTCTTGTCCATGTTGTTATTGTTGTTGTTGTGGTTGTGGTGTTCTTCGTTTTCTTCTCCTTCTTCGTCTTCACTTTCTTTGGTCGCTGCGGCTATTTCTTCTTTTCAGTTTTCATTAACAATACCGAATACTACCCTGATATCACTGTTACTGTTACTACTGCTGCTGTTGCTGCTGCATTATTTTTGTTATCACTGTCAACGTTTCTGCTGCTGCTGCTGCTGCCGCCACTAGTATAGCAAATAACACCACTTATTAACTCGCTCAGTACGGCCAGTCCTCTCTTCTCCTCTACACAGACCCCTCGGATGTCCAGTGGGTGTCTAAATGACCCAACCTTTAGCTTCCGTCGTCAGAATTGTGGTGTTCTTTCTCAACATTCACCTCTTCAGTATAAGAGCCTTCCGCTTGCAATATTTTGATGATGGTAACTGGGATGAAACGTTGTTAACGTCGTCTCTTTCGCCGTTCGTATGGAAAGAGTTAATGCTGCTGTTACGTCTCTTACGTTTTCTTTGAGTTTCTTTCCCCTTGTCCTTATGTTTGTGCAAATGTAGGTATGACAGAGGTCTTCCCCTTTTATCTCTAAGTATCCCTTTGTCTTCCAACCTCCAGTTCGTGCCACCTGCCCTCCTTTCTCTCTCCCTCCCTCAACCCCCCCCCCCTCTCTCTCTCTCTCTCTCTCTCTCTCTCTCTCTCTCTCTCTCTCTCTCTCTCTCTCTGTTCGTATAAAGTGAACAAAATTTAATTCACTATCAACTCAAATGCACTTTACCTGTCTGGAAATAATGTGTGTGTGTGTGTGTGTGTGTGTGTTGTGACAACTGCCCAATCTTTGTTCACCCCCCATTCTCTGTCGGTGTGTGTGTGTGTGTGTGTGTGTGTGTGTGTGTGTGTGTGTGAAAAGAGTCCAAGACGGGGAAAAAAAATAATAACCTAACCAGAATCGCCCATGAGTAAAAGAAAGAACACTTCAATTAAGATTAAAAAGCCTCTAGTATCAAAACACAATCTGCTACGCATAATTCCGACGAAGAAGAAGAAAACGTTCTTGGGGGAAAAAATACAAAAGAGCAAACTCAAGCACTTCAACTAAATGAAAGAAACATGGCAATCATATACACGCAAATCAAAAGGAATGTCCACAGGTTCGGAAATATATTGAACGGAAAACGTTCTGCTGAGAAGGGAAAAAAAAAAAAAAAAAAAAAAATACAACCGAGTTAGTAAAATAAGGGAAGAAAGGGTGAAGGAGGAAGGGAGGAATACAGAAAAGAACATGAATATAAAATAAAAATTAAAAAAATAAAAAAGAAGACGACGACTAAACACTGAAGTAAAAAAAAAAAAAGGGGGGGGGGGGGAACAAAAACATAATACTAAGTCGATAGTTATGAAAGAGATATCAAAAAAAAAAAAAATGGAGAAAGAAAAACAGACAGAAAAAAGTAAAGAAAGTCATACAGAAAAAAAAGGTGTGTTTTTTTTGTGTTTTTTTGTAAAACCACAACACACACACACACACACACACACACACACACACACACACACACACACACACACACACGCTGCAAATTAAACAACATCCACACATACTCAACACACTTTCGTCTAAACATTACCTAAGTAAAACGACATTCAGTTTTTTTGTTTTTTTTTAAAGAAAAAAAGAAGAAAACAACAAACAAACAAAAACGAACAAACACCCTAGTAAAAAAAAACAAAAACGAACAAACACCCTAGTAAAAAAACAAACAAAAACGAACAAAGACCCTAGTAAAAAACAAAAAACAACAACGAAACAAACAACAACAACAGATCCTTACCGAGTTGGTGAAGAAGAAGAAAAAAACTGCTTGGTTCCTTGGTGGTGGTGGTGGTGGTCTTGGGGGTAGAGCTGGGTAGAAGTTCTTCACGAGGAAAGGGTAGCTGCTGCTGTTGTTGCTGTTGCTGTTGGTGTGGTGGCTGTTGATGCTGTCGTGTCCCCTTCCAAGTCCGAACCTTGACTGGCCCGAAGCCGCCTGCTCACCGAGGTTTTAAAATCTACCGAGCGGTCGCCACACCCTGCTTTTTCCAGTGGGAGTTTTTCATGCAAGCCACCTCTCTACTCTCTCTCTCTCTCTTCCTGTCCGTCAAGTGAGTGGGGGGTCCGGTCCGTGTTATATAGTAACCCAATCACGTGACAGTTGT
>NC_134902.1:33853004-33855504 GCF_041734735.1 Babylonia areolata | reverse complement strand
CATCTCTCTCTCCCTCCCTCTCCCCCCCCCCTCTCTCTCTCTCCCTCTCTTTCCCCCCTCTCTCTCTTCCTCTCTCTCCCTCCTTCTCTCCCTCTTTCTCTCTCCCTCACTCTCCCTTCCTCTGTCCCCCCCCTCTCCCCCCCCCCCTCTCTCTCTCTCTTTGTATCAGCCCCTTCAGTATGGGGCCAATCTATCTGAATAAACATCTGGATCTGAGTCTGAAACTCTCTCTCTCTCTCTCTCTTTCCATCTCTCTCTCTCCCTCCCTCTCCCCCCTCTCTCTCTTCCTCTCTCTCCCTCCTTCTCTCCCTCTTTCTCTCTCCCTCACTCTCCCTCCCTCTGTCCCTCCCTCTCTCACCCTCCCCCTCTCTCTCTTTGTATCAGCCCCTTCAGTATGGGGCCAAGGCCTTTATCTGAATAAACATCTGGATCTGAGTCTGAATCTCTCTCTCTCTCTCTCTCTCTCTCTCTCTCCCTCTCTCTCCCTCTCTCTCTCCCTCTCCCTCTCTTTCCCCCCTCTCTCTCTTCCTCTCTCTCCCTCCTTCTCTCCCTCTTTCTCTCTCCCTCACTCTCCCTCCCTCTGTCCCTCCCTCTCTCACCCCCCCTTCTCTCTCTCTTTGTATCAGCCCCTTCAGTATGGGGCCAAGGCCTTTATCTGAATAAACATCTGGATCTGAGTCTGAATCTCCCTCTCTCTCTCTCTCTCTCTCTCTCTCTCTCCATCTCTCTCTCCCTTCCTCTCCCCCCCCCTCTCTCTCTCTCTCTCCCCTCTCTCTCCCTCTCTCTCTCCCTCTCTCCCTCTCCCTATCTTTCTCTCTTTTCCCTCTTCCCCCTCGCCTCTCCCTCCCTCCCTTTCCCCCCATCTTTTTCCGTCACCCTGTTTCTGTCGGCAGATGTCTCCTTTTTGACTCACCTGTGTAAACAAAGTGAGTCTATGTTTTAACCCGGTGTTCGGTTGTGTGTGTGTGTGTGTGTGTGTGTGTGTGTGTGTGTGTCTGTGTGTCCGTGGTAAACTTTAACATTGACATTTTCTCTGCAAATACTTTGTCAGTTGACACCAAATTAGGCATAAAAATAGGAAAAATTCAGTTCTTTCCAGTCATCTTGTTTAAAACAATATTGCACCTCTGGGATGGGCACAAAAAAATATATAAAAAAGAAGCCTAATTATATCCAAACTGCATTTACTGTTATATTTATATTTTTTGTGTTCTCTAAACTTGGAACTTTGATCTGATATTCTGACACAACAACAAGAGCAGTCATTATTATCATTTTTTGTTCAAACAGGAACTTCTTTTGCTAAGCATGGAAGTTTTATTTATTTTGCAAGCGTTTTTGGTGCAGATAGTAAAAAAGGGAAATTACTCTGTAATTAATGCTAGGGGACTTAATTTATCACAAGTGAGTCTTGAAGGCCTTGCCTCTCTTGTTTATTTTTAGTTTTGTAAGTGTACAAAACAGACAGTGCTAAGTGCTGTGAAACGCATGTTTTCACAGATACAAAAAACAAAAGAAAAAAAAAACACCCCGGTTTGAATAGTCAACTGAACATAGTATAGGTAGGAATAGAAACATCGAGAAAAAAACAAACCGTTTCCATGTCAATCATTCATCATTAATTCATTTATTCACTCGTTCATTCATTCATTCATTTATTCATTCAATCATTCGTTCGTTCGTTCGTTTATTGGTTTATTTGCTTCGTTGGTTGGTTGCTTGGTTGGTTGTTTATTCATTTCTTTAGTTTTATGTAGTCATCTGAATGTGGTAGGAATACCAATGTCGATAAAACCGTTAAGAGGTCACTTATTGATGGATTAATTGATTGATTGATTGGTTTGTTCTTTTATTTTCATGTATTTTTATTCTGCTGAATAAACGATTTTTGGGTTGTTGTTGTTTGTTTCTTTTTGTTTGTTTGTTTGTTTTTTTATTGATAGTTTGTATGTTTATTGGTTTTCTTTTCAATGTCTTTTTTTCCCCTATATTTTTGTTCCTAAGTTTTGTCTTGCTTTTTTTTTTTTTATCAACCACAGAATTTTGATTTTAAGTTTGGGTTTTTTTCCCCGTTAACTTGTTTAGTTGTTGATTTAGTTATCTATTTATTTCCTTTATTCATTTATCCATTAATTCACCCATCTATGAAGCTATCTATATATTTATTCCTCTGTTATGTATTCATTTATCCATTTGTTTATTTATTTCTCATCAATTAATTGTTATGACAATGTTATCATATCACTCTCCATTTGTCTACCCATTTATTAAGGTGTCTTTAAAAAAATAATAATAATAATAATAATAATAATAATGACAACGCCTTTCAATGGCGTCAGTTTCGCTTCCCAAGTGAACCAGCCGAAAGGATGGCATGATGAGGAACTGTTTTCCCTGTCGTTTCTTTTGTTGTTTTTCGATTCATTTCCAATCGTAGACAGCTTAGGATTTCAACTGTTCTTTAATTCTTAAGAGCGCTAAAGAACAGGCAACGCACGAA
>NC_134902.1:33835504-33845504 GCF_041734735.1 Babylonia areolata | reverse complement strand
TTGGGGAATTGGCGACCTTTCGGTGAAATGAGACAATTCTTCGACAGACGAAAGCCCATTTCGGACACACGCCAACTGCTGGTTATTGTTATTGATGACGAAGTTGGTGGTCAAGGGCATAGTATAGGGATGGTGGTTGTGGTGTTCGTGGTGGTGGTTCCGATGGTGGTGGTTGTGGTTGTGATAGTGGTGGTTGTGGTGGTGGTTGTGGTGGTTGTGATTGTGGTGGTGGCTGTGATGGTGGTAGTTGTGATTGTGGTGGTGGTTGTGATGGTGGTGGTTGTGGTGGTTGTGATTGTGGTGGTGGTTGTGATGGTGGTGGTTGTGATGGTGGTGGTTGTGATGGTGGTGGTGTGGTTGTGATGGTGGTGGTGGTTGTGGTGGTGGTGGTTGTGGTGGTGGTGGTTGTGATGGTAGTGGTTGTGATGGTAATGGTTGTGATGGTGGTGGTTGTGGTGGTGGTGGTGGTTGTGATGGTGGTGGTTGTGATGGTGGTGGTGGTGGTTGTGATAGTGGTGGTTGTGATGGTGGTGGTGGTGGTTGTGATAGTGGTGGTTGTGATGGTGGTGGTGTGGTTGTGATGGCGGTGGTGGATGTGGTGGTGGTGGTGGTTGTGATGGTAGGTGGTTGTGATGGTGGTGATTGTGATGGTGGTGGTTGTGATGGTGGTGGTGGTTGTGATGGTGGTGGTTGTGATGGTAATGGTTGTGATGGTGGTGGTTGTGGTTGTGGTGGTGGTGGTTGTGATGGTAATGGTTGTGATGGTGGTGGTTGTGGTTATGATAGTGGTGGTTGCGGTGGTGGTGGTGGTTGTGATGGTGGTGGTGTGGTTGTGGTGGTGGTTGTGATGGTGGTGGTGGTGGTGGTGATGGTGGTTGTGGTGGTGGTGGTGGTGGTTGTGATTGTGGTGGTGGTGGTTGTGATTGTGGTGGTGGTGGTTGTGGTGGTGGTGGTTGTGGTGGTGGTTGTCGTGGTGGTGATGGTAGTTGTGATTGTGGTGGTGGTGGTGGATGTGGTGGTGGTTGTGGTGGAGGTTGTGATGGTGGTGGTGGTTGTGGTGGTGGTTGTGATGGTGGTTGCGGTGGTGGTGGTGGTTGTGGTGGTGGTTGTGATGGTGGTTGCGGTGGTTGCGGTGGTGGTGGTGGTTATGGTGGTTATGATGGTGGTTGTGGTGGCGGTGGTGGTGGTGGTTGTGATGGTGATGGTGGTGGTGGTTGTGATGGTGATGGTGGTGGTGGTTGTGGTGGTGATGGTGGTGGTGGTTGTGGTGGTGGTGGTTGTGATGGTGATGGTGGTGGTGGTTGTGGTGGTGGTGGTTGTGATGGTGGTGGTGGTGGTGGTGGTTGTGATGGTGGTGGTGGTGGTGGTGGTTGCGTTGTCTTCGTCATCATAGTAGTCGCTGTCGTCGTTGTTTCTGTGTTTGGTTGAGATGGTGTGTGTGTTTGCGTTTGTGTGTGAGTGTGTGTGTGTATGTGTGTGTGTTGCTGTAATCTTGTCGGTGTTGTTGAAAGTCAAGTAAACGATAGAGGAGGTTACATATTTCAGTTGTTGTTGTTGTTGCTGTTTTTTGTTTTTGTTTTTTGGTTGTTTTTTGGGTTTTTTTTTCAGTAGAATACATTTTATCTTAGACAGAAGAACAGAAACCAATTAATGGTGGTGGTGGTTATTATATTTGGAAAAAAAAACAAAGTATGGAAATGAAGCAACAGAGGTACTGGTAAAGACAGGTATGGGCTCTCTCACTCTCTCTCCCCCTGTATCACGAGCAAGATGGCTTGCAGCGGAGTATTGGCCCACAGGTAACAACACGTCAGCCTGGAAAGCGAGAGAATCTGAGCGCACAGGTTTGATCCCTACCACATACACCAGTCTATTCTCCCCCCGCACCCCCTCCACTTGACAGTGAGTAGGGTGTGAACGCCAGTCCTTCGTTAGTCATTCAGTTCCTGTGTTGTAGCCTGCACTGACGGGAGCAACAGCCGAGTGGTTAAAGCGTTGGACTGTCAATCTGAGGGTCCCGGGTTCGAATCACGGTGACGGCGCCTGGTGGGTAAAGGGTGGAGATTTTTACGATCTCCCAGGTCAACATATGTGCAGACCTGCTAGTGCCTGAACCCCCTTCGTGTGTATAGGCAAGCAGAAGATCAAATACGCACGTTAAAGATCCTGTAATCCATGTCAGCGTTCGCTGGGTTATGGAAACAAGAACATACCCAGCATGCACACCCCCGAAAACGGAGTATGGCTGCCTACATGGCGGGGTAAAAACGGTCATACACGTAAAAGCCCACTCGTGTGCATACGAGTGAACGCAGAAGAAGAAGAAGTAGTAGCCTGCACTTTAAGGGCGTGAACAAAAAACAGCAATCAAAAATCAGCACTGAAACAAAGTGGTTGTCCCTAGCAAAATTCCGTAGAAAAATGCGTTTTGATGGGAAAACGAATAACACTTGGAGGCAGATGAAAAATAAGGGGTGGCGGTCTCATAAGAGTGGGCTCTCTCACTGTAGCGACGCGCTCTCCGTTGGAAGAATAGCTCGAGTTTCACACAGATAACTTGTTATGACAATGCAATACAATATGATACAATACAATACAATACAATGCAATACAATACAATACAACACAGTTTCAGTTTCAGTTTCTCAAGGAGGCGTCACTGCGTTCGGACAAACCCACATACACTACACCACATCTGCTAGGCAGATGCCTGACAGCAGTATAACCCGACGCATTTGTCAGGCCTTTAGTGCATGCTTGTATATTTGTGTACCTATCAGAGTGGATTTCTTTTTTTTACATAATTTTGCAAGAGGGCAACACTTGTTACCATGGGTTCTTTTACAGTGCGCCAAGTGCATGCTGCACACGAGACCTCGGTTTATCGTCTCATCCGAATGACTAGCATACAGACCACCACTCAAGGCCTATATAGTGGAGGGGGAGAAAATATCGGCGGCTGAGCCGTGATTCGAACCAGCGCGCTCAGAGTCTCTCGCTTCCTAGGCGGCCATCACTCCACTTAAGTGAGCCGGAAGAGAATTCTTTGTTTTGGTTGAAGCAGAAAATAAAATATTTTGAAGTGAATTGAATTGAATTGATTACAATGTAATGTAAGCGCGAATGACTGACATTCACAGCCCACTCAGGGCCTGATATCACTCAAAGTGAAAAGACGTTAAATTAACTCTTTCCATACGAATGGCGAAAGAGACGACGTTAACAGCGTTTCACCCCAATTACCATCATCAAAATATTGCAAGCGGAAGGCTCTTATACTGAAAACGTGAATGTTGACAAAGAATACCACAATTCTGACAACGGAAGCTAAAGGTTGGGTCATTCAGACACCCACTGGACATCCGAGGAGTCTGTATTGAGGAGAAGAGAGGACTGGCCGTACTGAGTGAGTTAAATTAACTCTCTCCATGCGAATGGCGAAAGAGACGACGTTAACAGCGTTTCACCCCAATTACCATCATCACAATATTGCAAGCGGAAGGCTCTTATACTAAAGACGTGAATGTTGACAAAGAATACCACAATTCTGACAACGGAAGCTGAAGGTTGGGTCGGTCATTCAGACACCCACTGGACATCCAGGGGTCTGTGTAGAGGAGAAGAGAGGACTGGCCGTACTGAGTGAGTTAAAGAATGAAAGACAGAGAATCAGTATCGGTATCAGTAGCTCAATGAGGCGTCACTGCGTTCAGAAAAATCTATATACGCTACAACACATCTGCCAAGCAGATGCCTGACCAGCAGCGTAACCCAACGCGCTTAGACAGAGAGAGAGAGAGATTGAATGATTTTTCGTGTTAGGCAATATTACCCCGTTCACAAAAGGGAACAACTAGTTGAGAGAGAGAGAGAGAGAGAGAGAAAGACAGAGAGGAAAAGAGAGACAGAGACAGACAGACAGACAGAGGAAACGAGACATAGAGACAGACAGACAGACAGACAGACACACACACACACACACACACACACACACACACACACACACACACACACACACACACACACACACACACACACACAGAGAGAGAGAGAAACGGGAAGAAGGCGCCTAGCGGATTAGATCAAGTAGATGGCGTCAGTTTTAACACTTTCACGTCCCCCCCCCATGCCCCCCCCACACACACACACACACACTCACCCCTACCCCCCCCCCCCCCCCGCCCCCTCCCCGCCACCCCTACCCCTTCCCCACCCACCACCCCCCACCCACAGCCCATGTCCTCTCGGGAGTGGACAGGACCAGCAGATCACGTTAGCATACTGCTTACCATGGAGCCGTGAACAGCTGGGTACTCAAAGACTGCTGAAACAAAAAGCCCAGTGACCAGGGGAGACAAACGAAGGCACTGGGTGGGTGGGTGTGTGGGTGGGTGGGTGAGGGGGCAGGGGGTGTGGACGGGGGGAGGTGAAGCAGTGGTGGGCAGCTGGGCAGCTGGTCAGCTTGACACCTAAAAATGACAACGATACAAAGAAAAGACGAGACCAAACAGGAGAGGACAAAAGTTGTTTTTTTGTTTTTTTTCCCCCCTCCGATCGAGGACAATAGCTTCTCTCTCTCTCTCTCTCTCTCTCTCTCTCTCTCTCTCTCTCTCTCTCTCTCTCTCTCTCTCTCTCTCTCTCTCTCTCTCTCTCTCTCTCTCTCTCTCTCTCTCTGTATTTGTGATCTGAGATTATGATATTGCCTGTGATGATTCTACATCACATGTGTGTGTATGTGTATATGTATATGTATGTGTGTGTGTGTGTAAATATCTGTGTGAATATATGTATATGTATGTATATATATACATATCTATGTGTGTGTGTGCGTGTGTGTGTGTGTGTTTGTATGTGTACGTATGCATATATATCTATATATATACATATATATATATATATATATATATATATATATATATATATATATGTGTGTGTGTGTGTGTGTGTGTGTGTGTGTGTGTATACATATGTATGTATGTGTACGTATGTATATATATAGATATATATATATATATATATATATATATGTGTGTGTGTGTGTGTGTGTGTGTGTGTGTGTGTGTGTGTGTGTGTGTGTATACATACATATGTATGTATGTATGTCTCTCTCTCTCTGTATATATATATATATATATATATATATATATATTATGGTGTGTCCATCGAGATCGATGATGATCATCGTTGTCATCCAGCTGGGGGATGGGGGGAGGGTGGTGGTGGGGTGGGGGGGGAGGATGCTCATGAATCTATCTGTGAATGCGCAGATGGCTGAATAGTCCAATCTGCGTACGAAATGTTCGCTGACAGTTGGGGCAGACAAAGACAGGCATATCATTGTCAGGGAGCTTGTTTGCCCGTGACTTTCTGGCCTGCCTCTTCTGAACAGCTGCAGCGGTCCTGTTGGCCTCGCACAACTTGGCGCCTTTGTGCACAGCAGCACGCCATTTGTCACGGTCCACTGCAGATTCCTCCCAGGAGTCAGGGTTGATATCAAACGCTTTCAGAGAGACTTTCATATATTTATATATGACTTAGTTTGAAGTAAGCAGATTTTAGCCAGCGTGATGTGAGATAATCTGAAAATATGTATTTTAGCAATTGTGGTGTGAGACTATGTCTATTTATATATTCTATTTTATTCTATTCCATTTCATTTTTTTTTATTCTATTTTATATTTTATACATATTTCTATGTCACTTACTCTTAAATTTGCATATCTTATTGTAAAGCGTGGTGAGCCGCATCTGAGATGGGGGTACGGTGCTATATAAGCCTGCATAATATTATTATTATTATTATTATTATTATTATTATTTCTCTGTGTGAAATTCGGGCTGCTCTTCCCAGGGAGAGCGCGTCGCTACACTGAGAGTGCCACCCTTTTTTTTGTACTTTTTCCTGCGTGCACTTTTATTTGTTTTTCCTACCGAAGTGGATTTTTCTACTGAGTTTTGCCAGGAACAACCCTTTATTGCCGTGGGTTCTTTTACGTGCGCTACGTACATGCTGCACAAGGGACCTCAGTTTATCGTCTCATCCGAATGTGTGTTTGTGTGTGTGTGTGTGTGTGTGTGTGTGTGTGTGTGTGTGTGTGTGTGTGTGTGTGTGTGTGTGTGTACACTGACGCAAACCAAAACGTTGAGCAGAATGAACAGCAATAATTAGTCAGGGTATACCAAATGATCTAACTGAAAGAAAATAATGAGTAAAGTATAATTCAGATTATTATTTTAAAATTCAAGACAGCGAGCTCTCTTCTGTATTGTACACCAAAAGAAAATGTAAAAATAAATAAATAAATAAATAAATAAAAAGAACACAAGTGCGTCTCTTATCACAGTGGTGTGTTCGTTTTGAAGCAGGTGTTGGATACACTGGAATGCTTAAATTATGCATATGTCTGGCTATTGTCATTGACGTGATAACTAGGTGTAAGGCCATCGCGCCATCGATCGTCTCCCAGAAAGAATGACAAAGAGAGAGAGGGATACAGAGAGAGAGAGAGAGACAGAGACGGACAGAGAGAGACACTGAGAGACAGACACAGAGAGACACACACACACAGAGACAGAGACAGACAGAGAGAGAAACAGAGACACAGAGACAGATAGAGAGAGAGACAGAGATAGACAGAGAGAGACAGAGACAGACAGAGACACAGATGGAGACAGAGAGACACACACACACACAGAGACAGAGACACAGATAGACACAGAGAGAGAGAGACAGACAGACAGAGAGAGACACAGAGAGACAGAGACAGACAGAGAGAGACAGAGACAGACAGAGAGAGACAGAGACACAGAGACAGAGAGAGAGACAGACAGAGAGAGACAGAGACACAGACACAGAGACGGAGACAGAGAGAGAGAGACACACAGACACAGAGACAGAGAGAGACAGAGACAGACAGAGACAGAGAGAAACAGAGACACAGAGACAGATAGAGAGAGAGACAGAGACAGACAGAGACAGAGACACAGAGACGGAGACAGAGACACAGAGAGACACAGAGAGAGAGACAGACAGAGACAGACAGAGATAGACACAGAGAGACAGAGACAGAAAGAGAGACAGAGACAGACAGAGAGAGACAGAGACACAGAGACAGAGAGACAGACAGACAGAGGGAGACAGAGACACAGAGACGGAGACGGAGAGAGAGACAGAGACACAGAGAGAGAGACAGAGACAGACAGAGACAGAGAGAGACAGAGACAGACAGAGAGAGACAGAGACACAGAGACAGACAGAGACAGAGACAGACACAGACACAGACAGAGAGAGACACAGAGACACCGAGAGAGAGAGAAGATGCGATCAGATAAGCAGTCAGTCAGTGAGACAGTGTTACGTGTAGTTAGAGAAATAAGCTAGAGAGACAGACAGACAGACAGACAGACACAGCAACCGTAAGTACAACTGAAAGGGTAGAGCATGAGCCACTTTTGCTCAAATGAACACCAAATTAAAAAGTAGCCTTCGTAAATTGCTCCAGAATAGAGCACCGTCTCCATGGACCTCCACAGTGGTCTGAACAGCAGTCAAAGACAATGCGTTCATGGTCTCGGAAATGTCGATGGAATTTTGTATATAACCATAGTAGTAAAACCGTGATACTCTGTGTGTGTGTGTCCGTGTGTGTCTGTGTGTGTGTGTCTGTGTGTGTGTCTGTGTTCGTTCGTTCCACATTTGTAATTTTAGACGAAAATCCATCATCTTCCCCACCCCACCCATGCCTTAAATCATCACTGTTTTCTCCTCAATTAGCATAAAAAAAAGAATACAAATGAAATAAAACAAACTAGCTAGTCAACCAGTAGAATTACAACAAAGAACCAATTGGGCGCCAATGTTTTAACTGTTCACGTTAATGGATGGTATGCACGGGATTAATTTCATTGCCCAATTGTTTTGTTGTTGTTGTTTTCATAGCTTTTTATACATAGCTTTTTTACATTGTGCCTTCCACCACACACCGCTAGAATGTTTGTCTGATTTTACTGCACTACATTTAGGAATAGACGCATCAGCACTAGACAAAACTGATTCCATGAATTAAGCGTATGAGCTGTCAACAACATTTTCGACGTGAACGTCACTGATATCAGTGATAGAAAGTATGGTTTCAAATTTGGTCCAGTCAGCTTTTCTATAATTGTATTTGGAATTTTATCTTTTTTCAAAGTCACATAACACTGAGTTACCTTTTAAAGTGATTACAATCGGTGTGTGATCACTACTAAGCGTGTCTTTTATAGGACCCCACTCACATTCTGGGGCGATAAGAGGGGAAATCAGCGAGAGGTCTACAGCCGTTGCTCTATGTCGAGATATATCAGGGATTCTGGTTACACTACCGTCATTTAGAAGATGTAAAGATGAGTCCACAACATTTTCAACAAAGCGATTATTAATGGCCATTTTTCTGCCGTTGTCCCAGAATGGGGAATGGGCATTAAAATCACCGGCTATCAACCATTTTTCATTCTGGTCCTGTAGGATTCGTAACCATTCTGTGTTTTGATTGTCAGGACCTTTGGGTAGGTACACCAAAGCTATGTTCAAAATTATTTTCTCGTTAACTCTCTCCATACGAACAGCGAAAGAGACGACGTTAACAGCGTTTCACCCCAGTTACCATCATCAAACTATTGCAAGCGGAAGGCCCTTATACTGAAGAGGTGAATGTTGACAAAGAATACCACAATTCTGACAACGGAAGCTAAAGGTTGGGTCATTCAGACACCCACTGGACATCCGAGGGGTCTGTGTAGAGGAGAAGAGAGGACTGGCCGTACTGAGTGAGTTAAACTTAACCCTGACTGCACATGCATTTCTGTTATCTATATTTTAGGAACAGGAGATTGGATCTCATGAAACATCAAATGATCTTTTACATAAATAGTTGTGTTGATCTTTCCTTTACCATCCTCCGGCTGGAATATGGGAGGATGGTAAAAATTGTGTAATTTAGGGATTTCTGTATTGTTTGCATTTAATGACTGCAAACCTAGCACATGATAATTATTTTCCGAAAAATGCTGTATGAGATGAGGTAGATTTATTGAAATAGATCTGGAGTGATAGCCTAGAGGTAACGCGTCCGCCTAGGAAGCGAGAGAATCTTAGCGCGTTGGTTCGAATCACGGCTCGGCCGCCGATATTTTCTCCCCCTCCACTAGACCTGAGTGGTGGTCTGGGTGCTAGTCATTCGCATTAGACGATAAACCGAGGTCCCGTGTGCAGCATGCACTTAGCGCACGTAAAAGAACCCACGGCAACAAAAGGGTTGTTCATGGCAAAATTCTGTAGAAAAATCCACGTCAATAGGAAAAACAAATAAAACTGCACGCAGGAAATAAAAAAAAAAGGGTGGCGCTGTAGTACAGCGACGCGCTCTCCCTGGGGGAGAGCAGCCCGAATTTCACACAGAGAAATCTGTTGTGATCAAAAGAAATACAAAATACAAAATACAGTTCCATTGCAAAATAACTATATCTGCCTGCCTTAGCACTTTTTGTTACCGTATCAAATTTGTCTGTTGGTTGATATCTAATGGATACATAAGATAAATAATAAACTCGTGCATGAAAAAGAATCAAAATCACCAGTCCGGTCTTTTCTCAGCACAGGATACCAAACACCGCTCAACGGTGTTCGGGAAAAAGTTTAAAAAAATATATTAACTCGCATTTGTGTGTGTGTGTGTGTGTGTGTGTGTGTGTGTGTGTGTGTGTGTGTGTGTGTGTGTGTGTGTGTGTGTGTGTGTGTGTGTGTGTGTGTGTGTGTGTGTGTGTGTGATTTTGTGTGTGTGTGTGGCTGTGTATGTATGTGTTTATGTGTGTATGTGTGTGTATTATCTGTGTGTTTGTGTGTGTGTGTGTGTGTGTGTGCGTGTATGTATGTTAGTGTGTGTGTGCATATGTTTGTGTGTGTGTGTGTTTGTGTGTGTGCGCGCACACACACACACACACACGCGCGCGCGCGCGTGCT
>NC_134902.1:33825504-33828004 GCF_041734735.1 Babylonia areolata | reverse complement strand
GGGTTCAGGCACATGGGGTTCAGGCACGAGGGGTTCAGGCACTAGGGGTTCAGGCACATGGGGTTCAGGCACGAGGGGTTCAGGCACTAGGGGTTCAGGCACTAGGGGTTCAGGCACAAAGGGTTCAGGCACAAGGGGTTCAGGCACTAGGGGTTCAGGCACAAGGGTTCAGGCACTAGGGGTTCAGGCACTAGGGGTTCAGGCACTAGGGGGTTCAGGCACGAGGGGTTCAGGCACTAGGGGTTCAGGCACTAAGAGGTCTGCACATCTGTTGACCTGGGAGATCAGGAAAAAAAATCTTCACCCTTAACCCACGAGGTGTGCCGAAAGCGGGATTCGAACTCGGGGCGAGAATCCAGCGCTCTGAACATTAGACCACTGTGCCCATTTCTCCCTCTTTGCCACACACGAGCGCCCACCTGCCCCCCCCCCCCACCCCCCACCCCCCCCACCCCATCCTCAATCCCACCCCCCTCTCTCTTGCACCCACTAACCAACCAACTGTCCCTCTCTGTCCCCCGAAATCCGACTGCAAAATGGCTGAATGAAGGCACCACCATCGTTGTTTGCTAGTGCGAAGGGAGACGGGGGCGGGGGCGGGGGCGGGGCGGGCAGGGGGGTAGTGGGGGGCGGGGGGGGGGGGGGCAGGGGGGTGTCAGGGGGCATCCGCCTGTGATTTTTGAGCAAGCAAAGCGGATTTTCCTGGAAGATAAAGCCACGCCTGAGTAAACTGTGCACAGGAAGCAGGAAGATCCGATGGTCCATCGACCTCGTCAGTCGCGCCCGATGATTCGCTTTGGTCAATGATGCCATTTATCCCTTTTTGTGCTGTGATATTTCAAGATTATTTCGTTCTGTTTTATTCTCTTTGTTTTTGTTAATTCGTTGTTGTTTTTTTATAATCAACTCGTCATTCAAGATTTGATCGGAGATAACATGATCAAGATTGTGTGTGTGTGTGTGTGTGTGTGTGTGTGTGTGTGTGTGTGTGTGTGTGTGTGTGTGTGTGTGTGTGTGACCGTTTCAAAGCAGGAAATGCGGGTTTAGATTTTCCATGGAGTCAGTTATAATCAGTGGAGATCAAACGAAGGAATGTGCACGCACGCTGTCAGTTTCTCAAAACCGGGGGCCGGAGTTATCTAATTAATGTTTTCTGAATTACAGTAACAACAGATTCTGTCGTGACCTTCAAGACCGAAATATGCTTCTCGTTTTTGTTTGTTTGTTTGTTTTTTGTTTGTTTTTGTTTTGTTTTGTTTTTAACAGGCTTGTGCACAATTATTGTTGTTGGTGGTGGTGGTGGTCATAGTGGTGGTCATCGTATCATTTATTTTTCTTTCTTTCCTTTTTCTTTCATTTCTGTTTCGGTTCTGTTCACTTTACTCATTACAGCCCCCGCCACCACCACCCCCTCCCCCCCCCCGCCCCCCCCAAAAAAAAAAAGAAAGAGATATACTCCGGGATCGTGATGTGTGGGTCACTTTATCAACAATCAGGGCAGGCTCACAACTCACTGCGATAAGTCATAAATATAACGTTTTAAACGGTTTGAAGATGGACAAAATATGATAGGAATGACAAAACGATACACTTCAAAACAAACACAGACACACACACACACACACACACACACACACACACACACACACACACACACACACACACACACACACACACACACACATTCCCGTCTAATATTATTTGAAATGGAAAGGTGTTTAACTGAAGACGCCTCCTCCTCCTACTACTACTACCACGACTTCTACTACTATTGCTGCTACTACTACCACCACTACTACTACTGCTGCTGCTGCTACTACTACTACTACTATTGCACGCACGCACACATACGCGCACAGAATCCAACCCTACACCCACAATATCTACTCTCGTTATTCCTCTTCTTCCGGTAACGTCCAGCTGCCAAACCTTGGCCAATTACTGACATTAATTTATCCCTTGATAACCTGTGACCGTCCCCCCCCCCACCTGCACACACTCAGGCTGATCCGACTTCTGTTGGCTGGTTTGTGGGGGTTTTTTTTTGTTTTTTTGTTGTTTTTTGGTTTCTCTTGGACAAGGAAAAGGCACTCTCTTTGAAGACACCAAAGAGGAAGGCGGAAAAACGACGAAAGGAAGAGGCACATTGAAGCATGTACTTGGCAGCGGGCCATTTTCTTCCACCAAAGCTTGTGATTAAAATTAATGAGCTGTGGTTCACATGAAAGGTCGGTCAGCATTTCGCTGGATGAATCTGTGTGTATGGGGTGGGGGGGGGGGGGGGGAAGGGGGATCGGGTGGAATGGTGGAGGTGTGAGGGGTGGGGAAGAGGGGTGGGGGGGGAGACAGGAAGGGTTGTGGTGATGGTGGGTTGTGTTGTGTGTGTGTGTGTGTGTGTGTGTGTGAGAGAGAGAGAGAGAGAGAGAGAGAGAGAGAGAGCACATGTGTCAAAATCGACATGTATTCCCTTCAAATGCTCTGTGAGACTGAGTTAGTGAAC
>NC_134902.1:33810504-33815504 GCF_041734735.1 Babylonia areolata | reverse complement strand
TTGAAAAAACACGCGAAAAAAGCCCGCCCAAAGGGAAGGAGCCGGAAAAAACAAATGTTCTCCCGAAAAAAACTTTTTTTTCCCCCAACCCCTCTCTCTCTCTCTCTCTCTCTCTTTCTCTCTCTCTTCTCCTCTCTCTCCCCTTTCCCCCTTCTCTCTCCCTCTCTTCTCCTCTCCCCCTCTCTCTTTTCCCTTTTCTCCCCCCCTCTCTTCTCTCTCCCCCTCTCCTTTCCCTTCCTCTCTCTCCCCCCCTCTTCTCCCCCTCTCTCCCCCTCTCTCCTCTTTCCCTCCCCTCTTCCTCCCCTTTCTCCCCCCCCCTCTCTCTCCTCTCCCGCTCTTCTCCCTCTCTCTCTCCCCCTCTCCTCTCTCCCTCTCTCTCCCTCTCTCTCTCTCTCCCGCTCTCTTCCCCCTCTTTCTCTCTCCCTCTCTCTCTCTCTCCCCTCTCTCTCTCTCCCTCTCTCTCTATCCCCTCTCTCTCTCTCTCTCCCTTTCTCTCTCTCTCCCGCCCCTCTCTCTCTCCCCCTCTCTCTCTCTCTCCCTCTCTCTCTCTCTCTCCCTCCCTCTCTCTCTCTCTCTCTGTATTTCTTTGCCTGCTGTGTCTGCCTGTCTGACTGTCTGCCTCCCTATCTATCTGCATGCATGTCTCTGTCAGTCTGCCTCTCTCTTTCTCTTTTTCCCTCTCTTTCTCTCTGTACCCTGTCTGTGTGTATGATTAAGTATGTATGTACGCTCATGTACACTTGTATACATATGTACGTTCATGTGTGTGTGTGTGTGCGTGCGTGTGCGTGCATGCGTGCGCGTTTGTGTTTGTGAGAGAGAGAGAGAGAGGGAGGGAGAGAGAGAGAGGCAGAGGCAGACAGACAAGACAAACAGACATACAGGCTTTAAATTGTTCAAGATCATCACGCCTCTTTTCCTTCTTTTCCTCAGCTGACAATCAGTTTTAATGACAGAACAGGAGACAGTGAATTGTTCTTCTATGATCCAGCGGCTCCAGTCGTCTTCATGTTGTGGAACGGCTGACTGCACACACTGATGACATTTTGTCTCTGTCTGGAACCCTACACCGTGTGTGTGTGTGTGTGTGTGTGTGTGTGTGTGTGTGTGTGTGTGTGTGTGTGTGTGTGTGTGTTGTCACGTTTCAGTTTAATCACCCCCAAGTTGAAAGATATAACAGATGGTTATACAGAAAGAGTGAGACAGAGACAGAGAGGCACAGGGAAAGAGACAGAGACAGACACAGAGAGAGAAAGAGAGAGAGAGAGAGAAGACAAGACAAGACAATTGGTTTATTGTACATCGGACTCAGGGCATTATGCAAACACATGGGAATGTTGGGGGGCATGTTCTGGTGCGGTCAGGGGTAGGGGGGGGGGGGGTGGGGGGGTCGGAGGAGAGAGAGAGAGAGAGAGAGAGAGAGAAGAGGTGATCGTAGACAGAGGGAAAAAAAAGGTAGAGGAGGGAGAAAGAAAATGTGCAGAAACGGATAGGCATATAGACAGAAATCGCTGGGTGGGCTGGGGTGGGTGGGGTGGGGTTGTGCAGAGAGAGAGAGACAGGCAAAGACAGAGACAGTGGATGAAGGAAGGAAAGGAAGGAAAGAAGGTAGGTAGGTAGGCAAGGGAGAGAAGCGAGCCAATGACAGAACGGGAAAAGGGGGAAGGTAGCTGAAACACAGGAAGAGAAGCACGGTGAATGAAAAGAAACAGAAAATAGAAGCGAAGCGGAAAAGCAAGGGGAAAAGGGGAAAAGAACACAATATAGAGAAAAGGGCTGAAGAAGAAAGAGAAATAATAGTGGAGAAGAAGGAGGAGGAGGAGGAGGGGGAGAAGAAGAAGGAGAAAGAGAAGAAGGAGGAGGAGGAGAAAAAGAAGAAGGAGGAGAGGGAAGAGAAGAAGAAGAAGGAGAAGGAGGAGGGGGAAAAGGAGGAGAAGGATGAGGAGAAGAAGAAGGGGGAGGAGAAGGAAGTGGGGGAGGAGGAGGAGAAGAAGAAGGAGGAGAAGAAGGAGGAGGAGGAGGAGGAGAAGAAGAAGAAGAGGATTGGGAGGAGGAGAGGTAGAAGAAGGAGGAGAAGAAGTTAATGGCTTATTCTCTTTCGTATGTATATGCTAGCAGAAGACAAAACTCTCGCACATATCAGTGAGAACGTTCGATGGTTTACAAAAATAACAACCAAATAAACTACTAACACACTGAAAAGAAAGCCACGAAGAAAACCAAAAAAAGAAAGAAGGAAAGAAAGGAGAACAGAAAGGAAGAGGAAAAAGAAGGCTGGAAGGAATGAAGGAAGTAAATTACTTTGTGGACATGGGACAGGATACTACCCAACTGCTGAAACATGCTCTGGCCAAAAGCCGTACACGTGTGTTTGCGTGCGTGTGACTAAAGCCTGATTAACTGACACAAGAAACGAATGATAAGCACCTAAATGCAGCTTTCAGTCGGCTTTGTCCACGTAGGCGCAGCCTGTTGAGCGAATAACTCATTGTTTTGTAAAGCGCTTAGAGCTTGGTCTCTGTCAGAATATATAAGCAATATATGATAATTAAAAAAAAGTACTATACAGCACTGTAAAAACTTCCAAACAAAGCGTCAGTGCAAGTCAAGATTTTTCTGTCTGGTAACAACAAAAAAGAACAAACAAACACCACCACAAAAACGCACATTGTAACAGATTGTTTTCAAGGCCTGACTAAGCGCGTTGGGTTACGCTGCTGGTCAGGCATCTGCTTGGCAGATGTGGTGTAGCGTATATGGTTTTGTCCGAACGCAGTGACGCCTCCTTGAGCTACTGAAACTGAAACTCACATTAGCAATCCAATGCCTCATCTTTCACACCCTCTGCAAGCCTGATATTACAATCTGACTACAGTGTATTGGATATTGATCTTATCTTATCACCTGTGCGTGTTTAGCACCCAGAAATGCGTGAGGTACAGCAGACGTGTTTTTTGGGTTGTTTTTTGTTTTGTTTTGTTTTTTGACTCACTTGTGTAAACAAAGTGAGTCTATGTTTTAGCCCGGTGTTCGGTTGTCTGTGTGTGTGTGTGTGTGTGTGTGTGTGTGTGTGTGTGTGTGTGTGTGTGTGTGTGTGCTGTGTGTCTGTGTGTCCGTGGTAAACTTTAACATTGACATTTTCTCTGCAAATACTTTGTCAGTCGACACCAAATTAGGCATAAAAATAGGAAAAATTCAGTTCTTTCCAGTCATCTTGATTAAAACAATATTGCACCTCTGGGTTGGGCACACACACAAAAAAATGAAGCCTAATTATGTGCAAACTGCATTTACTGTTATATATATATATTTTTTGTATTCTCTAAACTTGGCACTTTGATCTGATATTCTGACCCAACAACTAGAGCAGTCATTACTATCATTTTTTGTTCAAACAGGAACTTCTTTTGCTAAGCATGGAAGTCTTATTTATTTTGCAAACGTTTTGGTGCAGATAATGAAAAAGGGAAATTACTCTGTATATTAATGCTAGGGGACTTAATTTGCTTTCAACTGATCTTTCTCATCTTAAACATTACATTTTGAAATTATACTCAATACATAAAAAGCTTGGATTTTTATTTTATTTTAAGTGTACCACCAGTGAGTCTTGAAGGCCTTGCCTCTCTTGTTGTTGTTTTTCTCTCCAGCCAGGTTCATCGACCTGGCGGCACTCGCCGAACGACCACCACAACGACTGTAACGATCTTCCCTGGACTCTGGTGACCGCGTGAAGTTGAGGTCCTGGGATGACAGATCGGTGGTCCATGATTCGTTGATGACAGTGTCTGGGGGGGGGCGGGGGGGGGGGCCTCGCTCCTTCCTGGGGACACGCGCGGCTTCATTGCCTCACAAAACACCTCAGCCTGGAAGAGAGGAGGTCCGTCTTCGGCCTCATCCATTTGCCTCTAGCACCCCGCCCCCTCCCTCGCCCCCTTCCTTCTGATTCCCCGCCTCCCCCCCCCACCCCCCCAACCCCCTGGACATGAGGAGGGAACAGGTTTCAGATGGTACAACCTCACGCAAGGTCTACTGCTGAGTGACGCTTCACTCGATCAATCAATTTGTAGGGAGCGTACACCTTTGGGGGCGGGGAGGCAAAGGGTGAGACTTGCTCTCTGCAGACCTTTCGTTGTGCAATTCCCCCTCCGTGTTGTCTGTCCCCAGGGTAATGTGTGTGTGTGTGTGTGTTGAAGCTCATGTACTTATATATGTATTTGACTGTGCTTTCATATCTGTGAAACTGCATGTTTGGTGCATATCTGTTATGCATGTGTGGATGTATGTGTGAATGTGTGTCTTCATGTTTTACATTTATTTGCTTATTTATCATCATTGTTGTCCCTTTTTTATTATTATTTATTATTACTACTACCTTTTTCTATTTATGATTATTATTTATTTATTTATTTATGTAAGCTTATCTATTATTTATTCCCCCTTTTTTTTCTTTTTCTTTTTTTCTCAAGGCCTGACTAAGCGCGTTGGGCTACGCTGCTGGTCAGGCATCTGCTTGGCAGATGTGGTGTAGCGTATATGGATTTGTCCGAACGCAGTGACGCCTCCTTGAGCTACTGAAACTGTCGCCTTTTCTGTCCAGACTCTCCCGCCCCACCACCGACACACATAGCCCCCCCCACCCCCCTCCTCTCCCTTCGCCACCCCTCCCTCCTCCCCGCGCCCCCCAGGCCTTCCCCCCCCCCCTCCGCGCGCCCCCCAGGCCTCCCCCCCCTCCCCGCGCCCCCCAGGCCTTCCCCCCCTCCCCGCGCCCCTTCCCCCCCCTCCCCGCGCCCCCCAGGCCTTCCCCTCCTCCCTGCCCCCAACCTGTCCACCCAGCCCCAGAGCACACATCATCACCATCCCACAGCTCTGGTCATCCCTCGGTGCCGTCCTCGTTATGACCAGAGTTGTAGATCTCAGCAAGGGCAAGGGATGGGCACGTCCCGGAGAATTTGCGAAAGTTCTCTCTTTGTCTGTCTGTCTCTCTCTTTCTCTCTCTC
>NC_134902.1:33790504-33803004 GCF_041734735.1 Babylonia areolata | reverse complement strand
GTGTGTGTGTGAATGTGTGTGTGTGTGTGTGTGTGTGTGTGTGTGTGTGTGTGTGTTTCTTTTACCTCAGCCTCAAACCTGTCTATCCCAGATTAACCCCCGGGATGTATGTAGACTAGCCTGGAATGTTTTGTTGTTGTTGTTGTTGTTGTTGTTGTTGTTCGTGTGTGTGTGTGAATGTGTGTGTGTGTGTGTGTGTGTGTGTGTGTGTGTGTGTGTGTGTGTGTGTGTGTGTTTCTTTTACCTCAGCCTCAAACCTGTCTATCCCAGATTAACCCCGGGATGTATGTAGACTAGCCTGGAATGTTTTGTTGTTGTTGTTGTTGTTGTTCGTGTGTGTGTGTGAATGTGTGTGTGTGTGTGTGTGTGTGTGTGTGTGTGTGTGTGTGTGTTTCTTTTACCTCAGTCTCAAATCTGTCTATCCCAGATTAACCCCCGGGATGTATGTAGACTAGCCTGGAATGACGATTTCATTAAGAGTTTTCAGTTTCGCCTTCTTAAAGGAGGCGTCACTGCGTTCGTGCAAATGCATATACGATAAACCACATCTGCTAGGCAGATGCCTAACAGCACCATTATTTTGCAGAACTTTGCCAGAGGACAATACTTTAGTTACCATGGGTTGGTTTGTTTGTTCAGTGCGCCAAGTGCGTGCTACACACGGGACCTCTTCTTCTTCTTCTTCTTCTTCTTCTTCTTCTGCGTTCGTGGGCTGCAACTCCCACGTTCACTCGCATGTACACGAGTGGGCTTTTACGTGCATGACCGTTTTTACCCCGCCATGTAGGCAGCCATACTCCGCTTTCGGGGGTGTGCATGCTGGGTATGTTCTTGTTTCCATAACCCACCGAACGCTGACATGGATTACAGGATCTTTAACGTGCGTATTTGATCTTCTGCATGCATTTACACACGAAGGGGGTTCAGGCACTAGCAGGTCTGCACATATGTTGACCTGGGAGATCGTAAAAATCTCCACCCTTTACCCACCAGACGCCGTCACCGTGATTCGAACCCGGGACCCTCAGATTGAAAGTCTAACGCTTTAACCACTCGGCTATTGCGCCCGTCACACGGGACCTCGATTTATCGTCTCGTCCTATTGACTAGATGCGCAGTTTGATTTTTCTGTCAAAAATGGGGCAAAGAGCGAGAGTGGGATTGATGAGAACGTAATGTTAAAGTGAACTTCTGAAGGTAGTCTGGGACCGCTCTAGAATGATGGTGAAAGAGTCCCTAGGTCTCCCACGATTTAGCAACAACAACAACAACAACAACAAAAAAGAGACTTAACCAGATGCCCTGAAAAGATTTCCGTTTTTCACCCTTCCCTTTTCCATCTGTGGGGCAACGTTGATGGCTGCCTGACTCAATCATTGGGTTTGGTTTTGCTGAGCCATCATCTGCGCTGTTTCAGTTCCATTACTCCCATGCTGCTCATTCCGAGTCCCCCCATACACAGCCACACCCGGCTTTGTCTGCATCGACAAGTCACAGGGAATTATTGGTGATAGTTTGTCACGAAGCCACACGCCAGAGGAGACCCTGTACTGCTGCTGAGTCATTTCGGTGGCGTTCAGTAGTGCCTTCCCTGATTTAGCGTACTTAGAATACCACCTACTAAGCCCCCCGACGACGTGAGCGTGTCCTCCCGCATCCCCCCTCCCAGCCCCCACCCCACCCCCACCCCTCCATCCCCTGCCACCCTAGAGTGGATACTGCCACCACGTCCCTCCACTGCCAGTCCCACTCAGTAGTGTCTTCTTCTTCTACTTCTTCTTCTTCTTCTTCTTCTTCTTCTTCTTCTTCTTCTTCTTCTTCTTCTTCTTCTTCTTCTTCTTCTTCTTCTTCTTCTTCTTCTTCTTCTTCTTTATATTCAAAATAACGTTCCGTACAGAATTCGTAATGACCTACATCATCCAGATGTTGAATCACTGTGGCTTGAAGTTCAATCCCAAAATAAATCAACAGATTCGCTCCTTATAGCATTTTTGTACAGACATCCTAAGAGTTTTTCCAAGTGGTATGACGATTTTTGTGAAATGATGGACAGCGCCTGGCTTTCAAAAAAAGAAGTATTAATTTTGGGTGACTTTAATTTAGATCTTTTTCAGCGTCATAGCCGATGGAACAACATCTATACGTCTTACAATCTCCATCAGTGTATTGATTCCCCCACCAGAGTTACACAAAAAACTAGAACGCTCTTAGATCATATTTATACATCCAATCTAACATCAGTTCGAGAAATTTGTGTGCCGAATGTTGGCGTAAGTGACCACAATGCCGTCTGCATTACATGGGGAAAAAAGGGTTTCAAAATACCTAAAACAGGTCATACTGTTGTCACATTTCGGTCATTTAAACATTTTAATCTGGACGCCTTTCAATCAGACCTCATTTCTGCACCTTTCACTAACATTTATAGCTTTACTAATCCAGAAGAAGCCCTTTCCTTTTGGACTGCAACGTTACTGCATGTTGTTGATAAACATATCCCTTTAATTCAGAGACGAGTCAAGTCGGAAATTCTTCCGAGTTGGCTTACGCAAGATATCTTTCAAGCAATGGATGACAGAGACCATCAAAAGATAATCGGTCCATTCGAAGAATACCAGAAGAAACGTAATATTGTCAAATACATGATCAGAAAGTCTAAACGGTTTTTCTTTCGTAAGCTAATCGAAGACAAAAGCAACACAGCCTCCATATGGAAGGCTATACACCAACTCACCAAACCAAACAATTCAAATGCGGAATGTCTCATTCCTGTTGATACACTGAACAATCACTTTGCTGACATTGGAAACAAATTAATCGCAAATGACAGTGCACACACTTCTTTTGATTTCAGCATTTTAGAAAACTTCTGTCATAATAAAGATATAAAAACAAAGTTTTCTGTTCCATTAATGTCTATTCATGAAGTCTTATCTTATTTAGTATCGCTAAAAAATAAAAACTCGTGTGGCTTCGATGGCATTAGTCCAAAAATATTAAAACTATCTGCACCTTATATTGCCGATTCTCTTACTTATCTCTTCAATCTTTGTCTATCCAAAAATCATTTTCCAAAAGAGTTTAAATATGCAAAGGTTATTCCCCTGCATAAAAAAGGTGATGCTAATGATGTCAATAATTACAGACCAATCTCATTGTTGTCTTCTGTCTCAAAAGTTCTAGAACGTCATGTACACCTTTGTCTTACATTCTTTATTGAAAAATATCAGCTTCTCTATACCAATCAATCAGGATTTAGACAGCACCATTCTTGTGAAACCGCTTTATGTAGAATAACTGATGCATGGCTGCGTGATATTAATAAAAGCAAGGTGGTTGGAGTGATATTCCTTGATTTTACAAAAGCGTTTGACTTAATCAATCACGAAATATTGCTTCAAAAATTGAAATGTTATGGTATTGACGATAACTGCTTATTGTTTCTCAGATCTTACCTAGAAAACCGTATTCAGGCTGTCTATTCACGTGGCTTTATTTCTTCCAAAAGGCATGTTCCAAGAGGAGTACCGCAGGGGTCAATTCTAGGCCCTCTCTTATTTTCCTTGTATATCAACGATCTACCTTTATCAATTCAACATGCAATCTGTGATTTATTTGCTGATGATACATCAATACAATATGCTAGTCACAATGTTGACGAAATTAGTTATCACCTGAATGCCAACATGAAATCTGTCGAAAACTGGTGTGATGCTAATGATATGGTCGTACACCCTGAAAAGACAGAATGCATGTTAATTTGTCCTCGTCAGAAAAGACAGAACATAAAAGAAGCACAACTTAACATAAAATATAAAGATAATACTATCAAACAAGTTACTAAGCATATGCTATTAGGCATTACTATTGATCAAAATCTTTCGTGGCAGGAACATATTCATTGCCTCATAAAACAAGTATCATCTAGTGTATTCCAATTATCACAGATCAAACACTTTCTTGATAATCATTCTAGACGTGTGTTTTACTTTGCCTATATCCAGTCTCGCCTCAGCTATTGCTCGATTATTTGGGGTAAATGTCCTCCTTCTACATTAAAGCCACTTTGCTCTTTACAAAAACGTGCCATTAAGATGATTAACCATGTAAATACCACAGGTGGATCTGTGCACAATATGTACAAAGAACTTCAAATATTACCTGTTCATCTACTTATTAGATATAACACATTGATTCTTATGCATAAAATTGTTCATAACGCATGCCCACAATATTTAAAATCGTTATTTTGTTTCCAGTTCCAACGTAATTCAGATAGAGCTATTGTCCCAAAGCCTAAAATTGATTTATTTAAGATGAGTCTCTCATTTAATGGAAGCATCGAATGGAACATGCTTCCAAAGACATGTCGTCAAATTCCAGCCATATCTCTCTTTAAAACTAAGATAAGAATATTTCTATTCGATACATTTGATTAACCTACTCGCGGTCTTTTGCAAATGCTTCCTTGTACTCAGTCCACTAGCTGCCATGCCATGATGAATGAAAAATTGAATGTATGTGTATGTGTGAACAGTAAGTGCGTGTGTGTGTTTGAGTGTGTGGGCGTGGATGTGTACGTATGTCTTTGTTGCTTGTTTTATAATTTTGTGTGTGTGTGTGTGTGTGCGTGTGTGTGTGTGTGTGTGTGTGTGTGTGTGTGTGTGTGTGTGTGTGTGTGTGTAAGTACCTATGTACATGTAATGTACCAATTGTTCCAGTTTTTCATCGCTTTGTTACCTTTAATAGACTATTCAAGTTCCTATTCTTATTCGTCGTTCTTATTATTTTATTTTATTTCAGTTTATTTCTTTATTTTTATGTTTTGTGTCGTTCGTTCTTTATTTTTTATGTCGTTAAATGGGCAGAATTGTAAAAAGGCCTTTACTGTGCCTAATTCTTTACCCATTAAAGATTCAATCAATCAATCAATCAATCTTCTTCTTCTTCTTCTTCTTCTTCTTCTTCTTTCTTCCTCCTCCTCTTCTTCTTCTTCTTCTTCTTCTTCTTCTTCTTCTTCTTCTTCTTCTTCTTCTTCTTTCTTCTACTTCTTCTTCTTCTTCTTTCTTCCTCCTCTTCTCCTTCTTCTTTCTTCTTCCTCTTCTTCTTCTTCTTTTTTCCTCCTTCTCCTCCTCCTCTTCTTCTTCTTCATCTTCTTTCTTCTTCTTCTTTCTTCCTCTTCTTCTTCTTCTTCTTCTTCTTCTTCTTCTTCTTCTTCTTCTTCTTCTTCTTCTTCTTTCTTCTACTTCTTCTTCTTCTTCTTTCTTCCTCCTCTTCTCCTTCTTCTTTCTTCTTCCTCTTCTTCTTCTTCTTTTTTCCTCCTCCTCCTCCCCCTCTTCTTCTTCTTCTTCTTCTACTTCTTCTTCTTCTTCTTCTTCTTTCTTCCTCCTCTTCTTCTTCTTCTTCTTCTTTCTTCTTCCTCTTCTTTTTTTCCTCCTCCTCCTCCTCTTCTTCTTCTTCTTCTTCTTCTTCTTCTTCTTCTTCTTCTTCTTCTTCTTCTTCTTCTTCTTCTTCTTCTTCTTCTTTCTTCCTCTTCTTCTTCTTCTTCTTCTTCTTCTTTCTTCCTCCTCTTCTCCTTCTTCTTTCTTCTTCCTCTTCTTCTTCTTCTTTTTTCCTCCTTCTCCTCCTCCTCTTCTTCTTCTTCATCTTCTTTCTTCTTCTTCTTTCTTCCTCTTCTTCTTCTTCTTTCTTCCTCTTCTTCTTCTTCTTTTTTCCTCCTTCTCTCCTTGCCCTCCTCCTTCTTCTCCTTATTCTTCCACTTCTTCGTCGTTTTCTCATCGTTTTCTTCTTCCTCCTCTTCTGTACTTTCATTTCTTCTTCTTCTTCTTCTTCTTCTTCTTCTTCTTCTTCTTCTTCTTCTTCTTCTCTCTCCTTCACCTCCTCCTCCTTCTCCTTATTCTCCTACTTCGTCATTTTCCCATTGTTTTCTTCTTTTTCTTCTTCCTCCTGTATACTTTCACTTCTTTTTCTTCCGAGGGGTGGACAGACAAGGGAGTGGCACATTCTGAATGTGTTAGTGTTTTGCGTGTTATTTTTGTAAACCATCGAGTGTTGTCATTGATATGTGTGTGTCTGATCTTTTTTGCTTGTGTACACACATGAACGAGAATAAGCCATTAGCATCTTTCCTTATTATCTTCCTTCTCCACTTTCTTTTTGGTCTCTCTATAGCTTTCTTTGCTTTCTCTATCACTTTATTTTCTCAATGTTTCTTATCCACTGGCTCTATTTTTGAAACATCAGTTCCTTTGTCTCGAGCTCAAAAGCAGCTTTTATGTTTCTGTTTTTTTGTTGGCTTTGCAGTCATCTTCATTGTAAAGTCCATTTGGTACAAACAGGGTTTGGATGTGTGGGCGTTCATGTGTCTATGCGCGTGATGAGTGTGTGACTGTGTGTGCGTGTGTGTGTGTGTGTGTGTGTGTGTGTGTGTGTGTGTGTGTGTGTGTGTACGCGCGCGCACACGTGTGTGTGTGATCAAGTTCCGTACATGATGAAACGAAGGGGATGCTTTTTTTGTTATAACTTCATCCCCCTACCTTACGGTATTTTTTTTTCAATTCCATACCATAGGAAAAACAAATAAAACTGCACGCAGGAAAAAATACAAAAAAAAATGGGTGGCGCTGTAGTGTAGCGACGCGCTGTCCCTGGGGAGAGCAGCCCGAATTTCACACAGGGAAATCTGTTGTGATAAAAAGAGAAATACAAATACAAATACAAACAAGATTTCCTTAACTGTCACAGCAGTCCTAACGTTTCTGATGTTTACAACAAAGCAAAAATGGAACAGACACAAGAAGCTTGCGACAAATGGTTAGCAACCCAGATCGTCGTGTGACAACAGCACGGAAATCGCTCAGAAGCTTCTTTTCATTTCCACTTCGTTCTTTTTTTTCTCTTTTTTTTTTTCTTTTTTTTTCCATCATAATTATTATTTATTTATTTATGTATGTACTCTTCTCTCTCTCTCTCTCTCTCTCTCTCTCTCTCTCTCTCTCTCTCTCTCTTTATATATATATATATATATATATATATATATACATATATATATACCTTTTTTTTCTTTTTTCTTTTTTTTTTCTCAAGGCCTGACTAAGCGCGTTGGGTTACGCTGCTGGTCAGGCATCTGCTTGGCAGATGTGGTGTAGCGTATATGGATTTGTCCGAACGCAGTGACGCCTCCTTGAGCTACTGATACTGATACTGATCTCAGTCCGTTACCGAATGGCTTCCTTCACTGTCAGAGAGGTTCTCACTTTCCACATGTTGTTCACGAAGGTTCTTATCAAAATCACACACAAACGCAAACAACGGCTTTTCCTTTCATTGTGTGTGTGTGTGTGTGTGTGGTGGAGTGCGGCGGGGGAGGGGGGAGGGAGGGGGGGGGAACGTTCTCGTATTCATTCCACAGCTCCTCTCGTACAACCCAGACTCTCCTCAAACACTTTGTTCTGACGGCCTCAGCGCGTCCCACAATGTCCCTCGTTAAGCAGTTTCTGCCCGACGAGCATCATCCACTTTATCTCCGTTTGTCTCCGTGAAACTTCGCCCAGTCTGTCCTTCCACTTGCTGCTGATTATAAAGAGACTCTCTTTCAAAATTATCACTGGAATTTTTATTTTTGACAGCAAGAAAATTAGGAATTGTCTCCCCCCCCCCCCCCCCCCCCCCCTCCCCCTCTTTTCCCTCCAACGTTTGAAGATTTCTATAGAGGTGATAGGGAAGAATAATCTTGAACAAAAAACTAAAGTTTATAAAAAAAAACAACCTTTTTGGTGGTGACTGAATCCTCTTTGTACAGTGGGACACGACGTTTCGAACCATAGGCCCGTTGTCAAGTGATGAGAAGAGGACAGTTTGAATAGGAAAGCCGATGTGAGAAAAGGGTGATTTGCATGGCCCATCAAAACAGAAAGTAGTGAGATCCGCCGTGGCGAAGTGGTTAGCGTCGCGGACTGACGGCTGGGAAGACGCGGGTTCCAATCCCAGCGGAGGTGGGTTTTTCGACCCGTGGCCGGCTCCTACCCAGAGCTGAGTGTGCTGTGGGCTTAAATGGGGAGACTGGGATCACACAGTCGAGTGTCATCCACTTCAAGGATGCGTCTTTGGGTGTGTTGCTCTAATTACTTGACCAACACTGCAAGTGTCTGTATCTCTCGGGCCTGGTTAAAGCCGGGATATCATTATGACAGGAAGCGTAGAGTACAGCCTTATCACGTAGTCCCAAACCAAAATGGACCTCCATAGCAACATCGTCATCATCATCGTCATCCTCCTCCTCCTTCATGGTCATCAATATAAAAACAAAATAGTCTCAAAGTTTGTGGCCTTTCATGCCCTGCTCTCATGGTGACCTCAGTTTCGATACCCCTCCACTTCTGTGCTTGGGGTGAGTCCTGTCAGTATCGGCGGATTCGTCGGGGGCTGTTGTTTGAGGGACGTGGTGGCGGTCTCCACTCTGGGAGGGACGCTCACTCAGTCTGGCTCCGCGACTAAGCCATTATTGTCGTTAGTAGGGGGCTTAGTAGGTGGTGTCCTAAGTACGTAAAATCAGAACAGGCACCACTGAACACCACCGAAGTGACTCAGCAGCAGTGCAGGGTCTCCTCTGGTGTGTGGCCTCCTGGTGACCTAACATCGATGGTTCCCTGTGGACTGCTGACGCTGGAACTGCGACTGACGAACCCGGCTGTGGCCGTGTATGGGGGAATCTAAATGAGCGGCGTGGGAGTAATGTCACTGAAACGGTGCAGATGATGGGGCAGCAAAAAAAAAAAAAAAAAAGTGGTGAGATGTCATCTCTCTCTCCCCCTCTCTCTCTCTCTCTCTCTCTCTCTCTCTCTCTCTCTCTCTCTGAGTGATTCAAGATCGTATCGCCTCTTTTCCTCAGCTGACAATCAGTTTTAATGACAGAACAGGAGACAGTGAATTGTTCTTCTATGATCCAGCGGCTCCAGTCGTCTTCATGTTGTGGAACGGCTGACTGCACACACTGATGACATTTTGTCTCTGTCTGGAACCCTACACCGTGTGTGTGGATTGTCACGTTTCACTTTAATCACCTCAAGTTGAAAGATATATTCGTTTATTTATTTATAGTCTCTTCATCTACGATGATGATATTAGACTGATTGAAAGATAGAAAGAAGCAAAACGGCGGGCTGATAGACAGACAAACAGACAGACAGACAACAAACACGTCTTGGAGACATAGAGAAACAGAGAGATACGCAGACACTGAAGCCAGAAGAAGACAAGGAGACAGAAACCGAGAATCAAAAGGAAAGTAATAAATAAAAATAAATAAAGATGGGAGGGTGGAAAATAAAAGGAGAATGTAAAAATGAAGAAAAAAAAAGACCGAGGGAAATTCGAACCAAAGAACACGAAAAAGAAGAAAAAAAAAATGTTGCTGCCTTTTTCAGATAGAATGCTCAAGTGTAGACTTTAAAGCAGAACGTCAATGCAAATCAAAATGTTTTCGCTGTCCGGCAGTGAAAAAAAAAAAAAGAAAGGAAAAAAAGAAACAAAAAACAAAAAACACCCCAACAACAACAGCAAAGACTGCAGCAGATTCTGTCTGTTCCAAGGAAAAAAAAATATTGATGCTTTTTTTACCCCTATGCACCACAACCGTAGATTGCAATTTTGACCACTGTATATCGGATATACATTTTCTTCCAATCACTGGTGTGAGTTTTCCGTGCTTGGGAGCGTGAGACAAAGCAGATTTTCTCCAGCCAGGCCCATCGACCTGGTGACACTCGCCGAACGACCACCACAACGACTGTAACGATCTTCCCTGGACTCTGGTGACCGCGTGAAGTTCAGGTCCTGGGATGACAGATCGGTGGTCCATGATTCGTTGATGACAGTGTCTGGGGGGGTGGCCTCGCTCCTTCCTGGGGACACGCGCGGCTTCATTGCCTCACAAAACACCTCAGCCTGGAAGAGAGGAGGTCCGTCTTCGGCCTCATCCATTTGCCTCTACCACCCCTCCCTCCCTTCCTTCTGTCCCCCACCACCCCCACCCCCTGGGGTTGAGGAACCAAAAGTTTTCAAATGGTACAACCTCACGCAATGTCTACAGCCTGATGATTCCTTCGATCAATCAATTTGGAAATGGGGCGGGGTCTTATATATATTTGGACGAACAGGGTGAGACAGTTCTCCGTAGGCTTTGTCTTTCCTCCCACTGAGTCCCCCACCTTCCAACTGGTCCACCCATCTTCCGTTTAGCCCACAACCACCACCCCCCCTGCCCCCACCCCCAACTCCTCCCTGAATCCATCTGCTCGTCTCGTCACATCACATACCCTTGGCGCTGTCCTCGTTATTGGCACTATAGATTTCTGCAAGGACAAGGGAGAGTTCCGAGAGTTTGCAAACCTTTTGTTTTGTTTTTTCTTTTCTTTTCTTCTTTTATGCAACGTCAGTAATGGAGGCGTCACGCCACTGCCAGACTTGTGGGACATGTCCTGCCCTGCAGCCCTCATCACGGGTGCGGTGGTCAAACGGGTATAGTGCTGAGTTCTCTTCCGAGTTTCCTGAGTTCGATCCCCGTCGCACCGGGTGGGTTAAGGGTGGAGATTTTGTTTTCTGATCTCCCAGGTCAACTAGTGCCTGAACCCCCTTCGTGTGTATACGCACGCAG
The DNA here is from genome assembly GCF_041734735.1 of Babylonia areolata. NCBI lineage: Eukaryota > Metazoa > Mollusca > Gastropoda > Neogastropoda > Buccinidae > Babylonia > Babylonia areolata. The sequence continues at coordinate 33,792,350 of NC_134902.1, read as the reverse complement.
AGCATCAAATAATAATAATGATGATATTTATATAGCGCTGAATCTTGTGCACAGACAATTCTAAGCGCTTTCACACCAGTCATTCACACGCATGCATAACGCTAAAACTGAAGAAACTGAAGACAAAGAAGAGGCAGGGGAGGGAGGCTATCTTGTGAAGAGGTGGGTTTTAAGGCTAGACTTGAAAGAGTTGAGTGCGCAGACCTGACGAAGCAAAAGAGGAAGTTCATTCCAAATGCAAGGTCCAGAGACAGACGAAGAACGGCGTCCATCAGTGGAGTGTTCGAATCTGGGTGCGCGTGAACAGAGTGGATCCGAAGCCGAACGTAGAGAGCAAGATGGAGTGAAGAGGTGAAGGCAGCCACAGAGATAGGAAGGGGCAGATTTGTGAATACATTCATAACATAGAGTGCTGATCTTATACTTTATTCTGTGCGAGACAGGGAGCCAATGGAGATGTTGCAAAATAGGGGTGATGTGCTCAGATGGAGGAGGAGGAATTTTGTTTAATGTCCCGTCACACATATCGGTGATTGAAGACATTTTGTTAAAGTATTTATGAATACATCTGAGTATTATCGGTTAGAAGGGGTGGGAGATGTGGATGAATGGAGGGTTGGGAGAAACTGGGCAAATGAGGGTAAAAATGTGGGTGAAATTTGGAAGAAGAAAAAAACAACAACAACAACAACAAAGCAACTCTAAATACCGTTACAGGAAATTACTTAAAGGACTTCGTAAAAGAGAAGTCGTTAAACTGACAAGCGAAACAACTGATAATGAATGCAATGTGCTCAGATCTTTACTTTCTGATACCCACGTTAAAGATCATGTAATTCATGTCAGCCGTTTGTTGGGTTATGAAAACATACCCAGCACGTTGGAATCATGGAACCATTCAAAGCAGAGACAGACTATTGTTAGATCGGAATCAAGGAATCATACCAAATAGAGGTAAATTCTGGTTATGTTGGAATCATGGAATCATACCGATATTTTCAGACCCTAATTAAATGAGAATAAACGATTTCATTTATTAAAACTTATTGATAGGTATTGTATTTGTATTTGTATTTCTTTTTATCACAACAGATTTCTCTGTGTGAAATTCGGGATGCTCTCCCCAGGGAGAGCGCGTCGCTACACTACAGCGCCACCCTTTTTTTTCTTTTTTTTTTTTTGTATTTTTTCCTGCATGCAGTTTTATTTGTTTTTCCTATCGATGTGGATTTTTCTTCAGAATTTTGCCAGGAACAACCCTTTTGTTGCCGTGGGTTCTTTTACGTGCGCTAAGTGCATGCTGCACACGGGACCTCGATTTATTGTCTTATCCGAATGACTAGCGTCCAGACCACCACTCATGGTCTAGTGGAGGGGGAGAAAATATTGGCGGCTGAACCGTGATTCGAACCAGCGCGCTCAGATTCTCTCGCTTCCAAGGCGGACGCGTTACCTCTAGGCCACCACTCCACATATATTCTAACAAAGTAGCCACGGCACAGCTTCTGGTACAATGCATACTTCCTTGCGGTCCTCATAAGATATTTCTTGTGTCATTTGTGTTTTACAGAATGGGGATTAAAATCACTCAATTTTTGTAATGGAAATCTCCCACATGCTATGATCCCAGACAGAAAAAAAAAAAGAAAGAAAAACACTTGAGAGAAAGAGAAAGAGTGAGAAACAGACAGTCAAAGAGAGAGAGAGAGAGAGAGAGGGAGGAGGGGATGGAGAGAAATGGGCTGCAGTCATGAGAACATGACAGAAATGAATATCTAAAGACAAAAAAAAACTGAAGAGCATAATGTACACACAATTACGGAGTACGCTATGTAACCAGAAAGAA
>NC_134902.1:33773004-33785504 GCF_041734735.1 Babylonia areolata | reverse complement strand
TGTGAGATCTGAAGGAGCGATTCTCAAGAAAAGTGTCTTCTAGTTCGTTTTGATGTTGTATGTTTGTTTGTTTTTGTTTGTTTCTTTATTTTCTCTCTCCCCTCCCCCTCCCCCCACCCCCGTGCCTGACATTGTCAGTTCTGCTGAAGGCAATTGATTTTTTTGTTTTTTGAATAGTTAAACAATGACGTTTTAGGTTTTAGTCTTAACAATTATCTTACCTCCAGCTGCAGTTAGTAGCCCAGATTGTTATCATGATTCTTCAGTTGAAAAAAAAATCAAGTCTCTCTCTATGGCCGATGTGATATAATCAAAGACTTGTTTTTCAACAATTTTTAAAGTTTCCTATTTTCACTTCTAAATGGTCAGCAACTTCTTACAAATAATTGATATTCTTTCTTTTTTTCATATTCAGAAAACATTCATATTGTAAAAGCCCTAAACTGTTTATAATCACATTGTGTGTGAGTCATTAAAATACTAACTTGAATGATGAAACTACAGGCATTGTGACTGAAATTATGTATGTGGAAAGACATTAGATCAGAGGAGCAAAGAGAACGTACGAACAAATCGTACTGTTTATAAACATCTGCATGGCGTGAATTATCTTAAGGCTGACTCATATCGTGCTGTTTATAAACACCTCCATGGCGTGAACTATCTTAAGGCTGACTCAAATCGTGCTGTTTATAAACACCTCTATGGCGTGAACGACCTTAAGGCTGACTTAAATTGTGCTGTTTATAAACACCTCTATGGCGTGAACTACCTTAAGGCTGACTCAAATCGTGCTGTTTATAAACACCTCCATGGCGTGAACTATCTTAAGGCTGACTCAAATCGTGCTGTTTATAAACACCTCCATGGCGTGAACTATCTTAAGGCTGACTCAAATCGTGCGGTTTTTAACACCTCCATGTCGTGAACTATCTTAAGGCTGACTCAAATCGTGCTGTTTATAAACACCTCCATGGCGTGAACTATCTTAAGGCTGACTCAAATCGTGCTGTTTATAAACATCTCCATGGCGTGAACTATCTTAAGGCTGACTCAAATCGTGCTGTTTATAAACACCTCCATGTCGTGAACTATCTTAAGGCTGACTCAAATCGTGCTGTTTATAAACACCTCCATGTCGTGAACTATCTTAAGGCTGACTCAAATCGTGCTGTTTATAAACATCTCCATGGCGTGAACTATCTTAAGGCTGACTCAAATCGTGCTGTTTATAAACATCTCCATGGCGTGAACTATCTTAAGGCTGACTCAAATCGTCCTGTTTATAAACATCTCAATGGCGTGAACTATCTTAAGGCTGACTCAAATTGTGCTGTTTATAAACATCTCCATGGCGTGAACTATCTTAAGGCTGACTCAAATCGTGCTGTTTATAAACACCTCCATGGCGTGAACTGTATCAAGGCTGACTCAAATCGTGCTGTTTATAAACACCTCTATGGCGTGAACTATCTTAAGGCTGACTCAAATCGTGCTGTTTATAAACACCTCTATGGCGTGAACTATCTTAAGGCTGACTCAAATCGTGCTGTTTATAAACACCTCTATGGCGTGAACTATCTTAAGGCTGACTCAAATCGTGCTGTTTATAAACACCTCTATGGCGTGAACTATCTTAAGGCTGACTCAAATCGTGCTGTTTATAAACACCTCTATGGCGTGAACTATCTTAAGGCTGACTCAAATCGTGCTGTTTATAAACACCTCTATGGCGTGAACTATCTTAAGGCTGACTCAAATCGTGCTGTTTATAAACACCTCTATGGCGTGAACTATCTTAAGGCTGACTCAAATCGTGCTGTTTATAAACACCTCTATGGCGTGAACTGTATCAAGGCTGACTCATAACCTGGAAGAAAAACAAGGAGCCAAACAATGTGATTCATGGAGCAACAGAAAGTCATTTCCAACTCCTTTTGATCAAAGCAAATTTGGCTCACCCGACTGTGTTGGATAAATTAATGTTGATACATTTCACTGTAATATCCAGTATGTCCGGTTTGTCACCGGCTAAAGGTCCACTGCTTACCCCAGTTAATTGTGCAAGGGTGACAAACGGGAATTCTTCATGGACATGACGTTAATAGACACACTACATCCTGTTGCGATCTCTGGAGAAAGCGAAGGATAATTCTTCCTGCAATGGCGAAATGTCATGGCCAAAAATAAAACAGAAGGGCATTTATCAAAAGAAACCAGTTCCGTATATGCCCAGTGCAGTCAGGATAAGTGTCCTTGTGTTCCAGTCAGACATGATGGAATGGATACAGACCTGAGATGTCATTATACTGACAGTATCCAATCATTCTGTGAGGGCAAGTGCTGGTCGAAACCTCGACCATCCAAAGCCCCAGAAGTTCCGTGAACTGTGCGCCACTTTTAGGAGCAATAGTTGCAACAATAGTTTGGATCTGACGGCAGACCATAGCAGCAGGAAACATATTGAATGGTTACATTTACAATGGTTACATGTCCAATGATCGGTATAAGGACAGGCCCGGCGCTTCCTTTTTTGAGGAAGTGTCTGGGTTTGTTCCAATGTTCCTTTTATTTACCTGTGTGCTAGCTGAATCGGTAGCGTCAGTAAGTTGTGTACCTTGTGAATGGAGAAAGTTACCACTCTTTACTATTTGTTACATTTACGTTTATGTGCTGGAACATTCAAGGCAATGGTGCATTTGTCACTTTCGACAGTCTGGGAACTGCACCTGTTTTCAATATTGAAGTGTTTGAAACAGGCAGACTGCTCTAAATGGACATGAATTATAAATTATGAGTAGTTGTAATCTTAGACATCCAAAGACAATTTCTTGTTTGTCAAGAGAGTGTGTATCCCCATTGAAGAGAGCAGCAACAGCATGCATAGTCAGGTCTGAACCAGAATAATTCTTGTGTTTATGGTCCCAAGTTGACCATGCATCAGCACTCCCCCTTGTTCCCCCCCCCCCCCCCCCCCCCCGCCACACACACACACCCATCCCCCACCCCCACTCTCCCACCCCTTTACACCTTACCCCCCTAGAATGATCCAGCAAGACCCAAACACAAACTTGAGCCACGTGAACTTGTAGAACTAAGAGAAAGGCACCTGTGATGACACTAGACCTCAGCCGTTTCATTTGGGGGGAGGGGGCGGGGGGAGCGGGGGGAGCGGGGGAGGGGCGGGGGAGGGGCGGTGGGTGGGGGGGGGGCATCACTCCAGGCATTCTGTGAGGGACTTGCCTCGTCCTTCTCAGTTCCCCCCCAGGCCCGAAACAGCTGTGTGCTGAGTGTATGGATATCCTGGGTTTAAGGAGTTTTCTGTTGGTACATCTATGGGGTCGCAGATACATGCGTGTACTCACACTCGAATGTATCTCACCTCACCTCAGGCCCAAAACTACAAATTAGTCGTTGGAGGAAGCCTGAGGACCGCAGACGCAACCTCCCTTCTCCATCTGTCTCTGTCGGCAGCCGCCGGCAGCAGCTCACGTGTGTGGAGTCCGGTCCATTGTTTGATGTTCTCATGCCAGTTCTTCCGCTCGAATGTACACAAAAGTGCAAAAGTGTGCACGTCGAGAGAGAAAGACAGAGAGAGAGAGAGAGACAGCGACAGAGACAAACGGAGACAGAGAGATGGAGAGAGGGGGGACCGGGGGGGGAGGGGCAGGGAGTTTCTCACGGAGTAAAAACCAAACCCCCCGATCCCCCACAGCGCTGATTTCTCTGCAGATGCAGAAGCTTTCAGCCAGACTCATCTTTCACAAACATGACTGTGACTGTGGACAATCAAATTCATTAGGATTTTGCTTGTGAAGTCAATTTTGTCAAACGTCAGTGCAGTGCGTGCGCTGGCATAATTTTGAAGTCTCCGAAAGCCGGTTGGGGGTGGGGGGGGGGGGGGGGGGGTAAAGGAGTGGGTTGCGCATGTGTGAAGGTGGGGGGGGGGGGTTAGTGGAAGGGAGAGGGAGGGGGTATGTCATGTGGGAGTCTGGGGAGGGGCGTGAAGTTGAGGATGGTGTGTGTGTGTGTGTGTGTGTGTGTGTGTGTGTGTGTGTGTGTGTGTGTGTGTGTGTGTGTGTGTGTGTGTGTGTGTGTTTGTGTGCGTGTGTGTGTGTGTGCGTGTGTGTGTGTGTGTGTGTGTGTTTGTGTGTTTGTGTGCGTGTGTGTGTTTGTGTGTGTGTGTGTGTGTGTGTGTTTGTGTGCGTGTGTGTGTGTGTGTGTGTGTGTGTGTGTGTGTGTGTGTGCGTTTGTATCTGTGTGTGTCTGTTGTGAATAAGTCTCACTCTGTCGTTTGCTTGTGTGCATTGACTCGCTTCTGTTCTCTCCCTATCTGTCTCTGTCTGTCTGTCAGTATGAAACCAAAGAGACAACCGTCATCGAAAAATTAAGACGCAGAAGAAACAAAAGAACAGCACCGAACAGGATGCAAACTATTCAGCCCCCGTGGTGGAATACCGACACAGAGAGAGCCTGGATAGAAAAACATGCGGCTGTCAAACTTTGGCAAAAAGAGAGAACAAAACCATCTCCGGACAAAGATATTGAAACAAAAATGAAAGAAAAAACTAAACAGTTTGAAGTCATTGCTCAAGAGGCCAAAAATGACAAGTGGAAACAGTTTTGCGAGGCACTCAGTTATGACACAATATTGACAGAGTTCTGGCAATTTTATCGTCGCATGGAAGGGAAACCCCCAGACATGTTAGATACTGATGGAACCAAGCTTAAGACAAACGAAGAAAAAGGATTCGCCCTGCTCAAACGTTTCATACAACATAGCGATCAAAGAAACTTAGATGAGAAAAGAAATATGTTGAGGAGTTAAACCAAACCCTTATGCAGACTGGACCTGATGATGACTTGACAATTGATGATCTAAACGAAACAATAGCTAAATGCAAGAAAGAATCGGCTCCTGGCCCAGACAAAGTTCGCTACTCGGACATCAAGGAGCTATCGGAAGAAGACAGAAGCAAACTTTTCAATCTATATCAAAACAGTTTCCACAATGGACATGTGCCGGAGGACTGGACTCACAGCTTCTTAAAACCCATATACCAAAACCAGGAAAGGACCATCGTCAGGTAAGCGGCTACCGGATCCTAACCATGCAAAACATTGCTGGAAAGCTCATGGAACGCATGATAGCCAGGAAACGTGCAATGGATCTTGAACACAGGCACATTCTCCCTTCAAATCAAGGTGGTTACAGAACAGGCAAGTCCACATAGGAAAATGCAGCTGCTTTTGCATGTGAGGTGTATGAAGGATTTCAAAGAAAAGAAGAAACACTAGCAGTAGCAATCGACCTTGAAGATGCCTACAATAAAGGTCCAGTTTGCGCACCTCATGGAGCTGCTACAAAGGTATGGAGTAAGTTTGACACTGACAAGATGGATAGCAGCAGCGCTTCAGGAAAGAACCGTCGTCCTGCGCCTCGGAGATTGGATGTCTGCACCTTCTAAACCATCCATGGGACTGCCACAAGGGTCTCCGCTCTCTCCTGTCCTCTACAATGTCTACACGAAGGGCCTTGCAGACTTAAACAACAATGGAAAAGCTCGGGTGCTTACTCTTGCGGATGATGGCCTGGTCTTCAAAACTTCGAAAGATGCTCAGGAAAGAACTAAAGCCGTCCAGAAACAACCAAACAATATTGCTCAATGGTGCAAAGACACAGGATCTTCCATCAATCCAGCGAAAGCCCAAACGTTGCTGTGCACCCTCAACAACAGAACCTTGGGGGAAGGTTGAGATCTGTAGGAGGAGAGGATTGGACCATGCCTTCCTATGCTGAGACCTTGACACAGTGGATATGATGATGAATTCACAGCCCGTGATGGCCTTGTAAAGGGCCATGAGACCTTTTAACCGTTTATCATTCATTTGGGCCCCCCAACCACCAACACCACCACCACCACCACCACCATCCACCACCCCTCAGTCCTCTAACTCCTTTCACACATATTGATGTGACATTCCCCTTTTATGCATGGGTCGGTGATGGCTTTCACAGATGAAATCAGTGTCAGTGTCAGTGTCAGTGCAAGTGCGTTTGCCTCCCTGTCTCTCTGTCTGTCTGTCTCTCTTTCTTTCTCTCTCTCTCTCCCTCCCTCTCTCACCTGTATTTCACTCTCTGTCTCTCTATGCCTCTCTCTCTCTTTATCTATTTCTCTCTCCCCCCCCCCCCCCCCCCTCATTTGCAGAAATTTTACGCATCCACTGATTTCTCCTTTAAAAAAAAAAAAAAAAAAAAATCCTGTTTGTTTACTCTTATTTGTTTATTCATTTACTAACATCATCATTACTGTTAGTCATTTCATTACTATCATTTGTTCCATTTCTGTATCTATTTGTTCATTTCCATTTTATTCTATTATGTTTTGATTTTTCTGTTTTCGTTTATTATTTTTGATATATTTAGTCTTGAATTCAACGATTTATCAGTTTATTTGTTTATGTATCTTCATTCTAATTTATCTTTTCTTCAAGGCCTGACTAAGCGCGTTGGGTTGTGCTGCTGGTCAGGCATCTGCTTAGCAGATGTGTTGTAGCTTATATGGATTTGTCCAAACTCAGCGACGTTTCCTTGAGTAACTTCTTGTTGTTTTTCATATAAAACAAGATAAGTAAGGCCTTCAAGACTCACTTGTGACACGCTGGATCCAGTAAAGGAATCATATGGGGATGGGGGGCGGGGGGTGGGGGGGGGGAGGGGGAGATATATATTAAAAAAAAATCGTTAAAATTGGTCCTGTATTGATAAACCCAACAAACATCAGGCCTGCTACGGGGATTAAAGCAAGGATGATCTTTTCAGACCGGCGCAACAGCTGAGTGGTTTAAGCGTTGGACTTTCAATCTGAGGGTCCCGGGTTCGAATCACGGTAACGGTGCCAGTTGGGTAAAGGGTGGAGATTTTTCCGATCTCCCAGGTCAACATATATGCAGACCTGTATAGCGCCTGAACCCCCTCTGTGTATGTACGCACGCAGAAGATCAAATACGCACGTTAAAGATCCTGTAACCGATGTCTGTCAGTGTTCGGTGGGTTATGGAGACACGAAAATACCCAGCATGCATGAACCACGACAGAGTCATCTGCAAGTCGATGTTGGTCGTGTAACGGAAAGAAGAAGTAGAAACAAGTATCTATAGTCTTATCCCCAACGCTGCGCCACATCTGACGTCACTAGTCGACCAAATCTAATATCTAATGCTATGGGTCTTTTTAGCGCAATAAAATATAATTGTATTTGAGGTAATAACACCATTCAAATCATGTTTTCTTGACATATCTCGATTAATTAAGAAATTATTTTCATTCGGCCGTAAAGGAGACGTTGACATCGCCTCAGGCACACTGCGACATGTATAGATCTGCACGAACCAGTCTGACAACAGGCTGACCGAAACTGAAAGAAACCCTTCGATCCATTTTTCTTTGATGTTCATTCCAGTTAATTAAGTATCCACTTTAGAATATTCATCTGCAGTAAACACGACGATGCCACACATATAGTGACACACATAGTCAAGCACACAACACGCAAAGGAGTGGACCTGTCACAACGAAACTTACTGCTGAGGGAAGAGGTGAGTTTTGAGAACAGATCTGAAAGAAGTGTGGGAGTCAGAATGTCGGTTATCAGAGAGACGGTTCCACATTTTTGGCGATTGAAGAGAAAATGACATGTGTCCGTAGGTCTTACTTCTGACGTGAGGTATCCTGAGAGGTCAAGTATCAGAAGAAGAACAGGGTTGGCAACTCGGAGTACAGATAATATGGAGGAGTTCAGAAAGATACTTTGGGTCAGACCCGCTGACTGCAAGAATAAAGTCAGTGGATGGCTTATGGTGTATTGATCAGAAACAGGTAACCAGTGGAGAGACGGAAGGAGAGGAGAAACATGGAGACACAGAGGCTCAGCTCTGAGAGAAAGTGTGTGTGAGAGAAAGTGTGGGGTTGTAAAACAACAAATAACAAGAGAGGCAAGGCCTTCAAGACTCACTTGTGATACACTTAAAAAAAAGAAAAAAATCCAAGCTTTTTATGTATTGAGTATAATTTCAAAATGTAATGTTTAAGATGAGAAAGATCAGTTTAAAGTAAATTAAGTCCCCTAGCATTAATTACAGAGTAATTTCCCTTTTTTACTATCTGCACCAAAACGTTTACAAAATAAATAAACTTCCATGCTGAGCAAAATAAGTTCCTGTTTGAACAGAAAATGATAATAATGACTGCTCTTGTTGTTGGGTCAGAATATCAGATCAAAGTGCCAAGTTTAGAGAATACAAAAAATATAAATACAACAGTAAATGCAGTTTGCATATAATTAGGCTTCATTCTTTTTTCTTTTTTTTGGTGCCCATCCCATAGGTGCAATATTGTTTTAAACAAGATGACTGGAAAGAACTGAATTTTTCCTATTTTTATGCCTAATTTGGTGTCAACTGACAAAGTATTTGCAGAGAAAATGTCAATGTTAAAGTTTACCACGGACACACAGACGCACACACACACACACACACACACACAGACAACCGAACACCGGGTTAAAACATAGACTCACTTTGTTTACACAAGTGAGTCAACAAAACAGCGTGGGCTAACAGTCACTTTCCTCGCAGTGCTAAGACAGTGAGGTGAACACTTGTTCACTGACGTGGTCATGGTCTTGCAGTGGTGAGCAGTTGTTTTCCCGCTGACAGCCTCAGAGACGGTTATACTACCTGCATTATGAGTCATTTTGGTTTCTTTGTTCTCTCCGTGTGTGTGTGTTTGTGTGTGTGTTTGCACTCTCCTTTTCAACTGTTGACGTTTTATGCCAGAAGTGGATGCCTGTCAACATGTCATATAAAGATCAAGGTGAAGAACTGCATGGACTTCGTGACGTTGAAAACTAAAATTTGGTGTTCTGTCACTCTTTCACTTCTCCCGGTTAGAACTTCGGAAACGATTGTTTCGTCTGCAACGAGGTCTGTTTTCTAAAGTCCGAGGTAAGAAATGCAAGCTTGATTTGTGTTTGTTATTTAAGGTAATGGCGGTTTTCATCGCAAACAATACAGGTTGCATCAGTTTGGTCGTGGGCTGTTTGGGTGTAACAATTGTTTTCGTACAAACACGAGAGTTAAAATAATTATGTCAAATTTTGGAATTGTCAAGCAGCACTTCCAAATCTACCACGTTTTCATATTTCAGAGATTTTGAAGTGATTGGTGTGTCTTCACATCACCGCGACAATAACAATTCCAATTCATAGGATCAAACTGTAGGCTGATCATGTGATCTATCAAAAATAACAGTGCTGTGTTTTCTTAAAGATTCTATGCAAGGTACAGTAGGAATATGATTTCCGTTTTCTTTTATTCCGTCTGTCTGATTTTTTTTTTTTTTTTTTTCGGTATTGATTGACATTCACCCTGATTTCATGTCGAAGGTTGATTTTGTCAGGCAATCTTTCAACAACAAAAAGTCTCTGTTCGTCTGAATTCTTTTCGTGCAGCGTCCACGTTCTATGTTTTCCCCCTAGTTGTTTGATTTGGTAAAATGAATATTCTTTTTAGCAAAATTGATTGAGATTTATTTTTTTCCCACTGTTGATAGGAGCAGCGTTGGACAGGTTTTTTTTCTTATTTTCGTTCCTTAACTGGGTAAGGGAGTATACAGAATTGTTTATGGACATAACCTTGTAAAACAATTTCTCAATATCGCCATCGCATCAAATCATTTTGTTTTTTGTGCTCCTAAAATCAATGCACCTTGTACACTATGCCGCGCCACAGAATTTACCTTTAATCCATCCCACCTGATGTTGTTTGGGTCACAGAATCTACGTTTAATCTATCCCACCTGTTGTAGAATCTACCTTTAATCCATCCCACCTGTAGTTGCTGCTGTTGTTTTGGTCGAAAACAAAAACAATGATACGAAATTCCATGATATTCGAAACAAAGCTCTTAAAGACTGCTTCCACACAGTCATAACACACACCAGGTGTGTCAGCTCTGAGCCGTGACGATCTCTATGCCCTGACGAAGCCTGTAGGTGTGGAGTTTATGGTCAGCCTAACTGTCTCACACGCCGCACTAGAGCCTCTGTAAAACCAACAGAGCATCTGCCGGTTCGTAGACATCTGACCCTCTAAGCTGCCATGCTGAACGTGGAGAGCTGTGGATTAGAGATCCTGGCTGTTATCTGATAGACTCGGTGTATATGTCTGCTGGACAGTTTTTTACGGGCCTACAGTTCCGTTTTAACCCCCTCGCCTAACTGTTACTATTTATATAGTTTTGGACATTTTGTCGAACCAAAATACTCTGACTGTGAACCTTTACATATTTTGAAACGTTTTACAGGCCTGTATTTCCCTATGACAGTCTCTGTCATGACTGAACAGGTTTTATATGTTTTAGAAAAGGGTTGGGTCCAAATAAATACGATGCCTTTCGTTTGTTTTTGATGAAAGAAAAAAACTTCTTCACATTTTTTTTTTCTCATCTTTTCTCATTATCGTCTTCTTTTTTTCGTATCGTTTCGTGGGGAATGTCTGCGTATCTTTTACGTTATCAGAGTCTCTACCTGTGCTCAGTCACTTCTTCATTTTCGGTGTGACTTCCTGAAAACAAACATGACAGACATTTGTTTAAAAAATATAAATAAATAAAAAAAAAAAAAATTTTTTTTTTTTTTAAAGAAAGAGGCGATCGTATTTTGTTCTCCGCGTAAATATCCAAACAATGATATGGTTAGTGTTCTTACTTTTCAAATGACTGTAATTTATCAATAGGTGAAACTTGACATGTTTGAGGTTAAATCTAAGCTGTGCAAGCGGAGATAAAACTACCGGCATTGATATTATTTTCTCGTGTCATTTAGGATAGTTTCTCCTGCAAGAATTTAAAGGAATGATACGTTACCTGATACATACTGATGCATAGTGTATTGTTTGAACGTAGGCCTGTGTGTGTGTGTGTGTGTGTGTGTGTGTGTGTGTGTGTGTGTGTACGTACGTACGTTTTTTGTTTTTTTTTGTTTTTGTTTGTTTTGTGTGTGTGTGTGTGAGTTGGTTGGTTGGTTGGCTGGTTGGTTGGTCGGTCATATTAATGTGCGTGTGTGTGTGTGTGTGTGTGTGTGTGTGTGTGTGTTAGTTTGTGTGCGTGTGTGTGTGTCTGTCTGTGTGTCTATGTGTCTGTCTGTGTATCTATGTGTGCTTATCATCCTCTCTCTCTCTCTCCCCTCTGCTCCACTTGTCTCTGTCTCTCGCTCTCTGACTCGCACTCACTTTCTGTCTCTATCTGCCTGTCTCCTGTTGGCTCAATGTGCCAGGCTTTGGTGTTAACACACACACACACACACACACACACAAAGATTTGAACCGTCGGAACCACCTGTCTGCTGACGAGGACCCTCCCAGAGGTTGTGGAAGGGATGACGTACCACAGAGACAGGCAGTAATTGTTAGATCTCGACAACAGCCCCGACACCATCACCGCCTGGGCCGGATTATTGGAGGCAGAGTCCTTCGACACCGACATATAATGACCTTCACCTGACAACAGAATGTTACCCTTCAACCCCACGCCAAACCGAGGTGAACAGATATATAAGCAAATGAACTCATGAAATGAATAGATGTATTTTTAAACAAATGAACTAATGAAATGATTAAAAGATATATAAACAAATGAACTAATGAAATGATTAAACAATAATTTTTATATAAAGAAATGTGCTAATGAAATGATTAAAAGATATATAAACAAACGAACTAATGAAACTATTAAAAGATAAACGAATCAAGAATGTTTTAATCCTTTGACCGCTGTGTGTGTTAAATTTCCCCAATTTCAAACTACACTCTCCTGCCTGCTTTCAACAAATTGTAAAGCATTAAAAACGGATTTTGGACTCAAATATTTTTTTTACGCAATTGATATTTGCCCATGACCTTCAGGGCTTAGCCAATAGATCTATAAAGTCCACTCGTAGTATTGATTTTAGTATTTTCCGAAAAAGACCACTTGGGTGAATGAACATAGTGAAAGCCCTGTACACTGAGAGTAAAACACACAAGCTTTTTATGTATTGAGTGTAATTTCAAAATGTAATGTTTAAGATGAGAAAGATCAGTTTAAAGCAAATTAACCCCCCTAGCATTAATTACAGATTAATTTCCCTTTTTTACTATCTGCACCAAAGACATGCACCAGAAATAAAACTTCCATCCTTAGCAAAAGAAGTTCCTGTTTGAACAAAAAATGATAAAAATGACTGCTCTTGTTGTTGTGTCAGAATATCAGATCAAAGTGCCAAGTTTAGAGAATAGAAAAAATATAAATATAACAGTAAATTCAGTTTGCGTATAATTTGGCTTCTTTTTTTTTCTTTTTCTTTTTTTTTTTTTTTTTGTTATTTTTTGGTGTTGCTGTTATTATTGTTTTTCGTGCCCATCCCAGACGGCCAATATTGTTTTAAACAAGATGACTGGAAA
>NC_134902.1:33745504-33768004 GCF_041734735.1 Babylonia areolata | reverse complement strand
TGTACAAGTATAAAACAGCGTCCAACTGAGAGACACATCACTCACGTCTGTACGAAACGGAAGCGAGTAACACACACACACACACGCACACGCACACACACTAACACACACACCAAGGGAAAAACAACAACAAATCCCTAGCATGAATGCTACACATGAATGATCATGAAGAGAGAGAGAGAGAGAGAGAGAGAGAGAGAGAGAGAGAGAACAAAAGTACATAAACACACAAGAAAATACACACGGCCACAAGTACGTATCTGTTTCCACATCTCATTCACATGACAAACACAATTTTCCATCGATTTAAACCTTCACTTTCTCCTCCATGCCGTTCTAAATCTCTTACTGTTAGAGCAGTCTTCTTTTTTTTAATCTTGTCAACGAAAGTTCTCAACAAAAGTGCTCACAGACACAAACAACGACTTTGTCCACTTTTTTTTTTTTTTTTTTTTTTTTTTTTAGTCACCATACATCATTCTGTTATGATATCAGCACGAAACCTCGCTTGGAACGTTCTCGTATTCATTCCACAGCTCCTCTCGTACAACCCAGACTCTCCTCAAACACTTTGTTCTGACGGCCTCACCGCGTCCCACAATGTCCCTCGTTAAGCAGTTTCTGCCCGACGAGCATCATCCACTTTATCTCCGTTTGTCTCCGTGAAACTTCGCTCAGTCTGTCCTTCCACTTGCTGTTGATTATAAAGGGACTCTCTTTCAAAATGTTCGCTAAGGTTTTGATTTTTTTTTTTTTTTTTTTTTTTTTTTTTTTGCTTGGAGGAAGGTGGCAGAATGGTTAAGACGCTCAGCTGCCAATACAGAGAGTCCGTGAGGGTGTGGGTTCGAATCCCGCTCTCGCCCTTTCTCCTAAGTTTGACTGGAAAATCAAACTGAGCGTCTAGTCTTTCGGATGAGACGATAAACCGAGGTCCCGTGTGCAGCACGCACTTGGCGCACTGAAAAAGAACCCATGGCAACGAGAGTGTTGTCCTCTGGCGAAATAACGTAAAATGAAATCCACTTTCATAGGTACACAAATATGTAAGCATGCACTCAAGGCCTGACTAAGCGCGTTGGGTTATGCTGCTGGTCAGGCATCTGCTTGGCAGATGTGGTGTAGCGTGTATGGATTTGTCCGAACGCAGTGACGCCTCCTTGAGAAAGTGAAACTGAAACTGAAACTGGCTTTTTTTTTTACAGATAATTTCTGGGACTTGTCCTCCTTCCTCCTTCTCCTTCTCTTTTCTTTTACTCCCCAGGGACTGAAGATTTCTTCTTTTTTTTTTGCGTGTGTTGAGAGAGAAATTATCTTGAACGTTTTGGACAAACAGTGGGCTGGAAAAGTGAGAAAATCATGAAAGAAAGGACGGAGTTTTGCGCGTAAAATACTTTATCCAGAGATTGCATCAACATCATTATCATCAAGTGTCAGCTGTCATGACAGCCTCCAAACTGATATGGTGCTGTATAGTATCAGCATTATTATTATTATTATCATCATCATCATTATCACCAACATTAACATCATTATCATTATTAGCTTTTGTTATCATGATTACATTTTAAAACAACTCTGCTTTATACCACAAAGCTGGTTATGGTGTTCATCAGTAGTTATTGGTTTGGTAGTTATTGGTTTGGTACATTGTCTCATCATACTAAATTCCTGCGCCTCTTTGAAAATCACATGTATGTATGTATGTACATATATATGTATGTATGTTTGTATCACAAGATCACAAGATCATTTATTGTCCTTAAAAGGAGATGCTTGGTGTGGTGGCACACAGTTAAATCCTATACAGTACAAATATAGACATACATAAACCATTCAGCTGATTTGCATATGCTCAGAAGCACACAATCTCAGCTGCATCGAATACCCAATCGCCTGCATTCAGTCTCCATTTCACACACTCGTTATAAGAAATTACTATAAAAAAAAAATGTGAAACGACCTTCAAATATAAACAAGTAAGTTACAATAATAAACAAGCCCGTAAATTAATATATATTAATATACACATGTATTGTATTTATCTTTTTTGTGCTTTTTTTTTTTTTTTTTTTTTTTAGTGATCTGGTCATCAGTTGAGACAGCATTTGCATACCTGCACTCTTCCAGTGTCACGAAAACCGGAATGGACAGGAAAGCTCATTGGCTACCATATTCAGGGATTGTGATAATATGTCCAGTCACGTCGGCCTTGGCGGTTCCGGCGTAGAAACCAGCAGAACACATTCACGATGTTGATTGTTTTTGTACTTTATTTGGCGTTCCGTGTTTTTCTTTTGTAGTGTTGCTGCTGTTGTTCTGTCTTTGTTTGTTTGTTTGTTTTGGCTGCTGTCATTGCTTTTATCGTTTTGATCACATGTCATGTTTCGTGTCATCTCATGCCAGCAATCCAAACGCATGAAAACTGCAGAAAGGCAGGTTCTCGATTTTAGTATGATGAAATGGAAGGTTACCTTTAACCCCCTCTAACATCGCTGACATGCGCCCTTACTTCTCAAAGACCATGTATCACGGTTTTTGTCTGTTTGTTTGTTTGTTGTTTTTTTCTTTCTTTCTTTCTTTTTTTCTTTCGTTCGTTCTTTCGTTCTTTCTTTCTTTCTTTCGTTTTCTTTCTTCTTTTTTTTTCTTCTTCTTCTTTCGTCGTCGTTGTCTTCGTAATCGTCGTCTAAGATGTCGTCATCACTACAACTTGTTCTTGTTCTTCTGTGTAGTGTGGCTTCAACGCACGCACACACACACACACACACACACACACACACACACACACACACACACACACACACACACACACAAGTTCTGCGAGTGTCGTCATCGTGTATGACCATTTTCAACCCTGCCATGATATCAGGCAGACATACGATGATTTGATAATAATGTCTCAATATTGAAAAGAATACGACCAAAAGATCTTAGGGAAATCTAAATCTCTGTATGCTGCGTAGGTGAGGCCAGTTTTACGTATGGCGATAATTATGACTTATGCCAAAATCTGGATTTGTTTTCCATGATCACCTCAAATGCAGAATCATTAATGCTTCGTCTATGACAGGATAGTTTCTGCCTTTGGGTGTCGGTCAGTCTGTCTGTCTGACTGACATCTCGTCATTCTGTCTGTTTGTCTGTCGCTGTCGCTGTCTCTGCCTCTGCCTCTGTGTCTGTCTGTCTGTCTGTCTGTCTCTCCCTCACCTACTCCCTCTGTTTGTCCTTCTGTGTCTGTCTATCTGTCTCTCTCTCTGTCTCTCTCTCTCTCCTTCCATCTTTCCACCCTCTCTCTATTTGTCTGTCTGCCTCTGTCTGTCTGTCTGTCTGTCTGTCTGTCTGTCTCTCTCTTCTTCCATCTTTCCACCCTCTCTCTATTTGTCTGTCTGCCTCTGTCTGTCTTTCTGTCTGTCTGTCTGTCTCTCTCTCTCTCTCTGTCTGTCTGCCACTCGCTCTGTCTCTCTCTGTCTCTGTCTCTCTCTCTTTCCCTAAAGGTCATCTACTTTTACATTTGTGAATATTAAAGCCGGTGAAACTACCCATATATCTCTCAGGTCTGCATCGTTTAACTCACTCAGTACGGCCAGTCCTCTCTTCTCCTCTACACAGACCCCTCGGATGTCCAGTGGGTGTCTGAATGACCCAATCTTTAGCTTCCGTCGTCCGAATTGTGGTATTCTTTGTCAACATTCACCTCTTCAGTATAAGAGCCTTCCGCTTGCAGTATTTTGATGATGGTAATTGGGGTGAAACGCTGTTAACGTCGTCTCTTTCGCCGTTCGTATGGAGAGAGTTAAGCAGATCCTGATCTCGGCATGAAACCATCGAACTATTGTTTATAGTGTTTCGACGGAAAACAACAACAACAACAACAACAACAAACCCACAAAAAACACCCCTGACATTATCTTTTTCCTCTCTTGTGTACCATTCTCAGCTGGTATTGCGCCTGCCGGTGTTATCATTTCTCATTTCCATGTCCTAAAAAGTTTCTGAACGATAGTTTGTTCACGCACATAATCTTAGAATTTGTCCGTTCTTTTCACTGGAGCCTTTCTGGGTCTTCAGAATTCTATTTAATCATTTATCCATAGGTCTGTCTGACTATCTGTCTATCTATCTATCTATCTATCTATCTGTCTATCTATCGAGTGGATTTCGTTTACAGAATTTTGCCAGACGACAACGTTTTTGTTACCATGATTTCTTTTTCAATGCGCCAAGTGCGTGCTGCACACGGCACTTCTATTTATCGTCTCATCCGAAAGGATAGACGCTCAGTTTGATTTTCCAAGTCGAACTTGGGAGAAAGGGCGAGAGCGAGAATCGAACCCAGACCCTCACAGACACTCTATTGGCAGATAAGCGTCTTAACCATTTTTACCGCCTTGCTCCCCTGAAGGGGTGGTGCACGAAAGCTGATTTATGGATTAACTCTCTCCATACGAACGGCGAAAGAGACGACGTTAACAGCGTTTCCCCCCAATTACCATCATCAAAATAGTGCAAGAGGAAGGCTCTTATACTGAAGAGGTGAATGTTGACAAAGAATACCACAATTCTGACGACGGAAGCTAAAGGTTGGGTCATTCAGACACCCACTGGACATCCGAGGGGTCTGTGTAGAGGAGAAGAGAGGACTGGCCGTACTGAGTGAGTTTTAAGAGGTCCAACATGGGGATCTTGTGCGTGCGTATACACAATAAAGGTCTGGACTTGGGCTGACCTGGATGATGTGGGGTTGGGGTTGGGGGTGGGGGTGGCGGTGTCCACCCTGCATTTAACCCGTGGTGCACATGTTCCGTGGTTTGTAGAAGTCCATCTGTACTGACCACAGAGCTATCACGGCATACAATCACCACGCGCCGTGATCTGACCCGACAATGTCGCGGAAGTCAGCACACATTTTCTGCTCGTTTTCTGCTCGTTTTCACACAACATGACTGTCCCGGTGAAACTTCATAGAATTACTACCCCGCAGAGACGTAACTTCTGGGAGTTTGTGTGTGTGTGTGTGTGTGTGTGTGTGTGTGTGTGTGTGTGTGTGTGTGTGTGAGTGCGCGCGCGCAGTGTGATATATTTACTCCAAGGGAGTAAAACCAAAATGGTTCCTCCTCTCTCTCTCTCTCACGCGCACACACACTCTCTCTCTCTCTCTCTCTCTCTCTCTCTCTCTCTCGCCCTCTCTCTCTCCCTCTCTCTCTCCCTCTCTCTCTCACACACACACTCTCTATCGATCTCTCTCTCTCTCTCTCTCGCTCTCTCTCTCACGCACTCTCTCTCACACACACACACACTCTCTCTCTCACTCTCTCTATTTTTTGTGACCTGTCTGACCTCTCTGACGTGTGTGTGTGTGTGTGTGTGTGTGTGTGTGTGTGTGTGTGTGTGTGTGTGTGTGTGTGTTCTCACTGTTTTGTGCTCTCACTGTTTTCTTCACGTTCAGTTTTGTCCATGTCTCGACCAAGAGGTCGGTCGGTCGGTCGGTCAAATCAGACAGTCTGTCCAAAACTGTATAGTTTTTAGTCTTACGATACACGAACAAGCTACAGTGCGTACTGGACACCAGGCAAGAGTGTACACAATCCTGTCAGCCAGCAAAGCACTAGTCCCTAGGGCGGGATGGTGGGGGGGGGGGCGATGGGAGGGTGGAGATGTGGAGAGAGAAAGAGGGAGAGAGAGAGGGGGGAGAGAGAAAGATGGGTAGAAGGGAGAGAGAGAAGGAGAGAGGGGGGAGAGAAAGAGGGAGAAAGAGAGAGAGGGGGAGAGAGGAAGAGAGAAGGGGGGGACAAAGAGCGAGAGAAGAAAGAGAAAGGAGAAGCAGAGAGAAAGAGAGTGGGAGAGGGGGTGGTAGATAGAAAGGGAGATATTGGAGGGAGAGAGAGGGAGAGAAAGAGAGAGAGGGGGAAGAGAGAGAGAGAGGTAGATGGAGGGAGAGGGGGGAGAGAATGGGGGGGGAGAAAGGGATAGTGAGAGAGAGAGTGATTGAGAAGGAGAGAGAGAAGGAAGGAGGAGGAGAGGGAGAGAGGTGGGAAGAGAGAGGTGGGAGGGAGAGGGAGAGAGAGAGAGAGAGGGAGGAAGAGAAATTGTAAAGAGAGTGGGATGGGTGAGAGAGAGGGGGAGAAAGAGAGAGGGGAGAGAGACAGGGAGAGAGAGGAACAGGGAGAAACAGTGAGAGAGAGAGACAGAGAAACAGAGAGACAGACAAAGAGATGAGGCGGGTGATAGAAGGAGAAGGGAAAAAAAGCAGATTCACATAGCCCCCATGGCTGCGAGAAGCTATACGGTACCTTAAACCTTTAACACTTTCACTCCCTAACTTGCATTTATGCATCAGCTAGGTAGAGGACCCATGTCACTGAAGGGTGACCAGATCATGGGTCTGTTATCCATGAACCTACTGCTCTTTATGCTCGGTGGTAGGACAGGCCATATTTTTTTCCACACATCACAGGGGGGATCTCCAGCTATTCCTAGACACTATATTCCTGTGTTTATAGCACAAGGGAATTTCGCACTCTAAATTGACTGGCGGTAAAAAGGGTTAACCTTGTTTGTTTTGTTTTTTTTTCCCTTTCTTCTTGAAATACATAATCATAGAAAGAAAGATAGAAAATCATGTTCCAGATAAGTACATATATTTTTTTTCATTTTCTGATCAATATTCTTTAAACAATGATAACAATAACAGATCATTCCCCCGTCTCCCTCACTGAAAACTCCTCCAACCACACACTTGCAAAACAAAGGGGGGGGCCTGATTGTGTGTTCATTGAATTGAAAGCGAAACAGTCAGCAACAAACAGCTGCCTCCCAAATCGCGTGCGCGTTTTCCTGGAAATGGTCGCTGAGACTTCCGGTTGACAATTGTTTGCAAATGGTCTGCTGGCAGTTTCATAGTTAAAAAAAAAAAAAAAAAAAAAAAAAAAAAATTGTGCGCATCCCAAAAGTGCCAATCATCTGTTGTCGGGAGAGAAGCGTTCATCCCCCCTCCCTCTCTCCCCCCCCCCCCCTCCCCTCCCCCTCCCACATGACAGCGATCCGGTGTTACAGCAGCCTAAAACTACTACCCTCCTGGATTTTTACCCCGGGTTAATTCTGGCGGGGCTGGTCTTGAATGACCCCTGCGGTTAGTGGTGGCTGGTTAAGATGAACCCCCTGGAAATAACAACTCCCCCACCCCCCACCCCCAGTGCTGTTGAAAGCGGAAGTGGGTAGTTTGGGGCTGGTATTTACTCACACACCCTCCCCCCCCTCCCTTTCCTCCTCCCTCCCCCGCACCTTCTGAATCTGAATTGATACACTAAGCCATCAGTTTTGATGTATAGTATGCTGTGTTGCAAAATGCGCGCTTGTGAGGGAATTAAAATTTGAATCAAAATTCAAATTGGTTTGTAGAAAGACAAGAAGAGAGAAAGAAGGAGAGAGAGAGAGAGAGAGAGAGAGAGAGAGAGAGAGAGAGAGAGAGAGTTCCAGATTTGCCAGTTCGGCAACAGCAATAGAAGTCTCTTGAGACTCTCGTCTCCATTGCTACACATTAACGAATGAAAACGTGGGGGAGTTGGAGGGCGGGGGGAGGGGGGTTCGAGGGGGGAGGGGCAGGGGTCAACTATATTAGTTTGTATCGATTTTGACTGGGCCAAATTGATCCCACGGTCATTTCAAGTTTGCCTAGAATGACCTCCATATGCAATACCAGCGGGAGAGGGGGGTGAGGGGGGGGGGGGGGGTTAAAGTCCAACCAAGGTGGGGGAGTCAACTCTGACTAGTTCAAGTTTACACCTGGGTATCATTCTAGGCTACTGTACACAGACCACCCCCCGAGGTTAACTCTCTCCATACGAACGGCGAAAGAGACGACGTTAACAGCGTTTCACCCCAATTACCACCATCAAAATATTGCAAGCGGAAGGCTCTTGTACTGAAGAGGTGAATGTTGACAAAGAATACCACGATTCTGACGACGGAAGCTAAAGGTTGGGTCATTCAGACACCCACTGGACATCCGAGGGGTCTGTGTAGAGGAGAAGAGAGGACTGGCCGTACTGAGTGAGTTAAAATCTGGGCTAGACAGATTTCGCTCTGGGGCGAAAACCAACGTGGGGAGGCAAGGAGAGGGGAGGGGTGTTCGGGGAGGAGGGGAGGGGGGGGGGGTACGGACAGACCGCAAACGAGTTGACACGTTCATGGGACAGACAGAAGAACGATCGCAAACAATCAGAGTTAACCAGGCAAGGGGCCATAGCCAACACACACTTTGTGTGATTTCCTCGATAAAGATTTGCTAGCACTCTGGCTTCGTCACAAAACAACGCGCCACTCCATTCAGCGTTTGAACCTCGTGAAGAACGTCTGAAACCTGTGATGCATTCCTGATTTGAGAACGCTTTATGTTTATGTTTGTTTTGTTCTCTCTCTCTCTCTCTCTCTCTCTCTCTCTCTCTCTCTCTCTATATATATATATATATATATATATATATATATATAAGAAGTGATCTTGTTCCCTTAAAGGTCATCCAAAACATGTTATCTATCGGGCAAAAAATTGGACCCGTTTCCATTCAAACAATTCTCATAGTATCAGAGTTGTTAAGACACAGTGATTTGTGTTCCTCCCTTTGTAGTCATTAATATAGATATGATAATAATTACCACAACAACAACAATCATAATGATGATAATGATAATGATGAATGAACAAGAAGAAGAATTATGATGATAATAACAAATGATAATAATGTACTTTTGTACAGCGTCCTTTCTCTCTGAGAGCTCAGAGCGCTTCACATCAAAGAAAAAGTTACAAATCACATAAACCACTTATGACCAAACGTTATCCCCCATTCTGTCTGTCTCTGTGTCTGTCTGTCTGTCTGTCTGTCTGTCTGTCTGTCTGTCTGTCTGTCTCTCTAATTCCTATTGAGTGCTAAGTGAGTTTGGATGCATGGGGCAGAGTTGGAAAAGAAGGAAACCAAGAGTTATTGCAGATAGGTTCTGATTTAATATATATATAACTCTTTTTCTCACAACAGATCTCTCTGTGTTAAATTCGGGCTGTTCTCCCAAGGCAGACTGCGTCGCTACACTACAGCGCAACCCATTTTTTTGTATTTTTTCCTGCGTGCAATTTTATTTGTTTTCCTATCAATGTGGATTTTTATACAGAATTTTGCCAGGGACAACCATTTTGTTGCCGTGGGTTCTTTTACGTGCGCTAAATGCATGCTGCACACGGGACCTCGATTTATCGTCTCATCCGAATGACTAGCGTCCAGACCACCACTCAAGGTCTAGTGGAGGGGGAGAAAATACTGGCGACTGCCGGTGTGATTCGAACAAGTGCGCTCAGATTTTCTCGTTTCCTAGGCGGACGCGTTACCTCTTGGCCATCACTCCAGACATGTATCTCAAACAGTTTTAAATGCTAAATTTCAGCCACACGTGAAAAAAAAACACGCATGAGAAAAACATAAAAGAAGTTTCGCATCTTTGGTGGAGCAAACGAAACTATAAACACTGACGCCTGTAACAAGGCACCCCCCCCCAAAAAAAAAAAAAGTTCCGAAATACCTGTAGTTGTTTATCCATTCAAAAATAATACCCTTGATGTCCAGAATGTCAATTATAAAAGACGTTCTTTGACAACAGTAGCACAAACAACAACAACAACAACTACAACTACAACTACAACAACAAACAAACAGAACTCTCGTTGATCAATTTGCACGTCGTCTATTCCAGACACTCAGGAACCATCACTCTCCGTCATCTGAAGCTTTGGTTTACGTCACTGGTCACCAGAGGGCGCTCAGTTGCGCAAACAGGATGCGCACTGGGTATTGCCTTCTTCGGCCCTCCCCTCGTAGCTGGGACAAAAGGGGGTTTGTCAGGTTCGACCGAAAGAAGTATGTGATTGGACAGGCGGACCAACTAGAAGGGTGTATTGTTCTTAGGTTCTCCCAAGGGTGATTGCCAATCACTTCACTTGGTGCTGTTCATCATGGATCCACTGTGTTGTGTGTTGTTGTCAAGTTGTGGCGTCGTCTGGTTTGTTCAGCCACAAAATGTAGGGGAAGGGTGGTGGGAGTTAGGGAAGGGGGAGGGGGAGGGGGTGCCAGGGGGGCCCGGGGGAGGGGGGGGGGGTCATCGCAACAAAGCTATGTGTGATGATGAATAATATTATTGGATTTTTTTTTTCTTCCAACGCTTGCGTTCACCCTTTTGTTGTTTACCCTTTCACAACACGTTATTTTCCCCCAACCACCCTTTGTTGTTGTAGGAAGGCGATCAGTTTGCGTCAACAGGAGACTATCCATCTTCGTTTTGGACTGAAATGTATCCCCAAAATAGATTTTTTTTTTTTTTTTTTTTTTTGAGGGGGTCTGAAGGGTTTATACATGCATTGTCATATAACCAACGCCGTGTCTAAAAGCAAGAGGGATTCCGAGAGACGCAGATCATGTAATGAAACATAATGATTCGTAATAGTGTTTGTTTTGATGTATGTATGTATGTATGTATGTATGTATGTATGTATGACTCTCTCTCTCTCTCTCTCTCTCTCTCTCTATATATATATATATATATATATATATATATATATATATGTGTGTGTGTGTGTGTGTGTGTGTGTGTGTGTGTGTGTGTGTGTGTGTGTGTTTTGATTTGAAATGTAACTGTGAAGCGTTTAGAGCAAAATCATTTGATAAGCCGGTGTATAGATAAACTTCTTATTATCATCATTCATCATTCATCATCATCATCATTATTGTTATTATCATTATTATTATTTTTATCTTTATTCTTGTGTTGTTGTTAGTAATAGTAGTTGTGGTAGTAGTAGTATGTATGTATGTATGTATGCATGTATGTATTTGCCAAATATCATGGAATGCTTCCCTTTGGTCGACACACCCGCATGTCATGACGTCAAAACGCTCCACTGACAGAACAAAACGCAGCTGTGTGCCGAAATCAACTGAGACACTAAATGAGAGATGAAGTGCATTGGCATTGTGAATCAAACGTTTGCATGTGTATTCCTACCTGTGCCGATGTGTGTGTGTGTGTGTGTGTGTGTGTGTGTGTGTGTGTGCACATGTGTGTGTGTGTGTGTGTGTGTGTGTGTGTGTGTAAGATAGAGAGAGAGAAAGGGAGAAAGGGAAAGAGAGGGAGAAAGAGGGAGCGAGGGGTGCGTTTTATTCCAGAAATATAAATGATTATCATTGTGAATCCGCTGACTGGGCTGTGCATGATATGTTTTATTTCATCGTGCTGCATTGCATGTCTAAGATGAATCTATATCTCTCTCTCTCTCTCTCTCTCTCTCTCTCTCTCTCTCTATATATATATATATATATATATATCTATATATATATATATATATAAATTCATGTCTTATTTTATGTGATTATCCACTCGAGCATTTGTACTTTAACGCATCGCATTCGTTCTGTATGAAATGTGTTTTCATCTTTACATATTTTACAGGAGCATACAGTTGGAGTAAGAGCTGTATGATCAATGGTTTCCCTGTTGCAAAGGGAAGTCATGTACAGTTTAACTCTCTCCATACGAACGGCGAAAGAGACGACGTTAACAGCGTTTCACCCCAATTACCGATCATCAAAATATTGCAAGCGGAAGGCTCTTATATTGAAGATGTGAATGTTGACAAAGAATACCACAATTCTGACGACGGAAGCTAAAGGTTGGGTCATTCAGACACCCACTGGACATCCGAGGGGTCTGTGTAGAGGAGAAGAGAGGACTGGCCGTACTGAGTGAGTTAATCTTTTGTGAAGGACTGTGGCTGTCAAACCAGGAGGCAATGTTATATTGCGATGGCTCTTGGTGCTGCAGCTTTGGGGGCTTGTTGGTCTTTAGGAACCATCCCAGCTCGACGGTCCTAAAACCCTCTTGGCCGAGAGAGTGGGGATGTAACTTTGGCAAGACACTTCTCCACCGCAATCAAATTCTATCTAGCCCAGATAGTTGGGACAGAAGTTGCCTCCTCTGCTGTTCTGGTGATCATAGTCGGACACGACTCTCTCTCTCTCCCTGTCTCTCTGTATATATATATATATATATATATATATATATATATGTGTGTGTGTGTGTGTGTGTGTGTGTGTGTGTGTGTGTGTGTGTGTGTGTGTGTGTGTGTGTGTGTCGCAATAAAATGAGACGACAAACCGAAGTTCATGCCTGCATTGCAAAAGACACGGAATATACCGTGCATTTAGCTCCAGGAATTCAG
Source organism: Babylonia areolata (assembly GCF_041734735.1). Taxonomy (NCBI): domain Eukaryota; kingdom Metazoa; phylum Mollusca; class Gastropoda; order Neogastropoda; family Buccinidae; genus Babylonia; species Babylonia areolata. The sequence continues at coordinate 33,755,748 of NC_134902.1, read as the reverse complement.
GTTGCTAAAAGTGGGCATTACCCTGTACCGACGATAATATATGTGGCGATAATACGTTTGCGGCGTTTAATGTCGACGGACATCACCGCTAAAGTTGTCGCTGTTGTTGTTGTTATTATTGTTGTGTGTTCGTGCGTATACGGGCGTGTGAGTTTGTTTGTGTGCTTGTTTGTGTGAGTGGATGCGTGTGTGTGCGTTTGATTTGGTGCATGTGTGTGAGAGTATGTGCATGTTAAAGGGGGGGGTCTGTGGGGAGGAGAGTGTGTGGGGGGGGGGGGAAGGTGGGGGTGTATGTATGCGGGTATGTTTAGTGTGAGTGAATGTGTGTAGTTGAGTGTGCGTGTTTGTTTATGTATTTGTACGTACAAAGGCGCGTGCGTGTGTGTGTGCGCGCGCGCGTGTGTGTGTGTGTGTGTGCGAGCGCACACACACCCACTATTATCTGTGATAGATGGTCTAACAGTCTTTCAATGACGCTAGGCTGTCACATCTCCACACCCAGAGGATTGAGTCGATCGTAAAAAAAAAAATAAAAAAAAAAAAAAACCTGTCTCGGGGCCAGACTAAGGGCGTTGGGTTATGCAGCTGGTCAAGCATCTGCTTAGCGGATGTGGAGCAGCGTATATGGAGTTGTCTGACCGTGACGGTGACACCTTCTTCAGTAACTTAACTGAAGTGAACTGAAAACCGACAGTGGGTGGGGTTCACTGGCCGTCTGTTCTGCATCGGGGGTGGAGGGTTAGTAGGCATCTCGACCCGATACTCGCCCTCATCGATTGTTGTGCTAAAAAGAGTTTGAATGTGTGTGTGTGTGTGTGTGTGTGTGTGTGTGTGTGTGTGTGTGTGTGTGTTCTTTCTTTAAGTTAACTCTTTCCATACGAACGGCGAAAGAGACGACGTTAAGAGTGTTTCACCCCAATTACCACCATCAAAACATTGGAAGCGGAAGGCTCTTATACTGAAAACGTGAATGTTGACAAAAAATACCACAATTCTGACGACGGAAGCTAAAGGTTGGGTCATTGAGACACCCACTGGACATCCGAGGGGTCTGTGTAGAGGAGAAGAGAGGACTGGCCGTACTGAGTGAGTTAACGTCTTTACACTTTGAGTGATATTAGACGTGTGTGGGTGGGGGGGGGTGTGTGGCTGGGGGAGGGGGGTTGAGGGGGGGGAGTTCAGATTGTCGGTGTGTGTATGTGTGTGTGTGTGTGTGTGTGTGTGTGTGTGGGCGCGCGCGCGCGCTCGCGCTCGCGCACTTTCGTCGTACAGTCTCTTCAACTTGCGACGGTCTGTTGATCGAACTTATACTTGTTTTACTTCTGAGGCAGTGCGCCGCGCTAGGCTGTGTGTGTGTGTGTGTGTGTGTGTGTGTGTGTGTGTGTGTGTGTGTGTGTGTGTGTAGGTGATGTTCACCGTATAAGGTATTTGTGAAGAGTCTATGGAATGCACGAAATGTGTGTGTCTGTTAGTTTATAGATAGGTTAGTTTACGCTCGTGTGCACGTGCATAAGACAGATAGCTGGATATACAGAAAGACAGTTAGTGAATGAGTGAGTTTGTGTGTGTGTGTGTGTGTGTGTGTGTGTGTGTGTGTGTGTGTGTGTGTGTGTGTGTGTGTGTGACTGTCCGTCTGTCTGTGTGTTTGTGCGTGTGCGCGCACACGTGCATGAGAGGGGGACGAGTGTTTGTGTGTGTATGTCTGCGTATGTATGCACGCATCTATACATAGATTGTACGAGCGTAAACACACACACACACACACACACACACACACACACACGTACACACACACACGTACACACACACGCACACACACGCGCGCGCGCACTCACACACACACTGAGTTGGGTTGTTGTTTTTGTGTGTGTATGTATGTGTAAGAGATTGGAAAAGAGAAAGAGATACATAGACCGACAGAATGACAAGAGATCTCTTGAGACATCGATGGTCTAATGGATACTGTACAAATATCGATGGGTGTGGGATTGAAACAGAATGACTGACCGAACGAATGAAATAATGAAGTTGACTTGAAGGTTTCTGGTTACCTGATGGAAGCAAACAATATTCATTTTCACCCAGTGGCATCGAAGATACTCAATAGTCCCCAAACCATGACGGCCTCAGCTACCACAGAGGTCATTATCAGTTGTTTCGCTTGTCAGTTTAACGATTTCTCTTTTACGAAGTCCTTTAATATTAAGTAATTTCCTGTAACTGTATTTAGAGGGGTTTTTTGTTGTTGTTTTTTATCTTCCAAATTTCACCCACATTTTCACCCTCATTTGCCCAGTTTCTCCCAACCCTCCATTCATCCACATCTCCCACCCCTTCTAACCGATAATGCTCAGATGTATTCATAAATACTTTAACTCTCTCCATACGAACGGCGTTTCACCCCAATTACCATCATCAAAATATTGCAAGCGGAAGGCTCTTATACTGAAGAGGTGAAAGTTGACAAAGAATACCACAATTCTGACGACGGAAGCTAAAGGTTGGGTCATTCAGACACCCACTGGACATCCGAGGGGTCTGTGTAGAGGAGAAGAGAGGACTGGCCGTACTAAGTGAGTTAACAAAATGTCTTCAATCACCGATATGTGTGACGGGACATTAAACAAAATTCCTCCACGGCCTCAGCTACCACAGAGGTAGGTGAACAGTTTTTACACAGGAATGAAAAGAAATGGTGTGGTTGTGAGTTCAACGACCTGTTGGCGATCTGCCCATTGAGGTCAAGTTGTTCGTGGCTGTGGTCTCTTCCGTGAAGGGTGTGGCCGTGTGGGTGAGGTGCTGGTTCTGTTGTCCTGTGGGGCGTGTCAGCAGTCATGGGTGGAGGTCCGAAGGGGGTCCTCGCCGTTGCCTTGTTGGGGGAAGTCCTGATTGTTGATAAGATAAAAATAACTTTATTATCTCATTGAGAGAAATTGCATCAGGAGGTGCGGCAAAACAGACGCAGACTAGTGCTCAACACAACATCATCAAACGTGACTTAATCTTAATAATATATATATATATATATATATATATATATATATATATATATATATATATATATATATATATAGCAACAAACATATATGACATCTATATAAAAGTATACCATATATTCACTAAAAATTTTCGTAATTAATCATAAAACGGTAACAAATATATAAGACGTTCATGTAAAAGTATTGCATAATATATTCACTTAGAAATTCATAATTAACCATTATTGTAAACGTGTTGAAAGACACCAATATTAATATTGCATACACCATATTACACATTAATTCAGCACGTTGTCACATTTTCAGCTCGATGCTATCAAAATTAGCTTTTCAGAAAGGAAAAAAAATAGAGTACAAAATGTAATCTACTCTCGTTGCATACCCCACCTCCACCGTCCTCCCTCCCTCCCTGTTCTGTAGCGTCCTCCTCATGGCAGCAGCTCCTAGTACTTGGCTAAAACATGGCTGTCGTCTGGCTATCTGCTTGGCTTTCTGAAACATTCGTCTTTCATACAGTTCTTACATACTGTGGTGGTCGTAGGAGGGGTGGGGTGGGGTGGGGTGGGGCTCGCTGTGTCCATGTTGTTGTCTGGTTGGGGGACGAGGAGGAGGGGCGGGGGGGGGGGGGGGGGGCGCGGAGAAATAGGGTGCGTGAAAGAAATGGTGAACCGCACGTATTCTAAGGCGAACTCCAGAGGCTGATAATACCCAGGTGTCCTGACAGAAGATGGTTTTGTGACTGTCCCCCATGTCTTTGAACACGGCGACGTCGAACCAACCGCCGACGGGCGCAATAGCCGAGTGGTTAAAGCATTGGACTGTCAATCTGAGGGTCCCGGGTTCGAATCACGGTGGCGGCCCCTGGTGGGTAAAGGGTGGAGATTTTTACGATCTCCCAGGTCAACATATGTGCAGACCTGCTAGTGCCTGAACCCCCTTCGTGTGTATATGCAAGCAGAAGATCAAATACGCACGTTAAAGATCCTGTAATCCATGTCAGCGTTCGGTGGGTTATGGAAACAAGAACATACCCAGTATGCACACCCCCGAAAACGGAGTATGGCTGCCTACATGGCGGGGTAAAAACGGTCATACACGTAAAAGCCCACTCGTGTGTATACGAGTGAACGCAGAAGAAGAAGCAACCGCCACCGCTTGCTTGCAGGTGTGTCAGTTTGACACTGTACAAGTTCATACATCGTTGTGCATTGGTGCTGTCAGGTTTTGTCTTTGTCACTCACACCGCGCTGGACATAACGAGTAGCACATGTTCATCCAGGACCATTAAAGCGCGTTTGCAGAACACACACACACACACACACACACACACACACACACACACACACACTGATACTAACACATTGACACTAACAATAGCACACGCTGATACACAAACGCACGCAAGCGCGCGCGGCGCACACACACACACACACACACACACACACACACACACACACACACACAAATCTTCCTCTGGATCTTTATTTTTATTTTTTTTTTTATTTTTTTTTTTTTACTAAAACAACTGACGATAAAATGTTCAGTTGTCTCGGCATATACTGTCATTGGCGACAATATATGACGGCGACAATATGTGTAAGACGACAATATATGCCGCAACACACACACACACACACACACACACACACACACACTCGTTCATCAATTAGCACAAGGTCTGGTTCAAAGGCCGCCGGACATGGAATCTCCACCATCTCAGCTTTGATTTACGTCACTGGTCACCAGAGGGCGTTCAGCTGCGCAAACGGGGTGCGCACTGGGATTAGCCTTCTTCCCCTTTCAAGCGGGAAGGGCCGGCACGCTCCGACCGAAACAGATATGTTATTGTCTGCAAATAGAAGCATTCTGCGTTCTGCAATTCCCCAAGGGGGTTGCGAGCCTTCATCTCGTGTTCATGTTATGCAGGTTCCTTGCTGATCTGTTCAGGAATACGGTGAGGGTAATTACGTCAAACACATGGGAGGTGACACACAACCAAATTATGGGCCAGAAAAATGATGTTTTCTTCGACACATATGTCTGGTTTTGTTTTGCTTTTTCTTTTCTTTGTTTGTCTGTGTGTGTGTGTGTGTGTGTGTGTGTGTTTTCCCGACTAAACAAATAACTATCGGTTTCTCGGTCTCTACCCATTGTCTATGAAGAGGGGAATTTGGGATCTAACAAACATGACCTGGTGTAGTTTGCATGTCAGCTAAATACTTTAAATGCATTAGTAGAACTGATTGTTATGGGGGTGAACTTCTTTACATCTGTCCATTACTTTTTTTTTTAAGTGACTGGTATTCAAGTTACATCATCCACTCACAACTCAAGCATATCCAAAGCATTAGTTTAAGTCATTCTTTTGAAGTGACTATTGAAGCGAAAAAATAAGATTTTCGAATTTGCGAACTTGCTGAAATCCCAGATTAATGCAGAACAAGAGGCAAAGCCTTCAAGACTCACATGTGCTTCGCGCTGTATCCAGTAAAGGAATCATGAGGAGAAGAAGAAGAAAGTAATTAAAATAATCGTTGAAAAAGTGTTCTGTATTAGGCTACATATGAAATATGAAATAAACCTGGGGGAAAAAGAAAAGAAAAAAAAAAGGCACGCGAACCATTTACGTTCAGTTCCGAAGCAAGCTCACTAATCCCCTCTGCTGCGGTGCATCTGACGTCATTCGCCTAAATTTAATTGACGTTTTCTTCGTCGTGCGATAAATAAACGTCATTGTATTGGACATGATAACACTGTTTTGAAGCATGTTTTTTTGCGTTTTTTAGTACATCTCGATTTGTCTTTTATTTCGGCGGTGGAGGGGAGGTGGGGGGGGGGGGAGACAACCGAACACCGGGTTAGAACATAGACTCACTTACTTTGTTTACTTAAGTGAGTCAAAAATGGAAAATAATTTACGTTTTTAGATTTTTGTAAACGTAACCTTAGCAATAGTGTGGACTATGTATTTTTATTCTGAAAGTTCGTTTTCATCATATAGTTTTAAAGATGACCACGCTGTTGCACTTGGTATACAGTTTTTAGTTTTCATTTGACAAAATGGAGTCACACACACACACACACACACACTCTCTCTCTCTCTCTCTCTCTCTCTCTCTCTCTCTCTCTCTCTCTCTCTCTCACGTACATTCTCTCCCCCCCCCCCCCTCTCTCTCTCTCTCTCTGTATTTCACTATGTCTTGTCTTTCTCTATGTCTCTGTCTGTCTGTCTCTCTGTCTGTCTCTCTCTCTCTCTCTCGTTGTTATGATTCTCCCCTCACAAACACAAACACAGCTCAGAAGAACAAGAACCTGAGGCGGTGTAACATCCTCAAACTACCCCACCCCCACCTCCATCCCACCCCCGGCTGTTTTACCACGGCGTCACTCCCCTCCAAGCATGTGGGAGAAGGGGGGGTGGAGGGTGAGGGGGGGGGGGGTGGATCTGGTGCTGAGCCTTTTCTGAGCCCCCTCCTTCTCTCCATGATAACCGGACAGAAACAATGGTGAGGCGGAGAGAGATGTATAAGAATCAGAATCAGAATCATATTTATTTGTCATGAAAACCGTAAATGAATGGTTTATAGACACAGCAATGAAGGGTTTTTAAAACACACACACACACACACACACACACACACACACACACAGGGAGAGAGAGAGAGAGAGAGAGAGAGAGAGAGAGAACGAACTAAACTAATTGTAAGGTGTTCTGTTTAAAACGTGTGGTGTGTGGGGTAGGGTGGGTAGGGGCGTGGGGTATTCTTTAATGGACTGCGCTCATTCTAACTGGATCAGATTTACCCAGGGTGGGTCATTTCAAGCTAGACTAGAGTGACCACCGCATCCATTGTGATGGCGTGGAGGGGGCTTTCAACAAAAGGGGGATTATTATCATTATCATTATTATCATCATCATCATTATTGTTGTTGTTGTTGTTGTTATCATTATTACTACTATTGTTGCTGTTGTTGTTTGTTTTGGGGTTGTTTTTTGCTGCCCCATCATCTGCACCGTTTCAGTGGCATTACTCCCACGCCGCTCATTTAGATTCCCCCATACACGGCCACACCCGGGTTCGTCCGTCACAGTTCCAGCGTCGGCAGTCCGCAGGAAAACATCGATGTTAGGTCGCCAGGAGGCCACACACCAGAGGAGACCATGCACTGCTGCTGAGTCACTTCGGTGGTGTTCAGTGGTACCTGTTCTGATTTAACCTACTTAGGACACCACCCACTAAGCTCCCTACTAACGACAATAATGGCTTAGTCGTGGAGCCAGACGGAGTGAGCATCCTTCCCTGAGTGGAGACCGCCACCACGTCCCTCAAACAACAGTCCCCTATGAATCTGCCGAGACTGAAGACATTGACAGGACTATTGCTGTTATGATTATTATTACTTATTATCATCATTCATGCATGGGCTGTGGCTCCCACGTTCAGTTGCACACACGTGGACTTTTACGTCTGTGACTGTCTTTATCCCCCGCGTGTATGGCAGTCATGCTCCGTTTTCAGGGGACAGGGGGCCGGGGATGGGGGTGCATGCTGGGTATGTTCTTTGTTTCCATAGCCTACCTCTTCTTCTTCTTCTGCGTTCACTCGTATGCACACGAGTGGGCTTTTGCGTGTATGACCGTTTTTACCCCGCCTTGTAGGCAGCCTTACTCCGTTTTCGGGGGTGTGCATGCTGGGTATGTTCTTGTTTCCATAACCCACCGAACGCTGACGTGGATTACAGGATCTTTAACGTGCGTATTTGATCTTCTGCTTGCATATACACACGAAGAGGGTTCAGGCACTAGCAGGTCTGCACATATGTTGACCTGGGAGATCGTAAAAATCTCCACCCTTTACCCACCAGGCGCCGTCACCGTGATTCGAACCTGGGACCCTCAGATTGACAGTCCAACGCTTTAACCACTCGGCTATTGCGCCCGTCCCATAACCTACCGAACGCTGATATAGATTACAGGGTCTTCAACGTGCTGATTTGATCTTCTGCATGCGGATACACACGAAGGGTGTTCAGGCACTAACTGGTCGGTCTGCACATCTGTTGACCCGGGAAATCAGAAGAAAATCTCCAACTTTTTACCCACCAGGCGCCGTGACCGGGATTCGAACCCGGGACCACCAGATTGAAAATTCAACGCTTTAACCACTCGACTGTTGGTATCCCGTCAACAAAGGGGTGGGGGGAACGTGGGGGGATGGGGGGGGGTCAGTTCTGACTAGCTGAAGCTTACCGCCTCAGTTTCAGTTTCAGTAGCTCAAGGAGGCGTCACTGCGTTCGGACAAATCCATATACGCTACACCACATCTGCCAAGCAGATGCCTGACCAGCAGCGTAACCCAACGCGCTTAGTCAGGCCTTGCGGGGGAAAAAAATGTGTTTCAGGGGACAGGGGGCCCCCACACACCAGAGCAGACCATGCACTGCTGCTGAGTCACTTCAGTGGTGTTCAGTGGTACCCCACCCCTTTGTTGACGGGATAACAACAGGCGAGTGGTTAAAGCGTTGAATTTTCAATCTGGGGGTCCCGGGTTCGAATCCTGTCACGGCGCCTGGTGGGTAAAAAGTTGGAGATTTTCTTCCGATTTCCCGGGTCAATAGATGTGCAATACCAGGTTAGTCAACTACAGACCCCGATGCAAGCTCGATTTGATCCTGGGTCAAAATCCAAACCGGGGGGTTCGGAACAGGATGCTACACCGGAACACAAACACTTAGTGTGTGTGTGTGTGTGTGTTTGTGTGTGTGTGTGTCTGTGTCTATGTGTGTGTGTGTCTTTGTGTGTGTGTGTGTGTGTCTTTGTGTGTGTGTGTGTGTGTGTGTGTGTTTGTGTGTGTGTGTGTGTATGTGTGTGTTTGTGTGTGTGTGTGTGTGTGTGTGTGTGTGTGTGTGTCTGTGTGTGTGTGTGTGTGTGTCTGTGTGTGTGTCTGTGTGTGTGTGTGTCTGTGTGTGTGTGTGTCTCCCTTGTCATAACACCTTCCTCGTTATCTTGACATGAAAAGACAGAACTCTGCTGTTGTTGGTTTTGTTTGTGAAACAAATGATCGCTTGTCGCGTATTCTCATCAGCCTTCAGCCAAGGAAACACATTTTCTTCAAGGCTTCTTTCTTTCTTTCTTTCTTTCTTTCTTTCTTTCCTTCCTTCCTTCTCCTTGTGTCCATCCCCCTCTTCTAGCGGAAAGGTGTTGCAGGGAGATGATGTTGTTGGCTATCTGCGGCAAACTGCGTGAGGCGTGGAGTAGCGTCAAAACTGTCATGTTTGACGGATTCTGCGTTTTCATTTTATATGTGTGTGTGTATGTGTGCGTGCGCGCGTGCGCGCGTGTGTCTTTGTGTGTGTGTGTGTGTGTGTGTGTGTGTCTGTGTGTGTGTGTGTGTGTGTGTGTGTGTGTCTTTGTGTGTGTGTGTGTGTGTCTTTGTGTGTGTATCTTTGTGTGTGTGTGTGTGTGTTTGGGTGTCTGTGTGTGTCTATGTGTGTGTGTGTGTGTGTGTGTGTGTGTGTGTGTGTGTGTGTGTGTGTGTGTGTTTGTCTGTGTGTGTTTGTGTGCGTGTGTGTCTTTGTGTGTGTGTGTGTGTGTGTCTTTGTGTGTGTGTGTGTGTGTGTGTGTGTGTGTCTTTGTGTGTGTGTGTTTGTGTGTGTGTCTTTGTGTGTGTGTTTGTGTGTGTGTCTGTGTGTGTGTGTCTGTGTGTGTGTGTCTGTGTCTTTGTGTGTGTGTGTCTTTATGTGTGTGTGTCTTTGTGTGTGTGTCTTTGTGTGTGTGTGCGTGCGCGCGCGTCTCTCTCTCTCTCTCTCTCTCTCTCTCTCTCTCTCTCTCTCTCTCTCTCTCTTGTCATAACACCTTCCTCGTTATCTTGACATGAAAAGACAGACCTCTGCTGTTGCTGGTTTTGTTTGTGAAACAAATGATCGCTTGTCGCGTATTCTCATCAGCCTTCAGCCAAGGAAACACATTTTCTTCAAGGCTTCTTTCTTTCTTTCCTTCTTTCTTTCCTTCCTTCCTTGTCCTTGTGTCCATCCCCCTCTTCTAGCGGAAAGGTGTTGCAGGGAGATGATGTTGTTGGCTATCTGCGGGAAACTGCGTGAGGCGTGGAGTAGCGTCAAAACTGTCATGTTTGACGGATTCTGCGTTTTCATTTTATCTGTGTGTGTGTGTGTGTGTGTGTGTGTGTGTGTGTCTTTGTGTGTGTGTGTGTGTGTGTGTGTGTGTCTTTGTGTGTCTTTGTGTGT
>NC_134902.1:33735504-33738004 GCF_041734735.1 Babylonia areolata | reverse complement strand
TCTTTCTTTCACTCATTCATCCTGAGAAGTGGAGTGATGGCCTAGAGGTAACGCGTCCGCCTAGGAAGCGAGAGAATCTGAGCGCGCTGGTTCGAATCACGGCTCAGCTGCCGATATTTTCTCCCCCTCCACTAGACCTTGAGTGGTGGTCTGGACGCTAGTCATTCGGATGAGACGATAAACCGAGGTCTCGTGTGCAGCATGCACTTAGCGCACGTAAAAGAACCCACGGCAACAAAAGGGTTGTTCCTGGCAAAATTCTGTAGAAAAATCCACTTCGATAGAAAAAACAACAAATAAAACTGCACGCAGGAAAAAATACTTAAAAAATGGGTGGCGCTGTCAGTGTAGCGACGCGCTCTCCCCGTGGAGAACAGCCCGAATTTCACACAGAGAAATCTGTTGTGATAAAAAAAAAAAAATTTAAATACAAAAAAAGAAACACCTTTCTTTTCTTTCTTTTTTTTTTTTTCTTTCATCCTTATTATGTTATTCCTCCCCCATCCCAAACCCAAACTCACTCACACCCACACTCACACCCAAACCCACACCCACAGCTTTGCTGTTTATCCTTATCTCCACAAAAAAAAGGCTAACAAATTCCTTATTGTTCAGCTCCAGTCAAACCTTTGAAGCGTTCTTTATTTCTTGGTCTTCTTCTTCTTCTTCTGCGTTCCCTGTGATCATGGTCTCAGACTTGCAGTCCTATGCTGGAGATGAAGGTGGTGGTCTTGTTGAGATATTTCTTGGTCGTAGCGGCTTGGTCGTTTTCACGATGGCCGGGATTGTAAGCATCGTATGCCAAGTTGTCAAAGCTTTGTCGAATGTTGATTGTTATTATGATATATCAATAATAATGATAATAATAATGATGACAACAGCAACAGCAGCAGCAGCAGCAACAACAACAACAATAATAATAATATGATGATGATGACGACGACGACAACAACAACAACAATAATAATGATAATAATAATAATAATGATAATAATAATCAACAATGATTCGATTACATAATTACATACCGTAGAAGCCTACATGCAGAAATAATTATGAGTGAACAGAAGCAGCAGCGCACACACAACTGCAGAAGGGGGAAATTGGCTGACATGGACTGACGTGATTAATCACGAATGACGTTGATATATTCTTGATGATGATGATGATGATGATAATGATGATAATTAAGACGCATACCGATTCGCCAGTTCCTCATCTACTTATTGCAATTTCGCCTATCAATAAATTGGTGTTCCCTATTCGCCAGTTTGCAGTTCTCCTATGCAGTCAGTTGCTGTGAGTCTGTGTGTGTGTGTGTGTGTGTGTGCGTGTGTGTGTGTGTGTGTGTGTGCGTGTGTGTGTGCGTGTGTGTGTGTGCGTGTGTGTGCGTGCGTGCGTGCGTGCGTGTGTGTGTGTGTGTGTGTGTGTTTACAGAGAGGGGGAGAAAGGCTGGGGAGGTGGATGGGAGTGAATAGGCGAAACGGGAACCGGAACAGCAGGTAGGCAAAACAGGACAAAGAATCAAACTGTCAGGCAGCCACTGAGGGTGGTGACACGCTCAAAGAGCTACTGAGGCGGAAATCGGCGAATCGGACTTGTTTCGCTTTCATGGGGTAATTTAGAGAAGAAGAAGAGCAGACGCAGATTCCTAGGACATATCTGCAATTCTTTTTTTTTTTTTTTTCTCCTTTATTCATTTACCTATTTATTTGTGTTTTACCTATTTGTTTGGAGTAACTGTAAGGAATTAACCAATGAACGTTGTCACGGCTTTGCTGTCATGTGACTTGTCATGTGACCGTCCGACGCGAAGACAGCTGAATGTGACATGACAAGAAGCGAAATCACTTAGCTTTTCATGTATGTTGTCTCCATAATTTGCTATTTACCTTACTTTTCAAACACACGGGCATATCTTTGTACACACACACACACACACACACACACACACACATATATATATATATATATATATATATATATATATATATATATATATATATATATATATATATATATATAGGGTAATTCGGGGCAAGAAGCCCAGTCGGGGTCAAAAGCGCACCGCCAAAATATCGGAGATCATGGTACACAGCGAGCCAATGACACTTTTACCGTTTCCGCTTAACAGCCGGGAAAACACACCTCAACACGGAGGCCACTCAGAAGTCTGCTATGTTTTCCACATGTATTTGATAGTTTTCACCTTGTTTTTCGTAAAACCCATGCTGATGAAATTTCGATGCCAGTGTCTGTTCATCGTTCAAAGCAAAATTCGATATGTGTCAGCCGTTGAATAGTAGAGTTGAAACCGATTTATCTCCTTTGCATTTTCCTGGAAATTCTATCATCTAAGTTTTTTTCAAACTGGGGCAAAACGCCTACAAGGTGTTGGGGCAAAACGCCTACCAGTGGGCCTTTTGCCCCTTCACTGGGTGTTTTGTCCCCTGTGATTTGGAAAAGATGGTGAAGGCTTTCTTTGTGCTTTTCTCTGACT
>NC_134902.1:33723004-33730504 GCF_041734735.1 Babylonia areolata | reverse complement strand
GTGGCATCCCTCGGACTTTGACCCTGACTGCGTAGCTGTCGAACGCAAAAGAAAGAAAGAAAGATCCATTCTGCCACCTACCTTCATTACTCGTTGAATTACCTATTTAACTCACTCAGTACGGCTAGTCCTCTCTTCTCCTCTACACAGACCCCTCGGATGTCCAGTGGGTGTCTGAATGACCCAACCTTTAGCTTTCGTCGTCAGAATTGTGGTATTCTTTGTCAACATTCACCTCTTCAGTATAAGAGCCTTCCGCTTGCAATAGTTTGATGATGGTAATTGGGGTGAAACGCTGTTAACGTCGTCTCTTTCGCCGTTCGTATGGAGAGGGTTAACCAGCCATGGATCAAACCCCCACCCGAACGCGCTGACATGACATTGTAGTCTGTCGTCGGGCTGTCAAAACTCAGAATACAGAATACTTTCTTTTTCTTTGTGAGAGAAATTCACTGTGGTGTATGCTGCAAAGATAATACACGAGAATCACAGCCATTCAGAATGAATGCAATCATAAAAGACACGAATACATAAAAGCTGACGTAAACCTCAGATACAGTAATTAGAATCATGCAAAAAACAAAACAAAAAAAAAGCAAAAAAAAAAAAAAAAATCACAATAAGAGAACCGGCATGAAACATCATACCATAATCAAACACAGACATACAAAGATTAATACTAAGCTGCTCAACAGTATTTAAAATTACTACTACACAGTTGAAAATACACACCTTCACATGTACATATACATACATGCATGCGCACATACGCACACACACACTCACGCGCGCGCGCGCACACACACACACACACACACACACACGCACGCACGCGCGCGCGCGCGCGCACACACACACACACACACACACACAGGGATTTATCTGTCCACGTTCGCACCGAAAAACCATAAAATGGCAAATCTCCACATTTTGTACTTCGACTGCGACTCATTTCTAAATGGCCGTTGTGACAAGACTGTATCAACACGATTCGTGGTTAATCACATCAGTCCCTGTCAGCCTTTTTCCCCTTCTGCAATTGTGTGTGCGCTGCTGCTTCTGTTCACTCATAATTATTTCTGCATGTAGGCTTCTACGGTATGTAATTTTGTAATATAATTATATCTTATCATCATCATCATCGTTGTTGTTGTTGTTGCTTTCCTTGTTACTTCTCTTCCTTCATCAGTTCAACACTCAGATCACCTGGCAGGCCATCAATAACTCTCGTCCAATTTCAGAACATGACAGAGTTTTTCTAAAACCCCGCCCAGCCAAACACAACAACACACACACACACACACCGACCACACACACACACTGCATATCGTCATCATCAATCTTCTCCTCGCCGTTCACAAATGTCCCGACAAGTGAAGAAATACGGCTGGGTGTCTGTGAAGTTCGATTCAGCGCGGCCACCAGACAGGAGAATATTAACTCTCTCCATACAAACAGCGAAAGAAACGACGTTAACAGCGTTTCACCCCAATTACCATCATCAAAATATTGCAAGCGGAAGGCTCTTATACTGAAGAGGTGAATGTTGACAAAGAATACCACAGTTCTGACGACGGAAGCTAAAGGTTGGGTCATTCAGACACCCACTGGACATCCGAGGGGTCTGTGTAGAGGAGAAGAGAGGACTGGCCGTACTGAGTGAGTTAATGGTGAGTCACGTCAGTGGAGCTGGCGCTCAGCTCTTGATCAGTTGTGGGATTCATGTGAGCGATACATTCTTACGGCCACACTGACCAGGGAGGAACGGAAACATGCCATGTGAGATTTCACGTTGGATGCGTGGGCTGCTGGTCCATCTTCTGTCATGACCACTCCTTCTTTTTGACTCACTTGTGTAAACAAAGTGAGTCTATGTTTTGTGTTCGGTTGTCTGTGTGTGTGTGTGTCTGTGTGTGTGTGTGTCTGTGGTAAACTTTAACATTGACATTTTCTCTGCAAATACTTTGTCAGTTGACACCAAATTAGGCATAAAAATAGGAAAAATTCAGTTCTTTCCAGTCATCTTGTTTAAAACAATATTGCACCTGTGGGATGGGCACAAAAAATATAAAAACAAGGCCTTCATGACTCACTTGTGATAAATTAAGTCCCCTAGCATTAATTACAGAGTAATTTCCCTTTTTTACAACTGCATCAAAACGTTTGCAAAATAAATAAAAATTCCATGTTTAGCAAAAGAAGTTCCTGTTGAACAAAAAATGATAATAATGACTCCTCTTATTGTTGTGTCAGAATAAGAGGTCAAAGTGCCAAGTTTAGAGAATACAAAAAATATAAATATAACAGTAAATGCAGTTTGCATATAATTAGGCTTCATTTTTTTATTTTTTTGTGTCCATCCCAGAGGTGCAATATTGTTTTAAACAAGATGACTGGAAAGAACTGAATTTTTCCTATTTTTATGCCAAATTTGGTGTCAGCTGACAAAGTATTTGCAGAGAAAATGTCAATGTTAAAGTTTACCACGGACACACAGACACACGGACACACACACACACACACACACACAGACAACCGAACACTGGGTTAAAACATAGACTCACTTTGTTTACACAAGTGAGTCAAAAATGAAGCCAAATATATGCAAACTGCATTTACTGTTATGTTTATATATTTTGTATTCTCTAAACTTGGCACTTTGATCTGATATTCTGACCCAACAACAAGAGCAGTCATTATTATCATTTTTTGTTCAAACAGGAACTTCTTTTGCTGAGCATGGAAGTTTTATTTATTTTGCAAACGTTTTGGTGCAGATAGTAAAAAGAAGGGAAATTACTCTGTGATTAATGCTAGGGGAGTTAATTTGCTATAAACTGACTTTTCTCATTTTAAACATTACATTTTGAAATTATACTCAATACATAAAAAGCTTGTGTGTTTTACTCTCAGTCACAAGTCACGAGAGACCTGGCGACGCACCATCCACCAAGCTGTCTCCTCCTTCGAAAACAACCGCAGGGCCAGCCTTGAGGACAAACGCAGAAGGAGGAAGAACCACGACGCTGCAGCCGCGAACCCAGACCAGACTTTCCCTTGCAACCGCTGCGGCCGACTCTGCTTTTCCCGCATTGGCCTTGTCAGCCATGAGCGTGCCTGCATCAGACGTGGACAACGCCCTTCCTAGATCTTCGTCAGCGAAGCCAGACCATGATGAACAAGTGAGTCTTGAAGCCCTTGTCTCTCTTGTTTCTGGTTCTTCTTCTTTATTCGTGGGCTTCCACTTTCACGTTCACTCGTATCACGAGTGATCTTTTACGTTTTCGCTCCTGCCATGTAGGCATTCATACTCCGTTTTCGGAGGAGGGTGGGGGTAATAACCAGACCCGGAATGGGGCCAGGAAAATGTCATCCAGATCTCAACATTCAGCCAGTCCCTCCCTCCCTCCCCATCCCCCCCCCCCCCTCTCCCGTTCCTTTGTCGTTTCTTTCATCATTCTCCAACCTCCTGGCATTTCCAACACTAGTAAAGATCTTGACAAATGACTGAAGTGGCACGGTCTCCATGGACTTCATGGAGGACCATTGCGAACGATGAGGATGTCAGTGACCCTGAGGGTGATGAGGGTGATGAGAATACAGCCCAAAGGCAGACAGAAGCACAACTGCGGCGGCCAGAGTGTGCGTAGTCAACAGCAGACGATAGGTATCACCTCCTCTCTTTGCGGGATTGGCGCTTCTGGTGGAGGCCCTGAAGACGCCTCTTCTCAAACGCCAGGACACCCTTGCATGCAGCCAGTGTCCAGGAGCCAGTTGCATTGCTCGGACGGAAGAGCCTAGTATGGTCGTAACCCGCTACTAACTGTGTGTAGTATGGAACTGACCAATGGCGTAGTTCGGTCAACGTAGGCATTTAGTCACGTGTAACTGTCAAAAAGTTAGAACCAAGCAATGCAACCTGCTCCTGGTGCTGTGGTTAGCGGCGAGGGTTCCAAGCCTTACAGCAGGTATGCTGGAAGCTTTCGGGCAGTCCTTGAAGCGTTTCAGGAGTCTTCGGATAGTTCCTTCCACAAGCGGCCAGTTCCATGGACATGATGAAGTGGAGACTCACACAGCATGGTGCCATACTTTCTCCTCGAGTTAAGATATTGAATTATTTTGCTTTCCTCTTTTTTGTCACAACAAATTTCTCTGTGTGAAATTCGAGCTGCTATACCCAAGGAGAGCGGGTCGCGACAATGAGAGCGCCACCTTATTTTGTGTGTGTGTGTGTGTGTGTGTGTGTGTGTGTGTGTGTTTGTTGTTTGTTCTTTTTTTGTTTTTTTTGTTTGCTTTTGTTTTTTGGGGGGGTTTGTTGTGTGTGCGTGTGTGTGTGTGTGTGTATATGTGTGTGTGTTTGTGTGTGTGTGTGTGTGTGTGTGTGTGTGTGAAGTCAATTCAAAAATTATCTTTATCGGGGGTAAAAGAATAAGCTTATACAGCATTTGTGTGTATGTGTGTGTGTGCGCGCGAGCGCGCGCTCGTGTGTTTGTATGTGCGTGTGTGTGTGTGTGTGTGAAGTCAAATAAAAAAATATTCTTATTGAGAGTAAAAGATTATGCTGATACAGCCTTTGTGCATGTGTGTGTGTGTGTGTGTGTGCGTGCGTGCGTGCGTGTGTGTGTGTGTCGGGAATTAGGATGAATCCCTTTTATGTTATTTTTTCAGATTTTGTGTGTGTGTGTGTGTGTGTTTGTTTCATCTGAATGGAGCCATAATCTTCTTTTATGTTTGCGTAGACATTTCACAATTTTTCGATCAAGAAAAAAACAATACACGTGATTTAAGTTGCATACTCATATGTTTGATTCCCCCCCCCCCCACCCCCACCCCCCACCCCCCCCTCCCCACCCCTTTTTTTTTTTTTTTTTTTCGTTTTCTGAAAGCAGAGCGCTGCAACTCGCCTTCACATGACAAATTACACATCAACATCCTGTCATTGTAACTTGATAGACCCAAAGAAAGAGAAAGGAAAAAAAAATAAAGCATGAACTTAATCTGTTCCCTTGAGCGCTGTCAATCCTGAATCGACGGCAAACGAATCGTTGAAAAGCAATACTGCAGCACAAAAATACAGAAAATAAACAAACAAACAAACAAATGATAAAGAATTGAACGGGAAGGTAAAAGAGGACAGAAATATAATAAACAGAAGGGTTTACAAAAATTAGTCAAAAGTTTTCACGAAGAAAAGGAAGCAGTATTGAAAGGTTTGGTAATTACCGAAACCGACTTTCTGCCCATTGTCTTTTCAGTTTCAGTTTCAGTAGCTCAAGGAGGCGTCACTGCGTTCGGACAAATCCATATACGCTACACCACATCTGCCAAGCAGATGTCTGACCAGCAGCGTAACCCAACGCGCTTAGTCAGGCCTTGAGAAAAAAAAGGGGGAATAAATAATAGATAAGCGTACATAAATAAATAAATAATAATTATAATATAAAAAGGTAGTAGTAGTAGTAATAATAATAATAATAATAATAATGATAATAATAAATAGATAAATAAATAAGACAACAATGATGATAAATAAGCAAATAAATGTAAAACATGAAGACACACATTCACACACACACCCACACATGCATAACAGATATGCACCAAACATGCAGTTTCACAGATGTGAAAGCACAGTCAAACGAATTGCCTTTATGAAGGCATAGTCATTTAATGCGAGCAGCTTGAGGTTAACATCATCACTCGCCATAATAGAAAAACAAATATGCAGGTACCTTGGACCTATTTTGGTGCGGAAAAAAAGGGAAATATCAACAACAGTAGGATTGGCGTGTCTCTAAAGCTTGCAATTTTTAAAGCAGCAAAATTTCGCTGCATAAACAGTTTCCGGGCATATATATATATATATATATATATGTGTGTGTGTGTGTGTGTGTGTGTGCGTGTGTGTGTGTATTTATCTGCGTGTGTGTGTGTGTATCGAAACAGCTGCCCAGAAACTATCTGTCATCTTTCAGTCAAGATGGAGACTTGCTGACTGGGATGCTTTCAGTCAGTGTATGTGTGTGTGTGTGTCTATGTGTGTGTGTGTGTGTGTGTGTGGGTGTGTGTGTGTGTGAGACTGAAGCCTGACTGAAGGACAAAAGAAACGAATGAACACCTAAAGGGTGCTGTCAGTCGGCTGTATCCAGATGTTGTGCAAATGACTGTTTGCCAAGCACTTCAACTCACTCAGTACGGCCAGTCCTCTCTTCTCCTCTACACAGACCCCTCGGATGTCCAGTGGGTGTCTCAATGACCCAACCTTTAGCTCCCGTCGTCAGAACTGTGGTATTCTTTGTCAACATTCACCTCTTCAGTATAAGAGCCTTCCGCTTGCAATATTTTGATGATGGTAATTGGGGTGAAACGCTGTTAACGTCGTCTCTTTCGCCGTTCGTATGGAGAGAGTTAAGTTAGTCTCACCCAAGACAGGCGCAATTTATGTACCAGTATTGTAAATGATAAGAAAAGGAAGAAGAGTAGTCGTAGCAGTAGTAGTAGTAGTAGTTGTAGTTGTAAATAACGACTCCAGTATTGTCCAGTAATCGGTCGACCGGCAAGAGTCCGTCCTTGAAAATTCTGCATCCTCGTTGCAGAACTAATGGTCTGCTGACGGGTCTCTGCTGGCGTGTAGCTTTTGAGCTGGAGACACAGCGTACCTGAACCATCTCCCCGGTCCACGCTGAGAAACTGCCTTCCTCTACATGTTCACGGAACTGAAACCACCCTTCTTTGATCAATAATAATAATAATAATAACGGTATTTATATATCGCTAAATCTTGTGCAGAGACAAATCAAAGCGCTTTCTCACCAGTCATTCACACGCATGCATAACTCTAAAACTGTAGAAACTAAAGACAAGGAAGGGCAGGCAAGGGAGGCTATTTTGGGAAGAGGTGGGTTTTAAGACCAGACTTGAAAGAGCTGAGTGTGGAGACTTGACGAAGCGAAAGAGGAAGTTCATTCCAATCGCAAGGTCCAGAGACAGAGAAAGAACGGCGGCCAACAGTCGAGTGTTTGAAACGAATGACAGAGAGTGGAGCTGCAGACAGCACAACTTGATCAAAACGAATTGACAGATGAATGATGGGAAGAATTCCTGCTCGGCCAATCAGTGAAGAGATATGATTCCTTGCACTCTGAGGCCCTGTCAAGGGACAAACAAATAAAATCAATTGAAACTTCGAACGCAGGGGGCAGCCCTTCAGACTTCTGGGAACATTGGGGAGGGTGGTGGGGTGAAGGTGGGGGGCTCAGGGGGGTGGGGGGGCGGCAGTTAGAATGAAAAAAGAGAAGCAGATGGGAAATTGCATTGTCTTTTCTCCCTTGAGAATTCTTGTGTCGGCGAAAGAAAAACAAAACAAAACAATGAATCTTCCCGAAGTGTTGTTTTCCACAGGATGCAGGCCCCCATTGCGTGCGTCGTGTTCAAAGCGATGTGCATTCAGTATTGTAAATATCGCTTCATTTTATTTGGAAACTAAAAGCTTGACCAGTG
>NC_134902.1:33710504-33718004 GCF_041734735.1 Babylonia areolata | reverse complement strand
CTACTGAAACTGAAATGAAATGGTTGAATACAGTAACAGTCTGCACAAGACTCGATTACTGATTGGTCATCAGCTTCCATCGCTCAGACTGATTCCTAGAGAAACAGAAGCACTTAAACGAGGATGTTCCCGGTTTGACACTGACATTCATATTCCTATTCTTTTCCTTTAAAGCCTCTCTTTGGCCCGTGCATCAATGTCGCGCAAGGAACAGCGAAGCTTGACACTCTTATGACTTTTACAGTTGTGTGAAAACGCATGGCTAGATACGCTCACGTGTATATACTCGCAAGCGAACACATACGCAAGCATTGTGTGTAAGAGGGGGAGGTGGGGGTCAATTGTGTGTGTGTGTGTGTGTGTGTGTGTGTGATTAGTAGAGGCTAGTAGACTTGTCTGGCATCATTTTGGGTTGTTTTGTTTGTTTGTATGTTTGTTTGTTGTTTTTGTTGTTGTTGTTGTTTGTTTTTGTTTTGTTTTTGTTTTTAAAGAGAGCAAATAAAAGGATCGAAAATACTAATCCCTACGCCTTTGAAACGACCAAGTCTCACTGAACCGTTCAGTGGACATAGCCGACAAAGCGAGACACGTCTATGTTTTAACCCGGTGTTCGGTTGTGTGTGTGTGTGTGTGTGTGTGTATGTGTGTGTGTGTGTGTGTGTGTCTGTGTGTCCGTGGTAAACTTTAACATTGACATTTTCTCTCCAAAAACTTTGTCAGTTGACACCAAATTAGGCATAAAAGTAGGACAAATTCAGTTCTTTCCAGTCATCTTGTTTAAGACAATATTGCACCTCTGGGATGGGCACAAAAAAAATAAAAAATGAAGCCTAATTATATGCAAACTGTATTTACTGTTATATTTATATTTTTTGTATTCTCTAAACTTGGCACTTTGATCTCATATTCTGACCCAACAACAAGAGCAGTCATTATTATCATTTTTTGTTCAAACAGGAACTTCTTTTGCTAAGCATGGAAGTTTTATTTATTTTGCAAACGTTTTGGTGCTGATAGTAAAAAAGGGAAATTACTCTGTAATTAATGCTAGGGGGACTTCGTCTGCTTTAAACTGATCTTTCTCAACTAAAACATTACATTTTGAAATTATACTCAATACATAAAAAGCTTGGATTTATTTTTTTTTTAAAGTGTATATCACAAGTGAGTCTTGAAGGCCTTGCCTCTCTTGTTTTTTGTTTGTTCGGGTTTTTTTGTGTTTTGTTTTACGAAGATATCGCGACACATTAAAGAAGAAACTGCCAAATGCACGAGACAGAGAAACGTCTCGAGAGATTTTTTTTTTTTTGCACGTGCATCCTCCAAGGAGTTTCCCCGCTTCCCACCCACGTGTCCAGGGACAAGCGTGCACGTGACAAGCAATTCCTTTCGCCTGCCATTTTGTGAGGCCTGCCGGGAGTGGAAATAGCAAACACACGATTTTTTTTAAAAATTAATTTATTTATCTATTCAGAATTGTGCTGGACCGGAAACTACTTTGTAAAGGAAAGGATAAATGTGCTGGGCTAATTATCTCTCATAATTGATGTGATTGATTCGGGGGCAAACTGTCGTTGCTGACTCTAACAAAACTCATCCATTGACTTATGCCCTATCTACTTTATCCTATTTCACTTATTATTATCAATGTCTTTAGTTTATTACAATGGTATATTGTGTGAAATTATTGTTGTTGCATTTTTGTCTACATGTGAAAGAAAAAAAATTTAAATGTTGATTAAAAAAATTATAAAAAAAGTGTTGGGCTATAGAAGTTTACCACTTGTCAAGGAAACGATAAATTGTTACAACAACATTTGAAGTAAGGAGAACTTGTTGAGTTCTGTGCACTGGAAGCGTTTCAAGCTGATGGAGAGCGTTGTGTTCAAAAGAACGGACGGGTCACCAGATGAAAACTGAAGAGGGTGAGGGTGGGTCGCCCCCATTGAATTTAAACAGTTTGATTCATTCTTGTATGTCAGAGAGGATGTTTACCTGCAAACGTAAAAGTGAAGGATATTGTCAGTATAGTCTGCTAAACTGACACCTGTTTGTTTTTGTTGGTTTTTTTTTTTGTGTGTGTGTGTGTGTGTGTTTCTTTTTTTGTTGTTGTTTTTTGTTTTTTGTTTTTTGTTGTTTTTTTGTTTGTTTTTTTGTTCATGAAAGAAAAATTGACAAAATGAGAAACATAACACACAATCAAACAAGAAGTATCCTCTTTTATCAGTTATTAATCATCGTCATAGCCTTAGTCATTTTCTTGGTCATTTTTTTTTATCATCATCATCATCATCATCATCACCGCCATCATCATCATTATCATTCTCACTATTATCGTTGCCACAAATAGGAAGTTGGCGAAGGGAGGCAGATTTTCTTTCGTACTTGAGTGTTCACTAGCGCCTGTTCTGATTTAACATACTTAGGACACCACCTACTAAGCCCCCTACTGACGACAATGATAGCTTAGTCGCGGAGCCAGACTGAGTGAGCGTCTCCCTTAGAGTGGAGACCGCCACCACGTCCTTCCAACGGCAGTCTCCAAGGAATCCGCCGACACTGAAAACCTTGACAAGACTCGCCCCAAGCACGGAAGTGGAGGGGAATCGAAAATGAGGTCACCATTACAGTAGGGCATGAAAGGCCACAGACTTTGGGGCTTTTGTGTGTGTTTATATTGGTAATGCTGAAAGAGGAGGAGGATGACAATGTTGACTCTGTGTTGAATTATAAATAGACCAGTTCGAATAATTGAATGGCAGAGAATTTACAAGAAACACGCTCAATAATAATAATAATAATAATAATAGTAATAATGATATGATAATAATAACAGTAATGATAATAATGAAAGATTTTAAAGTAATAAACTTACCGCGTTCCTTTCTGTTAAAATGTATTTGTCTTGAGTTCCAAAGACCTTTTTGATGACATAGTTCTTGTTGTTTATTTCAGTCTGCGCAAATAAAATGTGATCGAACTCTACCGAAATTATGTCAGAAGAAAGGCAGTGCACACCCAGAGAAGCGAGTTAGATGGTGGGCTGCCCATGACCTTTTTGTCGCTCTGCAAGCGACCAAATGTTCCCGACGAAAGCGTGTGCACTATCTCCTTACTGTCTGTGGGCACTCTCCGGCAGTATCTTCGTGTTTCTCTGTCAGCCTGCATACTGTGTGTTGTTGTGCTCTGACGGGCGCAATAGCCGAGTGGTTAAAGCGTTGGACTGTCAATCTGAGAGTCCCGGGTTCGAATCACGGTGACGGCGCCTGGTGGGTAAAGGGTGGAGATTTTTACGATCTCCCAGGTCAACATATGTGCAGACCTGCTAGTGCCTGAACCCCCTTCGTGTGTATATGCAAGCAGAAGATCAAATACGCACGTTAAAGATCCTGTAATCCATGTCAGCGTTCGGTGGGTTATGGAAACAAGAACATACCCAGCATGCACACCCCCGAAAACGGAGTATGGCTTCCTACATGGCGGGGTAAAAACGGTCATACACGTAAAAGCCCACTCGTGTTCTTCAATCACCGATATGTGTGACGGGACATTAAACAAAATTCCACTCGTGTGCATTCGAGTGAACGCAGAAGAAGAAGAAGAAGAAGAAGTTGTGCTCTGTTCTGATTCTTCTGAAGTACTGCAAATCAAACGACAGAAATCTTTACTTGGTTCGCCACGATATGTTCCTGCCTGCTTTGGTCTTAATCATCTAGATCCGCAACCATTTCCTCTCTCTCCCTCTCTCTCTCTCTCTCTCTCTCTCTCTGACTATTGAGACACAAGCATGCACTCTATCTGACTCTAGACATTTCTCTATGTCTCCACACCCTACAATCCCTCCTGTGCCCACTATCCTCTCTGTTTAACCCTACCTTTAACATCGGACTCTATTGAATTACCAAATCTATTTCGATTTGATTTATTCCTTTTTTTTGTATTTTATGCTATTCTTTCCAAAAGATTCTTCTTCTCAAGTTTGGCAAAGTTGGGGCATTTTAAGTCACACACATTCACAAAGGTGATTTGTTTCTGCCCTGCCATCTGCACCGTTTTATTTGGAATTACTCCCACGCCGCTCATTCCGAGTGTTCTATAACGGACACACTCAGGTTCGTCTGTCGCCATCCCAGCGTCGGCAGTTCACAGGGAACATCGATGGCAGGTCACCAGGAGGCCACACACCAGAACAGAACCCGCACTGCTGCTGAGTCACTTTCACACAGTTCGCACTGGAAGCGTCCTCCTGGGAATCCTCAAAAACCTTCCATTGTGCCGTCTGTTCCTCCCTCCCGCCACTTCCTGTCATTGTGGGATTAACTTCAGTTTGTATAATGGCTCCAGTCGCGTTAAAGGTTAAAAAGTGAAAGGTCCTGTAGCCCTTTTACGGCCATCGGGGAAGTGAATTCTTGATCCGTGGTATCTCTGCATAGGAAGGCGGGGCCCAGTCATTTCCTTCCACCGTTTAACTCACTCAGTACGGCCAGTCCTCTCTTCTCCTTGTCCAGTGGGTGTCTCAATGACCCAACCTTTAGCTTCCGTCGTCAGAATTGTGTTATCTTTGTCAACATTCACCTCTTCAGTATAAAAGCCTTCCGCTTGCAATATTTTGATGGTGGTAATTGGGGTGAAACGCTGTTAACGTCGTCTCTTTCGCCGTCTCTTTCGCCGTTCGTATGGAGAGAGTTAAACTTTCTCCAGCTGAAGTCAGGTACCCATTCACACCTGTGTGGTGTAAGGAAACTGGGAGTGAAGTGCAATATCCCCAGGACACAACGCTTTGCAGATTCAGGGCCTCGAACCATCATCACTGTGAGGAACCCTCGTAAAATGTTCACCTGGACAGTAGTTCGGAGAGAGAGACAGAGAGACTGAGGATTTCAGATGGTTCATTGACTTCAGGCCTTGGTCCCTCGTGAAGGGGATTATGACCAGTATATAACGAGCTATAAATAATCATAACAAAAAGAATGTTTTGTTTTGTTTTATAGTCAGTCGTGTCCGACTATGACCATCGGTACAGCGGAGGAGACAACTGTTGCCCCAACCATCTGGGCTAGAGTTTGATTAAAGTGGAAGAGTGTCTTGCCCAAGTTACATCCCCACTCTCTCGGCCAAGAGAGCTTTTGGGCAGTCGGCGTTGGGATGGTTCCCAAAGGCCAGCTAGTCTCGAAGGTTGAAGCACTAAGAGCCAGTGCAAATCTTGCCCCCTAGTTTGAGAGTAATAGTCCTTCACAAAAGACTAAGCTTTAATGATTTTCCACTGCAGTGTAGAAACCATTGATAGCACAGCTTTCACTTTACTGATGGCCTAACTGTGAGCTAATTTCAAATTGTGGTATAAGCTGAATTTAGAACAAAAAGACTGGTTAAGGTACAACTATGAATATTACTAGGTTATGAAGCAGCAATGGATACATTTCTAACAACGCTATTGTCAGAAAAGGATAACAATAATGTCAATTTAGATAGGCAAGGTTGTCGATAATATGTGGGCCGAAGATTTCTTTTTCTGGGGAGAGAAGAGAGAAAGAGATAGAGACAGAGGGGCAGACAGACACAGACACAGAGACGGTGACAGAAAGACGGAGAGGCGAAGCTGGAAAAAAAAAGAAAGAAAGAAATTTCGTTGTTAGTGTAACCGAACTACGGGGAACATGGATAGAGGGAAGAGAAAATGTGACGAACAGGCAGACAGACAGTGGCAGATCAGAATTTTGTGGTTGTCCGTGTATCTTCATTTGTTTTTTGCTTTTGTTTTTTCACGTAAGGTGCATGTGGGGTTCCATGTGAACTGTCGTGGGGGCGGTCTCGCTTTCGTTTATACCAGCGTCACCATCAACAACAAAACAGGCAAAACAACAACAATAACAAAAAGACAGGAATTGCCAATACTGTCTGTGGTAGTATGGGTGATGAGTTTCAGTTTCAGTTTAAGAAGGAGGCGTCACAGCGTTCGGACAAATTCGTATACACCACACATATTTGCTTGGCAGATGCCTGACAAAAAGCGGGTTAACTCTCTCCATACGAACGGCGAAAGAGACGACGTTAAGAGCGTTTCACCCCAATTACCACCATCAAAACATTGGAAGCGGAAGGCTCTTATACTGAAGAGGTGAATGTTGACAAAGAATACCACAATTCTGACGACGGAAGCTAATGGTTGGGTCATTGAGACACCCTCTGGACATCCGAGGGGTCTGTGTAGAGGAGAAGAGAGGACTGGCCGTACTGAGTGAGTTAAGGGGGGGGCGGCGATGGGGGGTCAGGTACCCGGTACCCGACCTTGACGTGGATCCAAAGCAGCGGTCAGGTCTTGAGCGCCCATCAGATGTTGCAGGAATGCTGCGGGGATGGTAGTTTTCTCTTGTTTCGGTTTCAAAGAGGTGTCAAAGCGTGCGGAATTGTCCATATGGGCGTACTCGACACTACGTTTTCTGTATTATGAAAAAAGGAGAGATGGGATGATGGGTGGTGACGGATAAGGTGGAGGAATGGTATGCTTGGAAGGCGATGGGGCTGCAAGGACGGTATCACAGCAGCAGCAGCAGCAGCATGAGCAATATGTCGTGTGTGACCGTGTTCACAACATAGAATAAAATAGAATATGTGCTGGAGTTGCTTTGATCTGGTTCCAAATGCTGTTTTATTGTGGGGGGAAGCCGTTTGCCATGTGTGTGTGTGTGTGTGTGTGTGTGTGTGTGTGTGGCGGGGTGCTTGCGAGTGTCCGTGCATTTGTGCGTGTGTGCGTGCGTGAATGCATGTTGCAAGGATTCGTTTTCTGGAGGGTGTCGTGGGTGGGTGCGTGGTTTTCAATGTTGAATGGAGGTAGTGCGCGAGTGTATTCTGTGGGGAGGGGTGGAGGGGTGAGGGGGTGGGTGCGTGGTTTTCAATGTTGAATGGAGGTAGTGTGCAAGTGTATTCTGTGGGGAGGGGTGGAGGGGAGAGGGGTGGATGCGTGGTTTTCAATGTTGAACGGAGGTAGTGCGTGAGTGTATTCTGTGGGGAGGGGTGGATGGGTGAGGGGTGGGTGCGTGGTTTTCAATGTTGAACGGAGGTATTGCGCGAGTGTATTCTGTGGGGAGGGGTGAGGGGGTGGGTGCGTGGTTTTCAATGTTGAATGGAGGTATTGTGCGAGTGTATTCTGTGGGGAGGGGTGGATGGGGGAGGGGGTGGGTGCGTGGTTTTCAATGTTGAATGGAGGTAGTGCGCGAGTATATTCTGTGGGGAGGGTGGAGGGGGTGGGTGCGTGGTTTTCAATGTTGAATGGAGGTAGTGCACGAGTGTATTCTGTGGGGAGGGGTGGAGGGGAGGGGGTGTGGGAACGAAATGTAAAGCGCTTTGAGCAGTACTTCTGGAAAGCGCTATATAAAAATATTTCATGTCCAGTGGTAGTAGTAGTGTAGTAGTAGTAGTAGTAGTAGAAGAAGAAGTAACAGTAGTAGTAGTATATGGCTTTCAGTGTACTGGGGTAGCAATTAGTACTTGGGGGTGGAT
>NC_134902.1:33703004-33705504 GCF_041734735.1 Babylonia areolata | reverse complement strand
CTTCGCCAATAGCTTTTTCCCCAAAGCAGTCAATGCCCTGTCTCTCGAACAAATCCAGTATGATAAATAGAATTGTGCAATCAACAACCATCTACCTGAAGATCTGGTCATCATCCCCATCCACATGTAATATACGGCTTCTGTTCAAACGCGCGCGCGCGCGCGTGTGTGTGTGTGCGTGTGTTTGAGTGTGTGTGTGTGTGTGTGTGTGTGTGTGTGTGTGTGTGTGTGTGTGTGTGTGTGTGTGTGTGTGCAGTACGTGCATGTATGAGTATGTACAAGTTTTTATAATGATATGCACTTGTATGTATCCTAATTTCTACTGTATCTGTGTTTGTGTATGATTTTCAATATATGTTCGTACCTTGTTATGTACTACCCCCCCCCCCCCCCCGCCCCCCCCCCCCCCCCCCCAACCCCACCACCCCGCCTCCCAATATTCCTTGTGGTCCCGGTACACTTCGTAATAAAGACATATTCTATTCTATTCTTTTCTTCTTCTTCTTCTTCTTCTTCTTCTTCTTCTTCTTCTTCTTCTTCTTCTTCTTCATCATCATCATCATCATCGTTGTCGTCATCATTTTATATTTATCTCTATTTTTTTCCTTTCTCGATTCTTTCAAGTAGCTATTGCTCTTGCCGGTGTCATTCTCTACTTCCTTCTCTCCCTTCTCCTCTCCCTCTTCCTCCTCCTGCTCCTGCTTCTTCTTCTTCTTCTTCTTCTTCTTCTTCTTTTCCAGTTAATGTTTGCCTTTTTACTTTTTTTTCAAGGCCTGACAAAGCGCGTTGGGCTACGCCGCTGGTCAGCCATCTGCTTGGCAGATGTGGTGTAGCGTATATGGATCTGTCCGAACGCAGTGACGCCTCCTTGAGCTACTGAAACTGAAACTGAAACTATTCAGTTTCATATCTACTTTCCAGCCCTTCCTTGACGTTTCCTCGTTGTTATATCCCCCTGCCCTCTCTGTTAAGCCTCACCAGACCAACACGAGGCAATCACCAAGTATGGTCCAGCCATGATCACATCAACCTCCGAAACGTGTGTGTCTGTGGGGTGGGGGAAGCGGGGATGGGGGGGGGGGGGGGTCGCGTTGGAGGTGAGGGAGGTGGGAGGGTGGGTGTGTAATCAGGAAGGATGTTTTACAGCACAATGCTCTCATTGTTTACGTGTTTGCACACTGTGTGAACGGGAGTGTGACAGTAATGGCATGTACATGTCACGTGCAGGGGAGATCAGTCTGAAAATACAGAGCAAAAAGGAAAGAGAAAGTAACTCGAAAATAAAATAAGATACGGTAAGATAAATGACACAAAAGATTGTTTGTGTGTTTGTCTTTATGAGACAAACAGATGATAAAGAAAAATGAAATAGAGCAAAACTGTAATATGAAATACTTGATGAAATTAAAAATATTGAAATAGACATTATTAGAATGAAATACAGAAAAAGATAATTCAAAGCTGCCGTAACACTGATAAAAAAATAATAAATAAATAAAACAAACAAGCATGAATGTTTTCACACTTGAGACAACTTAGAATTTTTTTTTCTTTCTTTCTTTCTTTCTTTCTTTTAATTCAGAACAGCCACATGGTCATCACCGGCAATCCCACGACAAACACTTCCAATTCACACCGCCACCACCACCACCACCCTCCCATCACTCTTTCTCGCGCATTACCAAAGGAAGATATTTCTTGCTGACGCTGCTGTCATGACAAACATTGACACAAGCGTACAACTTTTGACAGCTGTCTCAACCAGCTAACGTTTTCCACGTGCAGCTGAGGAGTGTTCATTCTGGATGTGTATGGTTCTGTCCAAACTCTCAGATGTGTATGGCTCTGTCCAAACTCTCTTGTCTATTGCCTCCTAGGAACTCTGACGGTCCTGTCACCCAGTCAGTGAAGCCAGAGTAAAAGTGGTCAGGCAAAAAAACAAACAACCCCCCACACCCCCACCCCACCTCAGAGTAAAAGTGGTCAGGCAAAAAAACAAACAACCCCCCCACCCCACCTCACCCCCACCCCCGCGCAACCCTCCCCCCCCCCCCCCACAAGCCCCCCCCCCCCCTCCCGCCCCCAAAATAAAAAACCCTGCCCAACCGCATGCCTGCATTTTAATTGGGATCCTAGGGATTTTTCACCGGCGCTTTACGGGCCACGGGCCTTTAACGTTTGAAGTTTTTTTTTTTTCTGGTTTCGTTTTGTTCACAGCCTCTGGGTGTTGGTAAAAGGCCCCATAGCGTGTTGCGGTCATCGGGGCAGAGATTTCATATCCACTCAGTCCAGGCCTTGGGATAGGAAGGCGGGGCCCCAATCCTCCCCTTTCCGCCGCTTGAACCTTCCTCCAACTTAATTCAGGTACCCACATTCACGCCTGGATGGAGTGAGGAAAATCAGAGAAAAAGTGTCTTTCCCAAGAGAACATAACATGACTGGCAGAATGGAACCTCCAACCCCGATCACTGGTGGATCAGAAGACCAACTGCTAACTAGT
>NC_134902.1:33670504-33698004 GCF_041734735.1 Babylonia areolata | reverse complement strand
CTTTCGGCCGCTCCCTCTCTCAGCTTTTATTTCTTTGAGGCGATCGATGGTGTGATGGCCTTGTACCTGTTCTTTTTGGTATTCTTTGACTTTTCTGAGAATTTCCGATTTTCCTAGATGTAGGCCGCTCGTTGGTGTTGCGTTACCAGCAAGTCTGTCAGCTCGCTCATTTCCCTTAACACCTGCATGTCCCGGGCAGTATGACCATGTGAGTTTTTTAATCTGAAAGTTGCGCATTGCCTTATGCCACTCTGGGCTTCCCATTCCGTTTTCAATTTTCTGTATGAGGTTCATTGAGTCGGTTAGAATCATGGCATGTTGGTTTCCGGGCGTATGGATGGACGATAGCCACTGGAGGGCATGTGTCGCAGCTTCAACTTCCATCGTTAGGCTGGAGGTTGTGACTTTGTAGGCAGCATTCTCTTCCCAAATTGTTTTTCCATTTTGTTTCGCAGTGAATCCCCAACCAGACTGGTCTTTGGTGACTGAGCCATCTGTGTATATGATGATGTCCTCTTCTTTACTGTTTTCTTCTATGAGTAGCTTCACTTCCGCATCTGTTTTGCCCTCTGGCCATTCCCGACAATGTCTTCCTAGAGTGGGTGAAATGACTGTGTTGAATAGATGGTTGAGGTTTTTGGGGTTTTTCTCCCATTCTTTTGTTTCTTTCAGGTCTTGTAGTCGGCATACTAGCTGGATTGTGTCTTCTGCTTGTCCCATCCATGATCTTCCTCGTCCTAGACGGCTGCCTTTTGGTTCTTTGACTGCGTCATGCAGTGGGTTTTGAGGGTTTTCTAATGCTTTGAAGTAGGTCTTGACCTGTTCTAACTTGTTTCTGGCCTGTACTGAAGGAAGGTCAAGCAGGTATCGCATGGTTTCTGTGGGCGTGTCTTTTGTTGTTCCAAGGATCAGCCTCATAGCTTCATTTTGTACTCTTTCTAATTTTAGGAGGTGGTCATGCAAAAAATAAATTAATTAAAAAATAAATAAAAAGAACGAAAGAAAGAAGAAGGAAAGAAAGAAAAGAAAAGATTCCCTCATTGGTCCCTTTTCAATTTCAAAATTCTGCCGGTGATTAAGGACCACGCGGCAATTGAGTTTGGGGTTTCCAATAATATATGTTTTGTTTGGTCTTGTTTTGTTACTGTTGTTTGCCGCCGCATATGCCTGTTGTTTATGTTGCAGTTTCTATTTCTTCACTCTGAGGGGGTGGGTAAGGAGCATCTTTGTTTGTCTTCTAATATATATATATATATATATATATATATATATATATATATATATAAGGTATATATTAACTGCCTTGCATTACATACTGCTCGATCACGTGATCCGGAAAGGGAGCTAATCAGCGTGCCATTCAAGGCCTGTGCTGTATGAATCCATTCTGATGACACAGTCCACGTGTTTTTATTCTCTCTCTCTCTCTCTCTCTCTCTCTCTCTCTCTCTCTCTCTCTCTCTGTTTTTTTCTCACTTGTTGTTTAATCTTCTTTTTAAAATCAGATTTCTTTGTTATCAGCTAACCAGGAGAATGAAGGAATGGGACAAGATTCAGGAAAAACTGAGCATAGCTGTACACGGACAGAAATGTCTGAACAGAAGCGTACTGAATTCTGCTGCTGCTGCTCCTGTTGTTGCTGCTGCTGTTGTTGCTGCTGCTGTTGTTGCTGCTGCTGTTGTTGCTGCTGCACACACACACACACACACACAAACAAACACAAACACACACACACAACACACACACACATAGCACACACACACACACACACACACACACACACACACACACACACACACACACACACACACACACACACACACACACACACACACATATATATATATAGAGAGAGAGAGAGAGAGAGAGAGAGAGAGAGAGATTAGATTAGATGAGGTTAAGATAACATCAAATTAGAAATTTTCCCAACTAAGATGAACTTTTCTTCGAGATACTAAAAGACCATGCGTGTGCACAATGTACAGCATCTGGATTCCGCAAAACTGGGCAATATCATTTGCAGAGAGGATTCTTTTTCTTTCTTTTCTTTTTTAACACCCCCACCCCCACCCCCCCCCCTCACCACCACCACCACCACCACCACAAAGAAATACACCTGAGAGTAAGACAATGCAATTTCATCTGCTTCGCTTCTTTCTTCCCGAACAGACCCCCATTCACCCCAGCACCCACCCCCCCCCACCCCCCACCCCAACCCCCCAGCACCCAGCACCCCCTCCCCCCCAGCCCCCAGCCCCCTCACGGGGAGTCCCCGTATCCAGAGTCAAGTCTGACTTGATTTGTGTTCGCCCCCGGACAGGGCCCCATGGTGCAGAACCTCTCATCTCTTCATTGATTGGCCGAGCGGCAATTCTCCCATGATCTCTCTCTCTCTCTCTCTCTCTCTCTCTCTCTTGGACGGATTGGAAGAATAGGCTATGCCTAAAAATCATAATCCTTGAATAGGAAATGTATTGAGTTCTGACTTCTTGACTACTCTCTCTGTCTCTATGTCTATCTGTCCGTCTGTCTGTGTGTGTGTGTGTGTGTGTGTGTGTGTGTGTGTGTGTGTGTGCGTGCGTGTGTGTGTGTCTCACTCTGTGTGTGTGTGTGTGTGTGTGTGTGTGTGTGTGTCACTGTCTCTCTGCTGTGTGTGTGTGTGTGTGTGTGTGTGTCTGTCTGTGTGTGTGTGTGTGTGTGTGTGTGTGTGTGTGTGTGTGTGTGTGTGTGTGACTGTCTCTCTATCTTTGTCTCAGTCTCTTTCTCTCTGTGTCTCTCTGTCTCCATCAGTCTCTTTCTCTCTGTGTCTCTCTGTCTCTATCTGTCTCTGTCTGTCTGTCTGTCTGTCTACCTCTCCCTGTGTGTGTGTGTGTGTGTGTGTGTGTGTGTGTGTGTGTGTGTGTCACTGTCTCTCTGTCTTTGTCTCGGTCTCGGCCTCGGTCTCTCTCTCTCTGTCTGTCTGTCTGTGTGTGTCTCTCTCTCTGTCTCTCTCTCTATCTATCTATCTATCTCTTCACACTGGTGACCATGTTGGTTATTCCATTGCTGGTTCAGTCACTTGAAATTAGAGAGGTGTGTAAACACGGTCAGAAAGGCTACACGAATCACAATGGTTTGTGTTGAGGAGTGGGTGTGTGTGTGTGTGTGTTGGGGGGGGGGGTGAGGGGGGGTCCGTTTGTATGGAGATTGTTTCCCTTCGCTTTCTGCCAGGTTCCCAAGCTAAACGCCATCAATGATCTGCCAGAGTCATAATCGGAATATTATTCAATATAAGGCCGGTGCCCCATTTTGAAGGGGTTGTGAACTTTGAATGAGTGTAACACATTTACCAACGAAAAGAGATCGCAGTTATAACTAAACAGCCCGCATGCAAATACATCCGATATATTTGAAAAGTATTTTCAATGAATCACAACAGGTGATATCGATTTCAAATAGCAAAAACATGAAAGTGACAAAACAAAAAGTAAACAAACAGAAAAAAAAATGTGATTTTGTGATTTCCTAGGCGGACGCGTTATACTAAAAGGCCAACACTCTTATTGTTGTTATTGTTTTATTCATATCTGAAATAAGTTGGGGTTTATTTTTTCAGTTTATTGGTAACTTTCCAAATACTGCACCTGAAGCTGTCATACAGGACGGATCCAGAGCTCCACATACTCCACTCCCCACTGTGATTTCGTAAATGTATTAATTTGAAAATGGCAAAGGAAACTATAGGCCCTTCAAAAAAAATTTTTTTTTTTTTAATTCACCAGATCAAAAAATAGTTCATAATCACTTTCATGAAAAGTTTACCATTTTTGTTAGGCAATATTTACTGTTGGTGTTAAACAATAAATTGAGTTGTTGGTGGGATTTTTTTGTTTGTTTGTTTTTTGTTTTTTGTTTTTTTTGTTTGTTTGTTTTTTGTTTTTTTATTGGTTGATTGGTTTGTTGTTGTTGTTTTTTGGGGGGTGTTTGTTTTTTGTTGTTTTTTGTTGCTTTTTGTTGTTGTTTTTTGTTTCTTTGTTTCTTTGTTTGTTGTTGTTGTTTTTATAACATCTCAACGCCCGTAGCAAACTTTTGTCTTGTATCTATTAACTTCGTTGGGGTTTTTCACGAAAAGGTACTCTTTCAAAATGAACGTAGTGATACGTGTCTCCACGTTCTGCAGAATTGCACTTCAAACTCAAGGTCTCCATGCCACGTGAAACGATCGAGTATCCCTTGCAGAGCCTCAGAGGGCATTGGTCATACCTCTTCACTGATTGGCTGAGCGACGGTACTGCTCCGATACACATCTCCCATCTGAGGAAAGGTGGCAGAAAGGTTAAGACGCTCATCTGCCAGTTCAGAGGCCGTGAGGGTGCGGGTTCGAATCCCGCTCTCGCCCTTTCTCCCAAGTCTCACTTGAAAAATCAAACCGAGCGTCTAGACATTCGGATGAGACGATAAACTGAGATCCCGTGCGCCGCACGCACTAGGCACACTGGAAAAGAACCCTTGGCAATGAGTGTTGCTATCTGGCAAAAATCTGCAGAATAAATCCACTCTGATAGGTATGTATATAAAAATATAATTATATATACATTTGATCTCCTGGCCGCATTGTTTATTAATTTTTCATATGTATATATATATATATACATGTGTGTGTGTGTGTGTGTGTGTGTGTGTGTAGATACATAGATGCATGCATGCACTCAAGGCCTGACGAAGCGCTTTGGGTTATGCTGCTGGTCAGGCATCTGCCCAGAGGCTGTGCTGAGGCGTAAATGAACTTGTCCGAACGCAGTGACTGCCTCTTCGAGAAACGGAAACGGAAATCTCCCATCTGACTACCACGATGAATGCCCGGAGGTCTCTTGGCGCTTACCTTCCCTTGACAGGAGGACATTTGTAAACACGAGCAGAACGTGTGACGACACGCACTGCCGTGTCGCGTGGGGTTTTTTCCCTGAGCAATTTGTATGGAAATGTTACCCACTTTGGATGTCTGTTGTTGTTATTTTTCTCTCTCCCATGGTGAATGTCAAGAATGGTCTGGCAGGACATCTGGAGTGTTGGAAGTGAGAAGTGAAAGAAACAAAGTTCTGGTCGGACATCTTGAAAGCCACAGAACAACTAAAAACCCAGGTCTGCCAGAGTTTCACTTCACTTCACTTTCTCAAGGAGGCGTCACTGCGTTCGGACAAATCCATACACGCTACACCACATCTGTTGAGCAGATGCCTGACCAGCAGCATAACCCAACGCGCTTAGTCAGGCCTTGAGTGCATGCTTACATATTTGTGTACCTATGAAAGTGGATTTCATTTTACGTAATTTCGCCAGAGGACAACACTCTCGTTGCCATGGGTTCTTTTTCAGTGCGCCAAGTGCGTGCTGCACACGGGACCTCGGTTTATCGTCTCATCCGAAAGACTAGACGCTCAGTTTGATTTTCCAGTCAAACTTAGGAGAAAGGGCGAGAGCGGGATTCGAACCCACACCCTCACGGACTCTCTGTATTGGCAGCTGAGCGTCTTAACCATTCTGCCATCTTCCTCCTGAGACGATCAGAACTTACCCAGCACGGGAGAATGGGGCAGACGACAGCAACGGGCTGAAAAGAGGACAATGTTTCCTCCCTCTCCACTAGACCTTCAGTGGTGGTCTGGACGCTGGTCATTCGGATGAGATGATAAACCGAGGTCCCGTGTGCAGCATGCATTTAGCGCACGTAAAAGAACCCACGGCAACAAAAGGGTTGTTCCTGGCAAAGTTCTGTAGAAAAGTCCAGTTCGATAGGAAAACAAATAAAATTGCAGACAACAAAAAAAAAAAAAAAAAAAAAAAAATGGGTGGTGCTCTCAGTGTAACGACGTGCTCTCTCTGGGGAGAACAGCCCGAATTTCACACAGAGAAATATGTTGTGGCAAAAAGTGTAATACAAACACAATACAAATAAAGAGAGACTTTGGTACTATCTCCCGTGAAGTGACTTTCTGAACAGGGCATGATGGCGTGTTAGGTGATTTTAGACACGTACTCACTCATTCAGTTCAACGCAAACATACACCTTCATACAATGGGTTGAGAGAGTGGTTGATGGACTGGAGGTGGGGCGGAGGAGGGTGTGGAAAGAAACGATAAACAAACAAATAGGAAAATAACCAAATAGCTAGCAGTGGAGTGGTTGGGGCTTTCGGTGCAGGAGTCATCAGTCATACAGCCAGTAGCTTTGGGTTGTGTTAGTGTTCGGTAGTGAGCTAATTCTGTGTGTTGCTTGGGTGACTGGTTGGTTGGCTGAATGGTTAGCTGGGTCACTGGCTTATTTGTTGGTTCTTTCTTTCTTTCTTTCTTTCGTTCATTCATTAATCAGTCCACTGACTGATTGTTTTAATCGTCACATGCACGTTATGTAGTCTAAAAAATTGTTGTTGTTGTTTTTTGTTGTTTTTTAGTTGTTGTTTTTTTACCAAGCTGTAATATTATAATACAACATTGATTTTCTCCAATGCCAATCATTCCACTTTAGGAAAATTTCCAAACACACCAGAGTTTTTCTCTGATTTCAAAGGGTGTGCTAAAACGGCTTCAACTTAGTGGTCTTGTCTTCCGCTTTTTCGTGTGCGTTCATACTGCACACAATCAGAAGCAACTAGTTTCAGTTTCTCAGAAAGGCGTCATCCGTTCGGACAAAACCATATGCGCTACACCCACACCTGTTGAACAGATGCTTGACCAGCAGCATAACCCAATGCCCTTTGTCAGGCCTTGAGTGCATGCCGATATGTATTTATGTACCTATCAGAGTGGATGTCTCCTGCAGAACCTTGCCAGAGGACAACACGTGATGTTGCCATCGGTTCTTTTACAGTGCGTGCAGCACACGAGTCCTCAGTTTATCGTCCTTTCCGAATGGCGTGACGCTTAGTTTTGATTTTCCTGTCAAATTTGGGAGAAAACGACAGACCGAAATTCGAACCCGGGACCTCACTGGCACCATATTGGCAGATAAGTGTCTTATGATCGGATAATTACAAGCAGCCAGATGCTGGTTGAAGACGCGTACAGAGCAAATCCTCCTTTCCTGTTAAGACACAGAGGCCAGTTCCAAGTTTCGGTCCCAATGAGGTGGAAAAGCACGCGAACTCACCCACATACGTTACAACCACATATCAATCTATCTATATATCCATCCATAAGTCTATCAATCTATCTAGATGTGTGTCTGTGTCTGTGTCTGTGTGTGTCACTTTCCAAAATAAATCAAAATCAATAAACACCTGTGTGCTATTAAAGGCCTTTTTTTATGTAACTGATTCTTTCAAAGCTGTGAGCCATCTTTTTTTTTTCTTTTTTCTGTTTTTTTTTTGTTTGTTTTTTTTTGTGTGTGTTTTTTAAGAAATTCTTATGATTTGTCTTTTCTCTCAACCACAAGCCATTTTTTTTCTAAAGGTTACAACAGTTTCCTCAATTTGTCATTCTCTCAGTAACTTGCTTTCCAACCCGTATTCTTGATGTACTCGCACTCTTCGACCCCAGGGGTATCTAAATAGGTTTGATTGGGAACCAGAAAAAAAAAAAGAAGGCTGGTTCTTCATCTGCACCCGTATTTGCTCACATTTCCCGTTGAAAGAGGACACTCCCCCAGGGGGTACACGTGGAAATCTTGACGCATTCCTCTGTCTCCTGTGCTTGGCGTTTCTTCTTTATTGTGTGGCCGGAATCTGATAAAGGAGGTGGCTTCTTTGTGGACGGGTCAGACGTCTGGGGTATATCGGCACTGCAGGAATTTGTCCACCTGATGGAAACATTGTGCAAACGTAGCCCAAATGAGGAAATCTGCAGGTTGGGTGTTTTGTGTTTCATACGATGTATATTGCAATCGTTATTGAAGTTATTGTTGATATCATTCCGCTCCTCCTCCTCCTCCTCCTCCTCCTCTTCCTCCTCTTCCTCCATCTCTTCTTCCTCCTCTTTCACTCTCTCTCTCTCTCTCTCTCTCTCTTTCTCTGTTTGTCTGTCTGTCTGTCGGCGTCACTCTCGCTCTCTGTCGGTCTCTCTCTCTCACTCTGTGTCGCTCTCTCTCTCTCTCTCTCTCTCTCTCTCTCTCTCTCTCTCTCTCTCTCTCTCTCTCTCTCTCTCTCTGTGGTCTCTCTCCCTCTGTGTCTGTGTGTGTGTGTGTGTGTGTGTGTGTGTGTGTCGGTCTGTATGACTCTCCCCCTCTATCTCTCTCTCTCTTTCACGCCCCACCAGAGCAACACAAGGAAATCCGCTGTGACAGTCACTGGTAATCACCCTGGGTGGTCCAGTCATGCACATTGGATCACACCCACCTCTGCAACGTGTGTGTGTGTGTGTGTGTGTGTGTGTGTCGGGGAAGAGGGGCTGGGGGGGGGGGGAATCATGGCGGGGTGTGTGGGGAGAGGATGATGTATCCACGGTGCAATGCCCTTGTTGTTCACGTGCTGCGCACTGTGTGGTTCAGTTTCGTAAGGAGGCGTCACTGTGTTCGGACCAATCATTATACGTTGAACCACAGCTACTGGGCAGATGCTTGAACAGGAGCATAACCGAACGCGCTTAATCCGGCCTAAAGTGCATGTATATGTGTGTGTGTGTGTGTGTGTGTGTGTGTGTGTGTGTGTGTACCCATCAGAGTGGACGTATTCTTCAACAGAATTTTGCCAGAGGATAACCCTTTTCGCTGCCGTGGGTTGTTTTTTTTTTTCAGTGCGCCAAGTGCGTGCTGCACACGGGACCTCGCTTTGTCGTCTCATCCGAATGACTATACGTTGACATTGATTTTTCTAGCCAAACTTGAGAGAAAAGGCGAGAGTAGGAATCGAACCCAGGCACTCACGAACGCTGTACTGGCAGATGAGCGTCTTAACCATCCTGCCACCTTGTTCACAGTGTGAATGGGCGTAACAGATACGGCACGTGAAGGCAGTGTACTGGGAATCGTTCTGAAGGATTTAAACGGAATTTATTGCAAGGCAAAAGGAATGAATTAGAACAAAGAGAACGAAATGTAAAAAGCAAACGCAAACGTCAGACTCAAACACATGCATCACTAACAAAATCACATCAAAATCAAACACAAACACTGCAATAAAACCAAATACAATAGGCAAAAAAAAAAAAAAAGATTAAAAAGATAAGGAAAGTTTAATAAACATAATCTGGCCAAGAAATAAAGTTTTGGCATTTCAAACGATTTGGAACCCCATTCTTTTCATCTCTTCTTTTCTTTTTTTTTTAAATAAAACAAACGCATGGCTATTGCTGGCAAATCTATAACAAACATTTTCAAAAATTTGCTCTGCCATCTCGAGGTATTTACACTCCATGACGATATTCAGTGACGTTGCTGTCATTGCAAAACATTGACGTAAAAAAAAAAAAGCGTCAAGATGTGACGGCTGTCTTTATTATTTAAAAAAGAAAAAAAAAAAAAATTTTCCGTGCTGTGCGTGTGCAGCTGAAGTGTTAACACTTCAGGAAGTGTCTGGCAGTGTCCAAACTCTTGCTCAGTGCCTTTCAGGAATGGTGCCGATCCTGTCAGCCTCTTTTAGGATGTGTGGCGCCCCGGATCCGTCCTGCATGGCGGCTTCGGGTGCAGTATTTGGAAAGTTGCAAATGAATTGAAGAATAAATCCAACTTATTTCAGATATGAATAAAACAATAATGACAATAAGAGTGTTGGCCTGTTGGTATAACGCGTCCGCATAGGAAGCGAGAGAATCTGAGTGCACTGCGTCGAAACTTATTTCAGATAGATATAAATAAAACAATAACGACAATAAGAGTATTGGCCTAGTGGAATAACGCGTCCGCCTAGGAAGCGAGAGAATCAGAGCGGACTGGGTCTAATCACACAATCGCCAAAATTTTCTCTTCACCCCAACCTCCGCCCCACGCCCCCTCTTCCACTAGTCCTTGAGTGGTAGTCTGGACGTACGCTAGTCATTCAGATGAGACGATAAACCGAGGTCCCGTGTGCAGCGTGCACTTAGGCGCACATAGAAGAACCCACGGCAGCAAAAGGATTGTCCCTGGCAAAAATTCTATAGAAAAAAAAAATCCGCTTTAACAGGAAATCAAATGTAATTCAAGGCAGAACAAACTACAACAAACAAGAGAGGCAAGGCCTTCAAGACTCACTTGTGATACACTTAAAAAAATCCAAGCTTTTTATGTATTGAGTATAATTTCAAAATGTAATGTTTAAGATGAGAAAGATCAGTTTGAAGCAAATTAACTCCCCTAGCATTACAGAGTAATTTCCCTTTTTTACTATCTGCACCAAAACGTTTGCAAAATAAATAAAAACTTCCATGCTTAGCAAAAGAAGTTCCTGTTTGAACAAAAAATGATAATAATGACTGCTCTAGCTGTTGGGTCAGAATATCAGATCAAAGTGCCAAGTTTAGAGAATACAAAAAATATAAATATAACAGTAAATGCAGTTTGCATATAATTAGGCTTCATTCTTTATTTTTTTTGTGCCCATCCCTGAGGCGCAATATTGTTTTAAACAAGATGACTGGAAAGAACTGATTTTTTCCTATTTTTATGCCAAATTTGGTGTCAACTGACAAAGTATTTGCAGAGAAAATGTCAATGTTAAAGTGTACCACAGACACACAGACACATTGACACACACACACACACACACACACACACACAGAGAGAGAGAGAGAGAGAGACAACCGAACACCGGGTTAAAACATAGACTCACTTTGTTTACACAAGTGAGTCAAAAATGGATGACGCTCTCAGTGTAGCGACGCACTCTCCCTGGGGAGTGCAATCCGAATTTCTGTTGTGACAAAAAGAGCAGTACAATACAATACAATACAATACAAAGATGAACAAATGTCGAGTTTTAAAAAGTCGGTCAGTGTGAAAACTTCGTGCTTTTTTTTTTTTTTTTTTTTTTTTTTTTTTGCTTTTTTTTTCTTTTTTTTTGTTAGCGTCTTGACTGAACCCTGACTGACTGACACAGGAACACGCATGACGAGCGCCTAAAGGCAACTCTTAGTCGGCATCCCCTAGGAAAGCGGCCTGTTGTGGAAATGACTTCGTGCATGTAAAGCGCGCAGCAAGAGCTTGCTAAGTCTCTGGCCCAGGACAAGCGCTATGTAAGTATTCATATCAGTCCAAAACGTGGATGTATCCCTTCCATTGTTTAGTTATTCAGTGTGGCGTGAACTGAAACAACATCGTCTGAAACAGCTCAACATTGATTGACATGGACTCATGCATGCGCTAGCTAACGAAAATGCTATTCGCAGGCATTCATGCGCATTTACTCTCTCTCTCTCTCTCTCTCTCTCTCTCTCATGTCCACATCCATTTTGTGAACGTCTCACGTATGTGTGTATCGGAGAGAGTGGAAGAACATTTTTCAGGTTTTGGTGCTTTTAATCCCCACCCCCACCCAGCCCCCGCCCCCCTGATATGAGCAAATGCTTAAGTTTATAAACCATTTGTCTTATCTTGTCTTGACTTGTCTTCTCTCTCTGTCTCTCTGTCTGTCTCTTTCTCTCTGTCTCTCTGTGTCTCTTCGCTTTTCTACTTTGCCCTTGAGGGCTGGATGGAAAGCAGCTATGCTTACTCCACTACCCTCGTGAAATAAAAATTCATTTCGTCCCCCCCCCCCCCCCCCCCTCCTCTCTCTCTCTTTCTCTCCGTATGTGTGTTTGTGTGTGTGTCTACAGTGTGTGTGTGTGTGTGTGTGTGTGTGTGTGTGTGTGTGTGTGAGCAAGCGTGCGTGCGTGTGCGTATTCGTGTTGCCCCCACCCCCACCCCCACCCCCTCCCCCCTCCTCCATTCCCCACCACCTCGTTTTCGTTCACTTTTTTCTCTCTCTAACGAAGGCGTCTCAGAGGACGACCAGACCAAGCACACGTTCATCCACAGTGACAGCAGCTGGCACTGACCCAAGTGCCCTCGTTCGTGGGGAAGTTTGTTCAGTTCAAACTTTGGGGTTGGGGGGTAGAGGGTGGGGGGCTTGGAGGTGGGGGGGGGGGAGGGGAGAGAAAAAGTTTTGAAGAAGTATAGGAGGATGTTTTACTATGTGCCAGATACTCTGGTCGCTCGGCTTGATAGTTTGTGAATGAATGTGACAACAGTGTCACGCGAGCTCCACGCCAAACGCCAACGAGTAGAATAT
Organism: Babylonia areolata; assembly: GCF_041734735.1. Classification (NCBI taxonomy): domain Eukaryota; kingdom Metazoa; phylum Mollusca; class Gastropoda; order Neogastropoda; family Buccinidae; genus Babylonia; species Babylonia areolata. The sequence continues at coordinate 33,685,849 of NC_134902.1, read as the reverse complement.
AGAAAACAACACATCTCTCTCTTCTTTTCCTGTTCTTTCTCTGTCTCTGGATCTTGCGATTGGAATGAACTTCCTCTTTCGCTTCGTCAAGTCTCCACACTCAGCTCTTTCAAGTCTGGCCTTAAAACCCACCTCTTCCCAAAATAGCTTCCTTTGTCTTTAGTTTCTACAGTTTTAGAGTTATGCATGCGTGTGAATGACTGGTACGAAAGCGCTTTGGTTTGTCTCTGCACAAGATCCAGCGCTATATAAATACCATTATTATTATTATTATTATTGCCGCCGGCAAGTGTATTTGTTTTACTATCAGAGTGGATTGTTCTACAGAATATTGCCAGGGACAAGCCTTTTGTTGCCGTGGGTTCTTTGTTGTTGTTTTTTTTTACGTTCGCTGAGTGCATGCTGGGATCTCTGTTCATCGTCTCATCCGAAAGACTAGCAGCCAGACCTTCTTGCTCTTCTTCTTCGTTCGTGGGTTGCAACTCCCACGTTCACTCGTATGTACATGGGTGGGATTTTACGTGTATGACCGTTTTTATCCCCACCGTGTAGGCAGCCATACTCTGTTTTCGGGGGTGTGCATGCTGGGTATTTTCTTGTTTCCATAACGGACCGAAAGCTGACATGGATTACAGGATCTTATTAGATCTTCTGCTTGCGTATACACACGAAGGGGGTTCAGGCACAAGCAGGTCTGCACATTATGTTAATTTGAGAGATCGGAAAAATCTCCACCCTTTACCCACCAGGCGCCGTTACCGAGATTCGATTTGTCTTGTTTTTTATTTCAGTTTTTTTTTGTTTTTTTAGATGAATGAGTGATATTGTTATGAAGTTTTTGCTGAATTACAGACTTTACTTTTTGGCGGAGGAAGTGTGGGAGGGGTGGAAGTGTCTTTTATTATTATTATTATTATTACTATCATTATTATCTATTATCATCATTATTTTTATTAGTAGTAGCAGTAGTGTAGTAGTAGTGCTATTGTTACTATAATTATTATCTATTATCATTATTATTATTAAATGTACACTTTTACGGTTTTATCTTTGTTATTATTATCGTGCGTGTGTAATTATCGTGCACCCAGACCCACCCTGCCCTGCCCGGTTCACATCCCCCTTTTGGCACTCTCCTGTAACGAATTGCGACCATGCCCGACAGATCAAGTGAAGCAGATGCATGAGCAAGTGCACTTTTGGTGATTGTCAGCAAATGGGGTTGGGGGAAGAGGGGGGCTTGGGTTGAGGAAAGAAAAGGAGAAGTATAGGAGAGTAGTTTACATCCCAACTCGGGTCGCTCGCGATAATTGGACACGTGTACCATCACGCCAAACGCCAACGAAGATAGAAACCCACTTTTCCCTCTCAGCATCTCTGGACTCATGAAACTCATAGTGTCAAGTCCCTCAGACTAAGTGCGCAAAACCCACCCTTCCCAGAATCTTCCCTTGCTTAGTCCCAGTTCTGGTTTGGCTGGAATGATGGTACGGCGCTGGTGCATTGCCAAGATCCATCGGCTCCAAAAGTTTTTATGGCGAGCTGCTAATCAAGGGAGAGATCAACAACCGGGAGGTCATGTGTTGTTCGCGCTTGCTGGGGATTCATCTCTTTGAAAGACTCCCCCTCTGACCCCGTTTGTTCAACTCCAGCACTCATGGGAGGAATTTTTGAGTGGACCGTCCCACCGTTACACATAATGGGGCTGTGCATGCGGGTACCAAAGGCCGAAAGTTGTTACGAGGCTATAGACTGCTGCAGCTGTTACAGAAGAGGTCAGGCCAGCAATAGTAATTGGGCAAAAATGCTCCACCTTACAAGATGAATTCTTTGCTGTTTTTTGTCCTGCCCTAAAGATGTGAGTGAATTTATGCGCAGTTTGCTAATTCAGCTTTACTTGGCGGAACGTGTGCAGTAGATAGTGACTTTTAATTCTTATCATTACCATCTGATTACAACGATTTCATCATATTTTCATTAGGTAGCCAGCAGTAGTGTAGTAGTAGTGCTATTGTTACTATAATTATTATCTATTATCATTATTATTATTAAATGTACACTTTTACGGTTTTATCTTTGTTATTATTATTATCATTATTATTATTATTATTAATATCATTATTATTATTATCATTGTTATTATCAGATGTACACTTTTACGGCGTCCAGTTAGATAGACTGTGATCAAACATATCGGCAAAGAAAGAGGTTAATCAGTCTATCAGAGCTATTCAGAGACTGTGTTGTGTGAGATACATTATACTGATCACAAGGAAACATTTTCTCTTCCTTTAAGAAAAAAATAATAATTTAACTTTTTTTTTTTTTTTCTCGTAAAACTGCTAACCGGCCGCACGGAAGAATGAGATTCATGAGGTTTGGAAAACCGAGATCAGTTGATGTGATTGAAAGTTCTACGATGTGGTATATTGAATGACGTTGATAACTGCTGCTGCTGCTGCTGCTGCTGTAATACTGCTGTAATGCTGCTATAATGCTGACATCTGTTGATTCACTGGTGCCATCCTGGTTCGCCTGTCTCCGGTTCGCCTAACACTAAATTCATTATCCCAATTCGCTTATTCCCAGTTCACCTATGTACTCAGTTGCTGTGTGTGTGTGTGTGTGTGTGTGTGTGTGTGTGTGTGTGTGTGTGTGTGTGTGTGTGTGTCGCGCGCACGTGCTCAAGTGTGTCCCACTCCATACTATGGAGTGTGTGTGTGTGTATGTTTGTGAGTTTGTGTTTACGTGTATCTGTGTGTGTGTGTGTGTGTGTGTGTGTGTGTGTGTGTGTGTGTGAATGAGAGAGAGATGGGGGCAGAGACAGTGAGAGACAGACAGAGACAGAGACAGAGGGGCTGAATACACGAAACGGGAACGGCGGGTAGGCGAAACAAGACAAAGAGCCAAATTCCCGAGTAGGCAAAACGGGAATAGGCTATCCGGACCTAGATCTCAATTTCCGATTCATTGTGACAACCATGCTTCTCGGATATCTTCACTGAATAAATATAACACTCGTTTGTTGTTTTTTTGTTTTTTGTTTTGTTTTGTTTGTTTGTTTGTGTTTTCCTTCTTCTTCTTTCTTTTTTTTCTTTAATCTTGTGCATCATGTATGCATTGACTGCTGCTAGATACTTCACAGTTTTCAACCAGTAAACTATATATATATATATATATATATATATATATCCCTATCTATATATTATATATATATATATATATATCTTAATCAAGAGCGTTGGGTTACGCTGATTGTCAGGCGCGGCATCTGCTTAACTGATGTGGTGTAGCGTATATTGATTTGTCCGAAGGCATTGGCGCCTCCTTGAGTAACTGAACTAACGGAATTCTCTGTGTGTGTGTGTGTGAGAGAGAGAGAGAGAGAGAGAGAGAGAGAGAGAGAGAGAGAGAGAGAGAGAGAGAGAGAGAGAGAGAGAGGAGAATATCATTAGCGGTTTATTCTCACAATCAAACAAAACGACTAAACCTACAACATGCAAAGTAAGAGAAATCATTTCCAGAAGGATTCTTCTTTCTAACCGCACGCAAAAATGCCCCGAGAAGACATTGTCATTTCCCATCTGCTCCTCTTCTTTCATTCAAAGAATCCTCATCCCTTAATTCTCAAGGGAACGAGTAAAGTTTGAATTGATTTTGTTTTCGTGCACCCCTCGACAGGGCCTCAATATACAGCTACCCCACTGATTGGCTGCAGCAGAAATTTTCCCATGATGCGTCTATGCCCAATGGCCACCATGTTGATTGTCTTAACGCTCTAAACTCGTTCTGTGTCTCTCTCTGTCTCTCTCTCTCTGTTCATCCGACTTTAAACAAAGAATACATTTAAGAAATTTTCAAAATGTAGCACATTATTTACTATTAAGATGCCTGTCCCAAACAACGAACTTACATTCCTATTCAAACAAAAAATGAGAGTTCCCATTGAAGGCAGGAATGATTATGACTGTGTTTTTCTGCTTCCGTCAGGGGAGACAAGACGAGTAGTTCGTACATGCGCGTTACTTCTCCCGTTTATTCATTCAGTTCCAATCCAGTTCAAGCCTAAAGACTCCATTATCTGCTTCAAACTACTCATAAATATTAGCAGTTTCAGTAGCTCAAGGAGGCGTCACTGCGTTCGGACAAATCCATATACGCTACACCACATCTGCCAAGCAGATGCCTGACCAGCAGTGTAACCCAACGCACTTAGTCAGGCCTTGAGATATAAGAAAGTAACAAGAAAGTAACAAGAAAACAATCGACTGAGTTAGCTACACACCTTTCCCTGATCGTTACGCTCACATCGACCATCATGCAAACAGGATCATATTCAGGAAGAAAATATAACATTTCAAGACACAAGTGAAATGAAAATGAATTGATAGCCTGTACACAATTCCTCGATTACTAAGCACATATCAGCCCAACATCCCTATTGTAAAAGTCTGTAAAGATACAAAGGATAGCTGCTTCTCTTTTATATAACAACCCTATCCTGTGAAGTCACAAAGGATAGCTACTTCTTTCTTTGTAACAGAACTTTCCTGTAACGTCTCTAAGGATAGCTACGTCTCTCTCTTGTAACAGCTCTATGCTGTAAATCTACAAAACATAGACACGTCTCTCTTTGTACCAGCCCTATCCTGTAAAGTCACAAAGGATAGCTACGTCTCTCTTCGTAACAGCTCTGTCCTGTACAGTCTCTAAGTAAAGCTACTGCTCTCTTCATGACAGCCCTATCCTGTAAAGTATCAAAGGATAGCTACTTCTCTCTTCATAACAACCCTATCAAGTATAGCCGCAATGGATAGCTACTTCTCTCTTCGTAACAAACCTATCAAGTATAGCCGCAATGGATAGCTACTTCTCTCTTCATTACAACCCTATCAAGTATAGCCACAAAAGGTAGCTACTTCTCTCTTCGTAACAACCCTATCCTGTAAAGTCACAAAGGATAGCTACATCTTTCTTTGTAACAGCTCTATGCTGTAAATCTGCAAAAGATAGATACGTCTCTCTTTGTAACAGCGCTATCGTGTAAAGTCACAAAGGATAGCTACTTCTCTCTTCGTAACAGCCCTATCCTGTAAAGCCACAAAAGGTAGCTACTTCTCTCTTCGTAAGAGCCCTATCCTGTAAAGCCACAAAAGGTAGCTACTTCTCTCTTCGTAATAGCTCTGTCCTGTACAGTCTCTAAGTATAGCTACTTCTTTCTTCGTAACAGCCCTATCCTGTAAAGTCACATAGGATAGCTACTTCTCTCTTTGTAACAGCCATAACTTTACAGGAAAGTCACAAAGGATAGCTACACCTTTCTTTGTAACATCACAATTCTTTAAAGTCACAAAGGACAGCTACTTCTCTCTTCGTAACAGCCCTATCCTGTAAAGTCACAAAGGATAGCTACTTTTCTCTTCGTAACAGCCCTATCCTGTAAAGCCACAAAGGATAGCTACTTCTCTCTTCAAAATAACCGTATCAAGTAAAGCCACAAAAGGTAGCTACTTCTCTCTTCGTAACAGCTCTGTCCTGTACCGTCTCTAAGTATAGCTACTGCTCTCTTCATAACAACCCTATCATGTATAGCCGCAATGGATAGCTACTTCTCTCTTCGTAACAAACCTATCAAGTATAGCCACAATGGATAGCTACTTCTCTCTTCATAACAACCCTATCAAGTAAAGCCACAAACGATAGCTACTTCTCTCTTCGTAACAACCCTATCAAGTAAAGCCACAAACGATAACTACTTCTCTCTTTGTAACAGCTCTATGCTGTAAATCTGCAAAAGATAGATACGTCTCTCTTTGTAACAGCTGTATCTTGTGAATTCACAATGGATCGCTACTTCTCTCTTCGTAATAGCTCTATCCTACATAGCCACAAAAACGATAGCTACTTCTCTATTCATAACAACCTTATCCTGAAAAGTCACAAAGGATTGCTACTTCTTTCTTTGTAACAGCTCTATGCTGTAAATCTGCAAAAGATAGAAACGTCTCTCTTTGTAACAGCTCTATCGTGTAAAGTCACAAAGGATAGCAACCTCTCTTCGTAACAGCCCTATCCTGTAAAGTCACAAAGGACACCTACTTCTCTCTTCGTAACAGCCCTATCCTGTAAAGTCACAAAGGATAGCTACTTCTCTCTTCGTAACAGTCCTTTCCTGTAAAGTCACAAAGGATAGCTACTTCTCTCTTCGTAACAGCCCTATCCTGTAAAGTCACAAAAGATAGATACGTCTCTCTTTGTAACAGCGCTATTGTGTAAAGTCACAAAGGATAGCTACGTCTCTCTTCGTAACAGCCCTATCCTGTAAAGTCATAAAGGATAGCTACTTCTCTCTTTGTAACAGCCCTATCCTGTAAAGTCACAAAGAATAGCTACTTCTCTCTTTGTAACAACTCTATCCTGTAAAATCACAAGGGATAGCTACTTTTCTTTTTGTAACAGCCCTATCTTGTAAAGTCACAAAGGATAGCTACTTCTCTCTTTGTAACAACACTATCCTGTGAAGTCACAAAGGATAGCTATTTATCTCTTTGTAACAACTCTATCCTGTAAAGTCACAAAGGATAGCTACTTCTCTCTTTGTAACAACTCTATCCTGTGAAGTCACAAAGGATAGCTACTTTTCTCTTCATAACAGCTCTATCCTGCAAAAGTCACAAAGAACAGCTACTTATCTCTTTATAACAGCCCTATCCTGTAAAGTCACAACTTTCTTTGTAACAGTACTTTTCTGTGAAGTCTCTAAGAACAGCTACTTCTTTCTTTGAAACAGTACTTTCCTGTATAGTCTCTGAGGATATCTACATCTCTCTTTGTTACAGCTCTATGCAGTAAATCTACAAAAGATAGATACGTCTCTGTTTGTATCAGCCCTATCTTGTAAAACCACGAAGGAGAGCTACTTATCTCTTTGTAATAGTACTTTCCTGTAAAGCCACAAAAACGATAGCTACTTCTCTATTCATAACAGCCCTATCCTGTTAAGCCATAAAGACTGGTAGCCCTTGCATCCACCGCAACAACAACAAAAAAAATCTGAATTGATTTGTTTTCATCCTTTGCTGGGCCTCAAAGGCCTTTCACTGATTCGTTCAGTAGCCTTCCACCAGGGTGCATCATCTCTTCTGTCTGGTGGCCATGTTAAATGGCACTGGTCTCCAGGCGTCTTCCTTTCACTTGACGGGACATTTGTAAACACTGGCAAGACCGCGTTGTGACACACATCTGAGGAAGGCGGCCGACTTGTGAAGCCGCTTATGTGCAAATACAATGTCGTGACAGTCTTGCTGGATTCCCCGTCTCGGCCTTTCTCCCAAGTTCGAATGAAAAATCAGACTGAGTGTCTTGTCATTTGCATGAGGTGATAAACCAAGGTCCCGTTTGCAGCACGCACTTGATGCACTGAAAAAAAAGCCCATGGCAACAAAAAGGGGGTGTCGTCTGGCAAAATTAAGTAGGAGAAATCTACTCTGATAGGTACACAAACATATATATCTATGCATACACTCAAGGCCTAACTAATCATGTTGGATAATGCTGTTGGTCAAACAATCGCCAAGCAGATGTGCGGCACAAAATATGGATTTTTGTCTGAACGCAGCGGAGCCTCCTTGAGAAACTGAACCTGGGAACTCACAAAGGCCGCATTCTTTGCATCCGACACGAGAATCTGAAATGGTTGGTTTCCATCATTTGCAAGGAACCAGGGAGCACTTCTCGTGTCTTTTCAGTGGTTAGTTTGTTGAGTGACAGTTTCTTCCAAGGTGCATCATCTCTTCTGTCTGGCGGTCATGATGAATGGCAACAGTCTTCGGTTTCTTCCTTTGACGTGACGGGACATGTGTAAACACGGGCAGAACGTGTATTGACACACATTGGCGGCCTGTGTGCCCGCCTTTTTGGATCAGCCATTTGTACCGGAAATTGCGCGACTTTAACTTTCATGTCTTTTTCGACACAGGTGAATGTCAACACTGGTTTGTCAGGAGACGCGGAGTACTTGGGGAAAAAAAAAAAAAAAAAAAAAAGAAGGTAGAAAACAGGATTTGCCATCTGGTACTCTTGTTAGCCGCCACCAACAACCCGAGTCTGTCAATAGCAATGCTGGGGGAAGGGGCTGAAGGGTTTCTTCACACTCTGAACTGAACCGGTTTCTAAGAAAGACAAGAGATGGAAAATCAAATGATATATTTAAGAAAAAAAATTCTATGTGGTCTAAAACTGACGTAGTATAAGAAAACACCGTAGATTAGAAACTTTGTTTTTTCTTTTCTTACTTTTCTTTTCATTTTCCAATGTGATATCGTCTTGCACAAAAACGATAATGCCCAAAGCAGACAAGAAAAGTGTCCAAATAAGTGGGGAAATTCTTGTTCGTTTTCTTTTCCACCAAACAGAAAATCCACAGAAATCCTCAGGGAGAAGGAGCAAGATAATTTCACATCTGCTTCGCTTCTCTCTTTCTGACATCCCCCCCGTTGCTGAAAGCCTCAAGGGCCGCCCCCCGCACCCATCGTGAAATCTGTATTGATTGGTCCTCATCCATTGACAGTGCTTCACGCAGCGGGGGCTCTATCTCTTCAGCGATTGGTTGAGCACCAACTGTCCCACAATGCAGTGCTCATGGCTGGCAGCCATGTTGAATGCCACGAGTCTCCACGCGTATGTTGTTTGTTTGTTTTTTTTCCCCCTTGAAAGGTGTGGGTTTGTGAAACTGGAGGGTGGAGGTGAAGACACGCATCGAGGTGGTGTGTGGTCTCGGGTTTAGCCAAGCCAACCCTTGGCTCTTCTAACCTCTTTGTTTTTTAGAGTCAAAAATCCATCGAGGCAACCATGTGTTTCTTCTGTGTCGTCAGTATATTCTGTGTAGCACATTCGGGATTTAAAGGCTATGCCAGTCTTGAACAAAAAGCTGTTATGTGTTTGCCTATTGCTTCTGTCATTGCTGCAGTGTACACGTGTCAAATGATCGGTATACGGACAGGCCCGGAGCTTCCTGTTTTTGAGGAAGTGTTTGGGTATGTTCCGATGTACCTTTTATCTATAATCTGTGTAACAGCTGAATTGGTGGTATTAGCAGCATTGACTTGAAGTTGTGCACCTTTTAAATGGAATGGGCAGAGTTACCGCTCTTTATTGTTGTTTAACTCTCTCCATACGAACGGCGAAAGAGACGACGTTAACAGCGTTTCACCCCAATTACCATCATCAAAATATTGCAAGCGGAAGGCTCTTATACTGAAGACGTGAATGTTGACAAAGAATACCACAATTCTGACGACGGAAGCTAAAGGTTGGGTCATTCAGACACCCACTGGACGTCCGAAGTGTCTGTGTAGAGGAGAAGAGAGGACTGACCGTACTGATTGAGTTAATGATTTGCTCTCCCAGCTTCACTGGGGTTTTTTTCATGTTAGCCTGTTTGTATGGGGATTGCGTCGCTTGGCGTTCTGCCTGCTTCCTGAATCTCGTGCCAAGAGATCCCGAGAGTACTGTTGCATGGAAACAGGGGAAGGAAAGTTTTGTGTGGGCTTTTTTCATGTCTGTATATGGCACAAGCAATCGGTACAAGTTTCTTGTTGCAAGAATAGCGTCGTGTTCTAAATATGGAGGAAACCAACTGCGGTTGAACAACTCGTTACGAAATTGACGATATAATTTATGATTTCACTTTAAATCAAAATGGCTAAAATTTAAAAAAACAAAAAAAGTAGGGGATTAAAAAACTGGCAGGGGGGTGGGTGGGTGAGGGGGGCATTTGAACCCTCAGAAAGGAAGGTAGCCATTTGCGATGCTTGACACGACTTTTGTTGCAGTTTTCAGTGCAACGATACGACCTTTCTTGCTTGGCTGGAATCTTACCAGCCACAAACAATCCACTTATCATGGTGACAATGTCTAAAACCATCTTTCAAAATCATTAACGAAAGAGTGGGCAATGGAGTGGATTGACAGAAGGCATGAGAAAGTGGATGTTTATAAATAAGATGTGTAAGATATTGCTGGGTCTTCGCCAGCACGTATCCTCTTGGCAACCTGACATCGATGATCATCTTTGTGGTCTGTCACGGTCAGAACGGTGCTTTGGCAGTGAATTACAGACTTAAAGACCGCACAAGCAGTTTCAAGTGGATATCGTGGTGTGTGGGTGTGGGAGAGGGGGGGAGGGTTGGGTGAGGGGGTGACTTGTGATCTGTCAGTCTGCTTGTCTTTCTATTTCTATCTATCTGTCTGTGCTTTGTAAGTTATTTTGCTTTCCCATCCTATTTTCGTTGACAATTAATATTCTTCCTTTCTTCTGCGTTCTTTCCTTCGTTTATTTCTGTTTTCCTCGCTTCACTCTGGTTTCCTTTCTATTTCTGTTTTCCTCGCTTCTCTCTGGTTTCCTTTCTATTTCTGTTTTCCTCGCTTCTCTCTGGTTTCCTTTCTATTTCTGTTTTCCTCGCTTCACTCTGGTTTCCTTTCTATTTCTGTTTTCCTCGCTTCTCTCTGGTTTCCTTTCTATTTCTGTTTTCCTCGCTTCACTCTGGTTTCCTTTTTATTTATGATTTTCTCTTCCCTTCTCCTCTCTTCTTCACTTTTATTGCATTTTGCTTTTGCGCGCGCGCGCGTCTGTGTGTGTGTGTGTGTGTTCCTTTGGTGCGTTTGTTATTATCGTTTTGTGCTTTATCGTTTTCTTGCAGTGACTCGTTTGTCTTGAAATGAAAATTGACAGTACTCCATACAAGATGATAAACCGATTTTGTTTTGTTTTTGTTTTTATCTTTTCTATCTTACAGCACAAAGTTTTGATACGTAATTGCAGGCCTCAAATCTTTCTAGTGAAATGAAATAGGCGAAGTCCAAAGAAAATAGATAATCAAATGAATAAGCGTATAAACTAATTCATACAGACAGCCGCGTTATTAAAAACGATATGCATATGCTTGTCACACTCAAAGAGACAAGATAGAAAAGTGTCCAAAACATTTTTTTTTTCTTTCTTTCTTCTTTCCGTTTCTCTCTTTTTCCCACCACAGAATAAGATTAAGTTCAAATATGTTTTGCTGACCCCTTCTGCCAGCCTGTGGCGCTCAAAGCCGCAAGGGGACGTTACTTTATCCAACGTGAAATCTGAATTGATGAATACCGGTTCTTGAAAGACTACGCTTAAGAGTGTAGCCCTGTCCTATTCCTTTTGCTGATTTGCTGGGGCGTCTGTTCTTCCTTGATGTATGTCCCTCCTCTGGTAGCCGTGTGGGATGCTGTGGGGGTTTTCTTCTTCTTCTTCTTTTCTTCTCCTCCTCCTCCTTTTTATTCTTCCTCTTCTTTTGTAATCGAGGGCTGCAACTTCCACGTTCACTCGTATGCATGAGTTGAATTTTACGTGTATGACCGTTTTTACCCTCCCATTTAAGCAGCCATTCACCGTTTTCGGGGGTGTGCATGCTGGGTATATTCTTGTTTCCATAACCCACCGAACACTGACATGGATCACATGAACTTAAACGTGCGTGTTTGATCTTCCGCGTGCGTATACACACGCTGGAGGATCAGGCAGTAACAGGTCTACACATATGCCGACTTGGGAGATCGGAAATAAATTAATCTCCATCCGAAACCGTCCAGGTGCGTTAAAACCGGGAATCGAACTCAGGAAACTCGGGCGAAAATCCAGCGCTCTGACCGTTCGGCCACCAAACTGGTCGTTGTGGCGTTTTGTTGTCCTTTCATTCTCTGGAGAAGATGGCGTTCTAACTCACTCAATACGGCCAGTCCTCTCTTCTCCTCTACACAGACCCCTCGGATGTCCAGTGGGTGTCTCAATGACCCAACCTTTAGCTTCCGTCGTCAGAATTGTGGTATTCTTTGTCAACATTCACCTCTTCAGTATAAGAGTCTTCCGCTTGCAATATTTTGATGATGGTAATTGGGGTGAAACGCTGTTCACGTCGTCTCTTTCGCCGTTCGTATGGAGAACAGGAGAAAGTGGCGAAAAAACATTGGGGTGCTGTTTGGTATTGGGTGTGACCGTATAAATGATTATCTTTGAAAACTGTGCGATTTCTTTCTGCTTTTTGTATGATTCCAAAGTAAAGCACCACCAATGATCTCTAAAATCAAACCAGTGAACACATGAAAACATGTACAGTAAGTCTTTCAATGAGCAGAGCGAAAAGTACATGTCCAACAAGGACGTGTTTTCTTTTAAAACAAACAAAAGAAGAAGAAAAAAAACATGTTACAAAGAGGAAAATTATTTCCCTGTCAGCATGTCTTGTGAGTGTGTGTGTGCGTGTGCGTGTGTGTGTGTGTGTGTGTGTGTGTGTTTTAATGGCAACAAACTGGAGGTAGCAAGCAATCTGCTGAGGAAACTGTGCTGAGAGGAAGGAAGAAAGAGAAAGGAAAATAAATGTTATGGGTGGAAATCTTGTTATCTGCGGATCCAAATCCGGTCACACGGCAGTGTGGGCCATCCATTACAACCAGCACCTGAACCTGCCTTTTAGAGGAGAAAAGACAGTGACATGCAGAAGGAACAAAAGACTCAAAAGGACTCAGCAGTGACCTTATCAGTGGAAATCATCTGCCTCTACAATGTGAAAAGAAAACCAAAAGGTTAAGTACCAAAAAGGAAGCCAAAGAACAAATTACTTATTCACCAGTCAGACCTCGATTCCGCGTGTCATGAACTTGTATTCAGAAGCCTGGATGGGGCCTTCTTGCATAAGCGATCTTAGGAGCTTATTCGGGATTAAAGAGGCTATGCCAGTCTTGAATAAAAGCTTATTTGTGTTTGCACATTTCTTCTGTCTTTGCTGCTGTGTGCACATGTCAAATGACTGGTATAAGGACAGGCCCGGCGCTTCCTTTTTTGAGGAAGTGTCTGGGTTTGTTCCAATGTACCTTTTATTTACCTGTGTGCTAGCTGAATCGGTAGCGTAAGCATCACTGACTTGAAGTTGTGTACCTTGTGTAATGGAGAGAGTTACCACTCTTTACTATTTGTTAATCATATCATCTCCTGGCCTCATTATTTGTTAAGATCTTAGGAGCGCTTTCAAAGGGTTGGCAGAATCATGAAAATCATTTCAGTAAAGCAAACTCACCCTCTCCTGGGATCGTTTGTTCAAGCCGCCCCTGGAACACAGACTGCACTGTTACAAAGGCTTTCTTCCTTTTTTTCTTTTTTTTTATACAATGGGTGGAGGAAACACTTCAGCATCCTGCTTAACAGACCGTCAAATGTCAGCACAGACACTTTAAAGACTGTGTAAAGACCAACGATGCGCACACAAGAATCCAAAGCAGTTACATATGTGCTAATAGAATTGCACATATATGGAATGCACTACCTATCGAAACTAAACTTGCACATTTTACTAATGTGTTAAAAAAAAAATCTCCTTGACATGAACATCAATTTAAAAGAAAAGTTAGTGACTTTGACGAGTGACTTACAGTACGTGTAAAAGAAAACATGTATGTATCCCACAAATAAAAGGAAACCGATATTGAAGGGGACCTAAAAAAGGCCGTGAGGCCTAGGCAGTCAAATGCCAGTCCCCACACTACTACTACTACTACTACTACTACTTCATGAGCGTGCACAGGACAGGACCACTTGTGTGCTCTGACAAATCAAGCATGTGACAGTTTTGAAAACTGTCGTAGCAACATCGCCAAGGTTCGCGGGAAAAAAAAAAAAAAAAAAAAAAAAAACAGCAGCAGCGCTACCCAAAGAGCCCGGACATTTCGCTGCCCTCACTGCAGACGCCCATGCAGATAATAACTGGGGCTCCACAGCCAAATGCGAGTCCACGTCAAATGAAAATGACTCGCAAGTTCATTGATGTCATTGTCGGACAACGACAAACGACCAAATAAACGTCATGACAGTGACGCCGATAACTTACGTGTATGTAGTGAAACCTTTCTTCCCGTGCATGTTTCCTAACACATAATTCCCGAGAGTTCTTTCTTAAGAGTCCATTGAGGCTCCAGGCTTATTCGTAACTGCTGTGGGTAATGTTCAACTTTAGAATACTAAACTCAGGGGGGCTGTTTAGACGAAAAACAAAGGGTGTTTTAGGCTCACCTCGATGCGCTGAGTTGAATGGAACCCTCAGCTAAGCTCTAGGACCACTCCTTTCCCATGAAACTGCGACAAATACACAGTAAGCTGAGTACTCCTTCCCCACCTGCACGCCATTTTGACTGCTGATCACGTGGGTGAACGGCAATCAAAATGGCTTGCAGGTGGTTGCTCTGGCTGTGATCGGCTGAGCTTACTGTGTATAAATTTGTCGCAGTTTCATGGGAAAGTAGTGGTCGTACAGCTTAGCTGAGGGTTCCATTCAACTTAGCGCATCGAGGTGAGCCTAAGACACCCTTTGTTTTTCGTCTAAACAGCCCCCCTGAGTTTAGTATTCTAAAGTTGAACATTACCCTGCTGTGATACAAGTGGGTTGCTGGCTTTGATGAATCGTAGCGGTCAGTGTTTTGGTTTCTGTTTTCTCTTGTAAGCCTGTATCAAACAATCCGCTAACATTTTGTTAACTACTAAACGTCTAAATATCACACGTACTTGAACAATCTGTGTGTCATATTTCAATCGGACAAGTCACGAAATGTGGACTGGTATCAAACTCCAGGGACTTTCAAAAGGATTCTTCACCATTGGAGGGTGCGGGGGGAGAGGGGGGAGGGCTTGGGATGAGGAGGGGAGAGGGGGGGTGTAACCAAACGATTCATCACCACTGGGAGATAACGGAGGAGTCTGCACCACTGGAAGACAAGGGAGGTAAACGAATCTTCACCACCGGGAGAGAGGGGAGATAATAAAAGGACCGTTCGCCACTGGGACTTAAGGGAAGCAATTAGAAGATTCTTCACCACTGGGATGTGGAGGGAGGTAATTCGAGGTTTTGTTCCCCACCTGGTTTGTTCGTTGTCAAATCACGAGATAGCATAATGTGAGTATTAGGTTTTACAAACTGTACAAGCTGATACAAAAGTCTATGATTGCGTGTTTTTTATGCGTTCTCTCAGTTGTGGATTACTTGGTATTAATGTTCCACAGAAACATATGGTGGATTCTCAGGGCCTCATCAGCGTGTTGGGTTTATGTTAAGGTCAGGAACATGCATCTTTTTTTTTTCTTTTCTTTTTTTTTAGTACAAAAGATATCGTATAGTGTGTATGGATCATTCCGTACGCTTTTATGCCTCCTTGAAACTGAAAATGAAACTGCTTGTGCAGTCTTTAAGTCTGTAATTCACTGCCAAAGCACCGTTCTGACCGTGACAGACCACAACGATGATCATCGATGTCAGGTTGCCAAGAGGA
>NC_134902.1:33623004-33655504 GCF_041734735.1 Babylonia areolata | reverse complement strand
CGCAAGCAAAAGATCAAATACGCACATTAAAGATCCTGTAATCCATGTCAGCGTTCGGTGGGTTATGGAAACAAGTACATACCCAAGCATGCACACCCCCGAAAGCGGAGTATGGCTGCCTACATGGCGGGGTAAAAACGGTCATACACGTAAAAGCCCACTCGTGTATATACGAGTGAACGTGGGAGTTGCAGCCCACGAACAAAGAAGAAGAAGCTGTTGCTTCTTTCCATGCGCCCCCATGGGGACTTGTTGGGGGAATAAAATCTTGAATACTGTTAACTATCAATCGCCGAAGTCATGTGCGACTCCGTTGTGGGTAGCTTGTTGTCATTTCTTTTATAGGCAATACGACTTATGATCAGTTCATCCACCAGACAATGCCCCATCACTCCAGTGTGTGTGTGTGTGTGTGTGTGTGTGTGTGTGTGTGTGTGTGTGTGTGTGTGTGTCTGTCTGTCTGTGTATGTATGTCTGTCTGTGTGCGTGCGTGCGTGCGTGCGTGTATGTGTGTGTGTGTGTGTGTGTCTATCTGTCTGTCTGTGTATGTGTGTCTGTCTGTCTGTACGTGTGCGTACGTGCGTGTGTGTGTGTGTGTGTGTGTGTGTGTGTGTGTGTGTGTGTGTGTGTGTTCTCTAAACCCATTGCATGAGTGTGTATGTGTGTGCTGAAACGAATAAAGGAATGCGAACGCACCCAAATCACCATGAAGTGAACAGACAATATATATATATATATATATATGTGTGTGTGTGTGTGTGTGTGTGATAGTCAGTCGTGTCCGACTATGACCATCAGGACAGCAGAGGAGGCATCTGCTGTTCCGACTATTTGGGCTAGAATTTGATTATAGTGGAGAGTGTCTTGCCCAAGTATATCCCCACTCTCTCGGCCAAGAGGGTTTTAGGACAGTCGGCGTTGGGATGGTTCCCAAAGGCCAACTAGCCCACAAGGCTGCAGCACTAAGAGCCAGTGCAATTTTGCCTCCTAGTTTGAGAGTCATAGTCCTTCACAAAAAACTAAGCTGTAAATGATTTCTAATTGACTGGAGAAACCATTGATAATACAGCTCTCACTTTGCTGTTGGCCCAAATGTATACTTATGTCAATCTGTGATATAAGACAATAAACCATTGAGAAGAAACAAAAAAAGAATAACAAAACCATTCATTCACAGACGCGACAAAAAGTAATACAAGTTTTCACACTTTCGCACGCTGCTTACCATAGAATCATCAGCTTGTAGATTGTTTTCAGGTAAATGATCAGTCGTATGCTTTATTTGTCAGTGAACAATCGTTTACTGTGTAGATCTTGTCTACACACACACACACACACACACACACACACACACACACACACACACACACAGGTTCCCTTGAGATGAACGACAAATTTTATTCCTCAGATTTAGTGTCCACCACGCTGTGTCAAATCAGTTGTAGATGACACGTTCAAGTTCATCATCTAAAACACCAAAATACCATCGTCGTCGTCATCATCATCGTCATCTCCTTCATCATCATTTTCATAATCATCATCATCATCATATCATCATCATCAGAAGAAGAAATAGAAACACAAGAAGAAGAAGAAGAAGACGAAGAAGAAATAGAAACACAAGAAGACTGATTGATTGATTGAATCTTTAATGGATAAAGAATTAGGCACAGTAAAGGCCTTTTTTTTTTACAATTCTGCCCATTTAACGACACAAAACATAAAAAATAAAGAAATAAATTAAAATAAAACAAAATAATAAGAACGACGAATAAGAATAGTAGCATAACTGGAATAGTCTATTAAAGGTAACAAAGCGATGAAAACTGGAGGGAGAAGAAGAAGAAGAAGATGATGATGATGAAGGAGGAGGAGAATACATTGATCACTGATACAAACTCACCACTACTGACAGCAGTTGTAAATCTCCCCGTTAAGAGGACTCACTGACTTAACTCACGATGGACAAACCTATTCATTCGGAGTGTGTACACGGTTCCTTTTATTTGTGGAGGTCCAGTTGATCAAGGAGGTTGGATGGAGCCCGCCTCTGTGTGTGTGTGTGTGTGTGTGTGTGTGTGTGTGTGTGTGTCTGTGTCTCTGTGTGTGTCTGCTTCTCTTTCTGTCTCTGTCTCTCTCTCTGCCTCTGTCTCTATCTGTGTCTCTGTCTCTCTGTCTGTCTGTCTGTCTCTCTCTCCCTCTCTCTCTCTTTCTCTCTCTCTCTTTGTGATCTGTCTGACGCGCGCGCGCGCGCGTGTGTGCGTCTGTGTGTGTGGGTTGGGGGGGGGGGTGTCTGTGTGTGTACGTGTGTGTTTGTGTGTGTGTGTGGCTGTCTGTGTGTGTGTATGTCTGTGTGTGTGTGTGTGTGTGTGTGTGTGTGTGTGCGTGTGCATGTGTGTCTGTCTGTCTGTTTGTATGTGTGAAAATCTATACGGTGCTAGGTTTTTTGTTTCTGGTTGTTGTTTTGTTTTTGTTTTTTGGTTGTTGTTTTTTTGTTGTTGTTGTTGTTGTTGTTTTGTTGTTGTTGTTTTTTTTGGGGGGGGTATTTTTTTCCTAGCTATTTTATGGTTGCTTTGTCAACGTTCCTGGCTTTCCCCGTTATTTTTTTTGTGGCTATTTGTGTCTACTTTGGGGGGAGGGCTCGTCTTATGACTCTTTTTTGCGGCTAGTTCGTGGGTTCTGTGTGTGACTACTTGTGTTTATTTTTTGTGGCAAGTCTTGTGGTTAAGTTTTTGTTGTTGCTTTTGCTTTTTTTTTGGGGGGGGGGGGGGGGGCTTTGTGTGTGTGTGTGTGTGTGTGTGTGTGTGTGTGTGTGTGTGTGTGTGCACGTGCCGCTCGGTGTTATTGACATTGTGTCTCTCTACTGCTCCCTCTTTCCATCTCCACAACCCTTTCAGAAACGGATGCGCACACGCGCACGACCCCACACAAACACTGTAGACACACACACACACACACACACACACACACACACACACACACAGAGAGAGAGAGAGAGAGAGAGAGAGAGAGAGAGAGAGAGAGAGAGACAGAGACAGAGACAGACAGACAGACAGAAAAAGTGACAGAGAGAAGTGACAAACAACGAAAGAGTTGTTTTCCTTCACTATTAAACTGAACACACACACACACACACACACACACACACACACACACACACACACACACAGACGCACACGCACGTGCGCGCGCACACACGCACACATACATACATAGTTATTCGCGTGCACACGCACACGCATACATGCACACACACACACACACACACACACACACACACACACACACACAGGGAGAGTACACGCAGTACACGGGGCTTTTGATGCACCGTGTTAACCAAACGTCCAGCATCCACACCAAATCCTGTGATCTTTAATTTGCAACCATCTCGGCCGTGTCGATTGTCCACGATGCAAGTCATTCTAGTTTCACTAGCTGTCCCGACCTTTCAGCCAAGCTGTCCCGACCTTTCAGCCAAGCTGTCCCGACCTTTCAGCCAAGCTGTCCCGACCTTTCAGCCAAGCTGTCCCGACCTTTTAGTCAAGCTGTCCCGACCTTTCAGCCAAGCTGCCCCGACCTTTCAGCCAAGCTGCCCCGACCTTTTAGCCAAGAATCCCCGACCTTTCAGCCAAGCTGCCCCGACCTTTCAGCCAAGCTGCCCCGACCTTTTAGCCAAGCTGCCCCGACCTTTTAGCCAAGAATCCCCGACCTTTTGGCTAAGCCTGGCTTTTGTGTTTTACACTCAGTTATTATGATTGTAAAAATAAAAAAAGTGAGTGCCGATCTGTAGGGGACTGCTTATCACAATATTGTTCTGTTTCCAGCGAGCAACTTTCGGGTTCTTTCATATGCGTGAAGTGCATGCTGTGTACACGCGGAGCCTTAGTTTATCATCTCCCCATCCGAAAGACTTGCTTCCAGACTAGTACTTAACTCTCTCCGTACGAACGGCGAAAGAGACGACGTTAACAGCGTTTCACCCCAATTACCATGATCAAAATATTGCAAGCGGAAGGCTCTTATACTGAAGAGGTGAATGTTGACAAAGAATACCACAATTCTGACGACGGAAGCTAAAGGTTGGGTCATTCAGACACCCACTGGACATCCGAAGGGTCTGTGTAGAGGAGAAGAGAGGACTGGCCGTACTGAGTGAGTTAAAGCATAATGGAGGTGATGGGGGGGACAGGGGGTTAAAAATGCCGGTCTTTGTATAAGTATCTATAACTACCGTCGTGCACCAGAAGTCACGATTGTTCGTTTTTAAAAAAATGTCTTTTCTTCTCTGCTTCTTCGTTTTCAAACTTTCTGTTCTGTTGTGATCGTCTAGCCTCTGTGCGTGTGTGTATGTGTGTGTTTGTGTGCATGTGTGGGTCTGTATTTTTGAGTGCGTTTGTGCATGCGCGAGAGTGTAAGTGTACACAAGTGTCAGTAGAGTTCTGTGCACGTGCGTGTGTGTGTGTGTGTGTGAGGGGGAGGTGGGGGTGCGGAGGGAGGTGGGGTAGAGGATGAGGTATGTGAGTGTATGCATGCCTACACTGTGGGAGCAACAGGATATTGGAACGTATATATATATATATGTGTGTGGAGATATGGGCATATGTGTGTGTGCTTGTACAAGTAAGTGTTCATCTGTGTGTGTGTATGTGTGTGTGTATGTGTGTGCCGTGGAAGCTGCGATACGTAGACTAGAAATGAGTGTGTGGAGGAGGGGGGTAGAGGAGGTGCAGGGTAATGTGTGTGTGTGTGTGTTGGAGCTCATGTACGTATGTGTGTGTTTGGCTGTGCTTTCGTATCTGTGAAGCTGCATGTTCGGTGCGTATCTGTTGTGCATGTGTGGGTGTATGTGTGGGTGTGTGTCTTCATGTTTTGCATCTGTTTGCTTATTTGTCATCATTGTTGTCTTATTTATTTAATTATTTATTATTGTTATTAATTTTTGTTATCATTATTATTATTACTACTACTACTACCTTTTTTTTTTCCTCAAGGCCTGACTAAGCGCGTTGGGTTACGCTGCTGGTCAGGCATCTGCTTGGCAGATGTGGTGTAGCGTATATGGATTTGTCCGAACGCAGTGACGCCTCCTTGAGCTACTGAAACTGAAACTGAAACTGTGAGCGTCGAGCTGCGGTGTGATTCTGTTGATTGAAATGTCAGCGACGATCTGATGTGTATGCTTTGCATGTCACAGTTAGTTAGTTACCTTACACGCGTGATCGCTTGCTTGCATGAATGCTTTTTTTTTTTTCTTCTTCTCTTCTTCATCCTCGTTATCCTCATGCCGTAGTTTGGTACTGGTGCAAACTATTTCTCTCTGTCTGTCTGCCTGTCTGTCTGTCTGTCTTCTTCTTCTTCTTCTTCTTCTTCTGCGTTCACTCGTATGCACACGAGTGGGCTTTTACGTGTATGACCGTTTTTACCCCGCCATATAGGCAGCCATACTCCGCTTTCGGGGGTGTGCATGCTGGGAATGTTCTTGTTTCCATAACCCACCGAACGCTGACATGGATTACAGGATCTTTAACGTGCGTATTTGATCTTCTGCTTGCATATACACACGAAGGGGGTTCAGGCACTAGCAGGTCTGCACATATGTTGACCTGGGAGATCGTAAAAATCTCCACCCTTTACCCACCAGACGCCGTCACAGTGATTCGAACCCGGGACCCTCAGATTGAAAGTCCAACGCTTTAACCACTCGGCTATTGCGCCCGTCTGTCTGTCTGTCTGTCTGTCTGTCTGTTTCCCTCTCCCTCACTCTCTGCCTCTTTCTCACAATTGAAGAAAAGAACCTTCAAACTTTTTAGTCCTTCACTGTCTCCCATTGCAAACATAAAAAAAAACCACACAAAAACTTTAAACTTTTAGAACCCACCCTTCCCTCCTATGTCTTTTTCTCTACTTCTCTAACTATATGTATATATATATATATATATATATATAGAGAGAGAGAGAGAGAGAGAGAGAGAGAGAGAGAGAGAGAGGGTACATGTGGGTGTGTGTGTGTGTGTGTGTGTGTGTGTGTGTGTGTGTGTGTGTGTGTGTGTGTGATGTTATCTCTCTCTGTCTCTGTCTCTTGTCTCTCTCTCTCTCTCTGTCTCTATCTCTACCTCTCTCTGTTTCTACCCCCCCCCCTCTCTCTCTCTCTTTCATTCTCTTTCTGTCTCTGTCTCTCTGTTTCTCTTTCTCTCTCTGTCTCTCTGTCTTTCTCTCTCTCTCTTTCTTTTCTCTGTTTTTGTCTCTCTTTCTTTCTCGTCCCGTGTCCACAGCAGTCGCGACAACCAGTCAAATTACAACTGACGAGAGGTCCACCTGGACCCGCGAACCCCCTCAACTGTGTGTGCCCCCCCCCCCCCCCCGCCCCCTCCTTCCCCCCCCCCCCCGCCACCCCACCCTCACTCTCCTTCCCTTCCGTCACCGCCCACCCACCCACACCTACCCCTATCCTCATCATTGACCCACACACACACACACACCAGCCCACCACCAGCACAACCACCCCTCACACACACACACACACACACACACACGGTGGAGGTTAGTGTTTGTGTGTGCTTGTGTGGGTGTGGGTGGGTAGGTGTGAGAGAGAGAGAGAGAGAAAGAGAGACAGAGAGGCACGGAGAGAGAGAGACACACACAGAGACACAGAGAGACAGACAGACAGACAGACACACACACACACACACACACACACACACACACACACACACACACACACACACACACATAACAGCAAACCCGCCTTTCCTACCACCAGCTTCTCCCCATCCCTATGATCCTGTCCCGCCCCCTCCCCCCCGACTCCCCACTCCCTTCCCCCCCGCCCCCTCACTCACCCACCGCCCCCTGCCCCGCCCCGCCCCCCTTCCTCCTCAAGTCATATAATTGTTTCTCTGGCTCTGAGCTCTGGAGCGGATCACCAACAATCCTCCGTCCCCATCCCCACCCACCCCCACCCCCCCTCCCCTCCCCTCCACCTCCGCACCACCACCGCCATCACCACACTAAAAGATAGAACAATAGAGAACGTGGGCGGTGGGGGTGGGGGTTAGTGTGTGTGTGTGTGTGTGTGTGTGTGTGGGTGTGGGTGGGTAGATGTGTGTGAGAGAGAGAAAGAGAGACAGAGAGGCACAGAGAGACAGACAGAGAGACACACAGAGACAGAGAGACAGACAGACAGACAGACAGAGACAGACAGACAGAGACAGAGAGAGAGAGAGAGACGTAGTGTTGTCGAGGGAGAGAAGAGGGTAGGAAAGGAAAAAGGCACGGAGTGGTGGGGAGGGGGGGAGGAGGCGGAGGGAGGTGGAGGAGAGTGGAGAGGGTGATGGGTGTGGGCAAGTTGGCTTGTGGGGGGCCTGGGGGCGGGAGTTGGTGGGGGGCCTGGGGGCGGCAGAGAAGGGGAGGGTTAGGGGAAGGGGCAGGAGGAGAAAGTGGAAGTGTTGGTTATCAGCGCTTCCCCAGCCTACTCAGTCCAGCTCACACATCACAGAACGACGGGCGCCTAGCACTAACTTCTCCCCTTCCCCTTCCCCTTCCCCTGGTCCCTTGCCTTTTTTTTGTCTCCTCCTCCCTCCTCCTCCTCCTCCTCCTCCTCCTCCTCATCCCAGGGCCCTAAGGTGTCGCCGCTACAAATGAACCCATCAACCTTTCCTTTCCTCCCTCCCCTCCCCTCCCCCGACTTCTGTCAACCTCCGACCAGTCGGCAAATTTGCAAATCTCGTGTCTTCTCCTCCGCTGCAGCGCATTTTCCCCGCGACCTGGGACCTTTCTTATCTCCCCCGGCGGGGAGAGCCGCGTGCGCGGACCAATCCTCGTGGCGCTGGCGACGGCACGCGAAGCGCTCGACTAGAAGCCGAAATCTGTCGGAGGTTGTTTCTTTTTCAGGTGGGAAGGTTTTAGGTTTTTAGATTTTTTACTTCTTTTTTTTTTTTTTAAGTTTTCGTGTGTGAGTTGTGGGGTTTTTTTTTTTCTCTCTCCGTGTGTGTGTGTGTGTGTGTGTGTGTGTGTGTGTGTGAGGGAGAGAGAGAGAGGAGAGAGAGAGAGTCTGCGCGCTCGCACGCGCGATTAGCTGCTGCTTAACATTACTTGTCGGGTTAAGGCGAGTTAAGTCTTCACGTCGGTTCAAATCAGGAGTAAAATCATTCCCTCTCGCCCTTTAGCGAGAAACGAATTGTCTGCTCTCTATTCTTTCTTCTTCTTCTTCTCTCTCTCTCTCCCCTTCCCTGTCTTCAAGGCTGTGACGTAGTCCGGAGGAGTAAGGATGGCGAGGTGGGGTGGATGGGGTAGGGGTGGGTGGGTGGGTGGAGTTTACTTTGAAGAAAAAGTTTTTGTGTCTTTTGTTTGTTTGATTTTTTTTTTTTTTTTTTTTTTTTTTTTTTGTAATTAGCTGATTATTTCCATTTGACCCCTTCGTCTCAGTGTCTGTTAAATTGCTCTGGTTTTTTTTGTTTGTTTGTTTGTTTTTTTTGTTTTGGTTGGTTTTTTTGTTTGTGTGTGTGTGTGCGCTTGCTTGCTTGCTTGCTTGTTTCTTTCTTTCTTTCTTTAATGAAAGTAGGTTAGCACTGAAGAACAACTGATCAATTCTACATAAGAGAAGTCAAAAAGTAAATTCACTGTTTCTACCTGAAAGGAAATAAGGACATGAAGAGAAAAGTCAATTTCGTTCGTACAAAAAATTAACTGGGGGATATCAGTCACGGTAGCTCTAAAAGACCACAGCCACGAACAACTTGAACTTAAGGGCAGATCACCATTTAGGTCTTTTAACTCGCTACTACCCAGTCACGGGTTGAGTAGTGGATTCTGTTCTGTCTCTCTCTCTCTCTCTCTCTCACACACACATCGGTGATCCCGATTCGCGCCAAATTCTTGAATCGGGTATTCCCGATTCGCTGGATGTGACTAAAATAATTGGTGATCCTGGTTCTCCTACTTCCGGTAAATCTGTGGTGGCAGAATGGTTAAGACGCTCAGCTGCCAATACAGAGAGTCCGTGAGGGTGTGGTTCGAATCCCGCTCTCGCCCTTTCTCCTAAGTTTGACTGGAAAATCAAACTGAGCGTCTAGTCTTTCGGATGAGACGATAAACCGAGGTCCCGTGTGCAGCACGCACTTGGCGCACTGAAAAAGAACCCATGGCAACGAGAGTGTTGTCCTCTGGCGAAATTACAAAAAATGAAATCCACTTTCATAGGTACACAAATATGTAAGCATGCACTCAAGGCCTGACTAAGCGCGTTGGGTTATGCTGCTGGTCAGGCATCTGCTCAACAGATGTGGTGTAGCGTGTATGGATTTGTCCGAACGCAGTGACGCCTCCTTGAGAAAGTGAAACTGAAACTGAAACTGTGTTCTGGTTTTGAATCGTGCTAGCTATCCAAGGTTGTGAGGGGAAACTTCTTCTCCAGTTCATGTTTTGTTTGGTTTGGCTTGTGTATGTGGTTTTTGTTGTTGTTGTTGTTGTTTTGGTGGGGGGTTTTTTCTGGGTTTTTGTTTTCTGTTGTTGTTTTTTGGTGGTGGTGGGGTGTAGGGTGGGGGGAGGATTTGGCTTCTCTAAAAGTGTTTCTCTGTTGCATCCGTGTACACAACTCTTTATTCTGTTGGAGATCTGAGCATTGCTATCTGTCCACTAACATGATTTGATACTGATCCGTGTACACCGAGAAAGAGAGAGAGAGAGAGAGAGGAGGGGGTGGGGGGGGGGGGGGGTAGGCGATACGTACGTACGGGACCAGAGAGAAGTCGGAACAGGACATAGAGCAATACTTATTTTGTCCTTTGTTCAGGGAATCCAGAAAAGACGAAGTCTACTTTGTTTTGAAATGCACTGTCCTTACTGACTTACGAATCCAATTTAATTCCTAATATATATATATATTATGTCCATGTCTATTTCGACTATGTTTACTATGTCATCGAATGATGAAAACATTACACCTAATTTTGCTTTGTACCTTTATCAAGCATTTCAATCAAGAGAGACACTTACATCTTAGTTTTATTGGATGCTGGTTATGGAAGAAGTTGCACTATTTGTGATAGTGATTGCAATGACACATACAAGAATGTTGTTGTTGCCCCCTGTACATATGGGGCTATGGCCTTAACTGAACCGAATAAACCATCTGTGTGTGTGTGTGTGT
Source organism: Babylonia areolata (assembly GCF_041734735.1). Classification (NCBI taxonomy): domain Eukaryota; kingdom Metazoa; phylum Mollusca; class Gastropoda; order Neogastropoda; family Buccinidae; genus Babylonia; species Babylonia areolata. The sequence goes on along the minus strand of NC_134902.1, from coordinate 33,645,357 downwards.
GTGTGTGTGTGTGTGTGTGTGCGTGTGTGTGTATGTGTGTGTTTGTGTGTGTGTGTGTGTGTGTTTGTGTGTGTGTGTGTTTGTGTGTGTGTGTGTGTGTGTGTGTGTGTGTGTGTGTGTGTGTGTGTCCTTCATCCTCTTGGCACACGGTTTAAGGGCGGTAGCATCCACAGCAGCTTCTCATTTTCATTCTCGAGATCTGATTTGATGGTGATGTTTTGTTGTTGTGTTCAAGACGGACTTTTGATCTCTAATTAAAAATGATAGATAGATAGATAGATGGATAGATAGTAAAGAAAACACACACATACACATACATACTCTCTATCTATATCTCTGTTAGATAGATAGATAGATAGATAGATAGATAGATAGATAGATAAGAAAACACACAATGCACATACATACTGTCTCTGATCTCTGATAGATAGATAGATAGATAGATAGATAGATAGATAGATAGTAAAGAAAACACACACATGCACATACATTCTCTCTCTCTCTATTTCTCTCTCTGATCAAAACACGTATCAGGTATCTTATGTGATGTTGTTGTCGAATCTTTCCGGTTTTTCATTTTAACTCTCTCCATTCGTAGGGAAAAAAGAGGCGACGATGACAGAGTGTCACCGCTTGCTGACTTCATTAACGTGTTATTATCGGAAGGTTCTCCGACACTGAAGAGGTGGATGAAGACAAAAGACTATACACCGCATTTCTGACGACGAAAGCTCAGTAATAAGCTGGACCATGGACCATTCACACATCCACTGGACATCAGGTGGGGTCTGTTGGTTCTGCACGCCCTACAGCGGATCACTGGTGGACTGGTCAGTTTGCTGACCGAACCACATTCGAGACAGGACGAGCAGTATAGATCTGCTAACAGCAACAACAACAACAACACCAACAATAACAACAACACTGTGCCCCTCCCACCATCTAATTAGTAAAGTATATACACATATTTTGAATAGAAGGCTTGTCCAGTGGGCCGAAAGAGAGGAAATAATTGTTGAAGAACAAGCAGGATTCAGTGTAGGATTTACTATAGATCATAGTTTTACTTCATATGCTTTTGTACTGAAATTTTTTTAAGAAAAACACTAAATTATGTGTTGCTTTTGTTGACTTTAAAAAGGCGTTTGACTCTGTGAACATAAATGTATTGTGGCATGTTTTGAGAAAAACTGGTATTAATGGAAAATTGTACATGGCACTGCGAGGTACATACAATTCAGTCATAGCATGTGTGCGCGAAAAGGGCGTATATTCTGACTTCTTTAGTTGCCCCCGTGGAGTAAAACAAGGCTGTCTCATAAGTCCTCAATTATTTGCATTTTTAATAAATGAATTAGCTATTGAAATGTCAGGAAAAGGTAGGCATGGTATTCAGTTGATCCCTGGTGCTGAGGAAATATTTATGTCGATGTTTGCAGATGATGTGATTTTGCTCTCTAGCACTGTAGCTGGGTTACAGATTAAAAAACGAAGCAGATAAATTACAGTTAACTGTTAATCTAGACAAGACAAATATTATTGGGGGGTTTTTCGTAACGGAGGTCATTTATCACAGTATGGTAATGTGGAAGTACGAGTCATCAATGCATACAAGTATTTAGGAATGGTATTTACGACTAGGTTGAGCTTAAAAACGGGATGGTCAGAAATGTGTAGGAAAGGGGAGTAACAGAAATCCTAAAATTTATGAAGAAACTGAGAACAGTTCATCCAGCTTTATTTTGGAAGTTATGGAAGTTATTTGATACTCAAATACAACCAATGATAACTTATGCAGCAGAAGTATGGCGCCTTGAAGAAAATCTTGAAATGGAAAAAGTACACACCTTTGCCATAAAGAGATTCATGAATATTCCATTGCACTCATCTAACACGGTGGCATGCGGTGACTCTGAAAGGTGTCCTCTTTATATTAATTTAAAGCTTTTGTTAAATGCATCAGGTATTGGTTAAGACTTACTCAGCTCCCTACAAACAGATTATGTAGACAGGCATACGACATGTTACTTCAGCAGTTTGAGTTAGGCAATTGTAACTGGGTGGGTAAAGTTAAACAAGTTCTTTCAGTAAATAGATTTGGTATTGTATGGCTCAGTCAGGCAGTTTGGGTTGAAAGAGGGGTTCTATCAGAATTTACAGATCGCTTTGCGTCTTGTTATAAACAGAACTGGCATTCTAAAATGGAAGATGATGTGAAGTATTCATGGTGTTCTATTCCTTTAAAACTATTTTACAACCGGAGAAATTTTTAGTAGTAGTACCAATAAATGGCAAATGATATGCTAGCAAGATTCAGAAACAACCTTTCGTTCAAAAGCTAACGAAAGATGGTTTGATCTTGAGGGTTTAGCTGATTGTATGTGTACAGTGTGTATGGAGGATGTGAGAGAGGATGAAGATCTTTTTTTTTTTTTCATTGTAAAGCTCATGAAGACATAAGAGCCAAGACACGACTTTTCCATATTGCTGCTGAGAAAAGAACAAGACGTGCTTAGTCTGTTACCCACTGAAAATTATGAAATTATAATTTTGCTTGCCAAACACATAGCAGAAGCTGTTAATATCAGGAAAAGAAATGTAGATGGTAATAACACGTAATCATCACTAGTTATATGATTAACCTGTTACAGCTGCATACACTTGATGGTCACATTGTATATTTATAGTCTATTGTATGTTGTTTTTCTATTATGGTGTGCGTAATTGTATTGGCACATACACAAATGTACGATTAAGTGATTTGTTATTTTGATTTGATTTATTGACATTATTTGCCTTATTCATTGTTGTTTGTTTTCTTTCATCCAATACATTTGACGCTGCAACTTAGAATTGACCCCCTTGACATAAGGGCTGTAGTTCGGCCAATGTCAGTAGCGTCTGAAGCCTGCCTCTCTCTCTCTCTCTCTCTCTCTCTCTCTCTCTCTCTCTCTCTCTCACACACTTTTTATTCAACTGCATCGTATATGAAGATTTAAGAAAGAGAATATTAAAAGAATCGGCTAGACTCCCCTTGCATGTGTTACTTGGAGCAACAAATTTCAATCACAGACATAATGTATCAAGATATATTTTCCATGCTATCAATACAAGGAAAAGGTTAATCTGCAGTCAGTGATCAAGCATGGTGAAATACTATATAAAAACAAATTTCTATATGATGGGCACATTGTTTAAGTATATATTCATTCAGTGTGTACTTGTTGTTTTTTTTGTTGTTGTTGTTGCTATGGATAACACAATGTTATATGCAACCTCACCGATCCACCCTTCCCCATTGTATTGTGTGGCCCAAGGCCGATGTACATTAAACTTTCTGAGTTCTGAGTTCTGAGTTTTCTCTCTCTCTCTCTCTCTTTGTCTCTCTCTCTCCTTCCCCCTCTCTCTCTCCCGCTCATTATCATCATTAATTTTCTATCATTTCCACAGGCTACCCCCCGCCCCTCACACACACACACACACACACACACACACACACACACACACACCCATCTCCCCATCCCCACCATCCCCAGCAGGTGTAATGACATCCACGTCATCATCACGAAAGTTCATCACCAACGATGAAGACATCACTGGACTCCGGAGATGGTGAGCTGATGACAGCAGCGCCAGAGGCGAGTTGCCGCGAAAAATGCGGCCACACTGTGGGTGGAAGGGTCAGACAGGCAATAAGCAGCAGACAGCATGCACGTGCTCCTCGTAGGCCCTAAGACTGTGGACAGTGGTGCGCACATAAAACAGCAGGTCGGAACGTCAATGCTGCCAGTAGATGACCCCCCCCCCCCCCCGCCGCCACCTCCCAGCCCCCATCCAACACACACACATACACACACATCCACACGCCCTCTCGGTGTCCAGGTATCATAAAGGCTAATGGACTTTCGCTGCTCTACGGCATTCCCTTTTGACCAAACTGACCAGATCCATCCCCTGCCCAATGGACGCGCGCTATTCCATTCTGTTTGATGTGCAGGAAGCACACACACACACACACACTCTCTCTCTCTCTCTCTCTCTCTCTCTCTCTCTCTCTCTGCCTTGTGATGCGCATCGTACCTCCCTCCCTCCCTCTACCCATACATCCATTCTGCCGCCTTCACAACCACCCAGCACGCCATGGCAGTCATCCCCCGGGCGAATGGCAAGGGCCCAATCATAATAATTAGCCACCGGGAAACAAATGTCTCGCGGTAATGCAAGTTTCAAGGTAATCATACGCACCTTTTCCAAGTTTTCCGGGGTAGGAAGGACGGGGGGTGGCGGAGGGGGTGGGACACCCTGACTTAATGGTCTGCTTCACAGGCGCCGCTGCCTATTTCCTCTCTCCCGGCATGTCTCACGAACTCGCGCCATTTTCCGCCCCACCGTGATGATGCGCATGAGCGGAAGTGGACTTCTCGCGGGACAGGAAGTCCAGGGGGGGGGAAGGGAGTGGGGGAAGGGGGGGAGCTGAAGGACCTCTGTGCAAGTCGAGGGAACGGCGAGCAATCATTTTAATTCAGTTTGCGTCCCGCTCACCAGTCCCCTCCCCTTCACCCCCACCCTCCCTCATCCCACCCCCTCCCCTACCTCTCCCCCCCCCCCCACACACACACACACACTTACACAGACGCCCACTCGGCCCAAGAGTCTCAGACCCTGGGCAACTGACAAGAGAGAGCTGGGGAGAGGTTAAAGAGAATGGGTTTGTCATTGTTGGAAACCAAAGGGGTGGCGGGGTGAGGGGGGGGGGGGGGGGGGGCTGGGGGGTGGGGGGGGGTTGTTGGTGGGAGTAATTTCCAGCACTCTTCTTTCTCAGTTAAATGACAGGAAAAGTCCTGCAGGGTTTGCGGAGGTAAATAATGGTTCCTTCCCCTCCTCCTCCTCCTCCTCTCTCCCCCGTATCCCCCCCCCCCCCGCCCCGCCCCTCCCCACCACCACCCCTCACCCCCAGCTTTTCATGACAGACAGCGCGAGGAAATAATTTATAAGATCACCCGCCACCGCTCGTTCATGGGCGTTCTCGTGAGGCTTCCCCTTTGGTTGGTTGATTTCTGTTTGACGTGGAGTCGGGTGCTGAGTGTCTCCACTCGGTGATGAATTGGCGTCTGTACTTGAGAGCATCAGTTCTGTTGTTGTTGTTGCTGTTGCTGCTGCTGCCGCTGTTGCTGTTGTTCAAACTCGATGACTTTGCCGGCCCAATACACTGTTTCTGTTTGTCGTAAGACGTTTCGAAAGCTCGAGGTACCCCCGAAAACGGAGTATGGATGCCTACATGGCGAGGGTAAAAAATTTTCATGCACGTAAAATCTCACTAGCGTACGTGCGAGTGAACGTGTGAGTTGTCAGCCCACGAACAAAGAAGGAGAAAGGTCGAGGCTTTTCTGACCGAATAAACTGCGATTCCTGAAGGAATTACAATAGCCAGTTTCTTTGTTTGTTTGTTGTTGTTGTTTTTTGTTTTCGCTGCCCCGCCTTTAATGACAACCCACGCCGGATATCCGGACCACACCCAACCCTTACCCAACCACACCTAAAAGCCAGCCATTTTGTCAGATTTTAGAATCTATTTACACTAATCCATCTGCTATAATTACAGGCGTTGTTGTGTGTGCCCACTTTTTATAAGACGTGAAAACCTGGCATTCGTGGCCTTTAGATATATATTGTTTAAAATAGAACACACTCAACAACAACAACAACAACAACAACAACGAAATCAACGTTAATGACTGACTGGGAATAAGAATGTCCATAACCCAGCTGTGTTCTGTCGAAGAGCGAAGATAATTCCTAGAGGCTTGTTGAAAAATTTATTGTGAGCCTTCTTACCCTAATGGTTTGTTGTTGTTTTTGTTTTGTTTTGTTGTTGTTGTTTATAATGTGAAGATTTTATGAAATTGTTTGACCGAGATTAACTCACTCAGTACGGCCAGTCCTCTCTTCTCCTCTACACAGACCCTTCGGATGTCCAGTGAGTGTCTCAATGACCCAACCTTTAGCTTCCGTCGTAAGAATTGTGGTATTCTTTGTCAACATTCACCTCTTCAGTATAAGAGCCTTCCTCTTGCAATATTTTGATGATGGTAATTGGGGTGAAACGCTGTTAACGTCGTCTCTTTCGTCGTTCGTATGGAGAGAGTTAAAGTGTTTTTAGTTAATCTGCGCATCGCTCAAGAGAACTGATTCCAGTGACCACGCCACCATCTCATGCCCTCCTCTTTTCTTAGGAGTCCTCCCACATCGTGATCACGAACTACTTTCAGTTTCAGTTGTTGTTTTTTTCAAGGAGGCGTCACTACGTTCGGACAAATCCATATACGCTACACCACATCTGCTAGGCAGATGCCTGACAGCAGCGTAACCCAACGCGTTTGGTCAGGCCTTGAGTGTGTGCTTATAGTTTGTGTACCTGTCAGAGAGAATCTCTCTTTTTTTCTTTTCTTTTTTTCTTTTTTTTACATAATTTTGGACAACATTCTCGTTGCCATGGGGTTCTTTTTCAGTGCGCCAAGTGCGTGCTGCACACACGGGACCTCGGTTTATCTTATCGTCTCATCCCAAAGACTAGACGCTCAGTTTGATTTTCCAGTCAAACTTGGTTGGGAGAAAGGGAGAGGGCGGGATTCGAACCCACACCCTCACGGACTCTCAGTACTGGCAGCTGAGCGTCTTAACCATTCTGCCACCTTCCTCCTTACGAACTAGGTGTGAAAGAGAAAGAGGGGAGGGAAAGAGGGAGGGGGAGGAAGGGAGGGAGGAAGAAGGAAGAGAAGGGGGAATGTGGAGGAGGAGAAGGAGGTACACAGAAAGAGATTCGAGATTCAAGATTCAAAAACTTTATTACTCAAGGATCAAGACTTTAGGCATCGCCCAGTCTTCCAATCTGTCCTTGTGACAGCAATAACAATAACAAAATTAATGATAACGACACAAAAATAATAATTTTGTTAACACTGCTACATCTACTGCTACTACAATGAAGAATGATCACCATCATCATCATTAACATCGTAAAAAATAATAAAAACAAACGCATTCATACATTTATATCCATACACATGCACACACTCTCTCTACCCAACACACACACACACACACACACACACACACACACATATATATATATATATATATATAGAGAGAGAGAGAGAGAGAGAGAGAGAGAGAGGGTGAAACGAGGAACGGATAGAAGAAGAGACAGTGAGGGGCAGAGAGAGGGATGGGATGAAAGAGAGAGTGTGTTTGAAAGATGGGGACTGGGACTGAGAAAGAAAGAGAGAGAGAGGTGGAAGAGATAGGGGGGTGAAAGAGAGAGAGAGGGGGTACGGATACGGATACGGATAGTTTATTCAATAAAGGCCATGGCCCCTCATGAAGGGGGTACAGTGAATCAACATTCAAAATTAAAACCTTACAAATTACAGAAGTGAATAATAAACTGCAAATGATAATCCACAAATTGGATAATGCACAACTAATAATAATTAACTACATAATACACTGCGAAACTTAAAAGCCTTATATAAGTAAATAGCAAACTGTTTTATAATAGTTTCGTTAGTTGATGACATAAGCATGGCAAGTCGAAATAAAGTAGGGTGTGTATAATATTTTTGTTAGAGAGAGAGGGGGGTGGAAGAGAGAGAGAGAGAGGCGGTAGGGAAAGAGAGAGAGGGGGTGGAAGAGAGAGAGAGAGAGAGAGAGAGAGACGGTAGGGAAAGAGAGAGGGGGGTGGAAGAGAGAGAGACAGAGAGAAAGGGAGGGAGGGAAAGAGATAGACACAGAGAGAGACAGACAGACAGAGACACAGAGAGAGAGAGAGACAGAGAGTGATGAAGAGAGAGTATGAGTTAGAACCCATTCTAAGTGCAAGCACCATGTAACACGTTTTTGATATCATATATACGACGCCATGTAATATGTTGTTGTTTGTTTGTTTGTTTGTTTTTTCTCATCAGGTAACATCAGCTAATTTTAATATCAAATCTTCATTGGAGCAGACAGTTCACTGATTTTTTTTTTTTTTACTTTTTTTTCAAATATCATAACAATGTAACCAAATCAGAGAGACAATAAAGTTTTTAAGCAAATAACAAGAGACAATGCATCTGCCTGTAAAAACTGACAATGTTATTTTTATTTTTTTTTTTCAGAAAGCTGCCCTGTTTGGGTTGTTTCGTTGTTTTGGGGGTTTTTTTTGGTTTGTTTGTTTTGTTGTTGTTGTTGTTGTTTTCTGTTTGGGGGGCGGGGGGGGGGGGGGGGTGCTGTTGTCTATTTCATACAGCCGGTGTGGTGTAGCGTATATGGATCAGTTCGCACACCTTTGACACCACCTTAAACTGTAACTGACCGCATAGAGAATGTCCTTGATTTTTTTTTTTTTTTTAAATGCAAAATCAGTTAAAATTGAACAGAGGCTGTATTTCCTTGATTGTTGTTTCACACTGGAGGCTAGGGGGGCGTGTCCGCTATGAGAGAGACGCGGGCTCTGGCTATCGTCTGTACAGACCAGGGGGTGTGAAGAAAAGCAGATCAGACCATGCCTGCTGTGAAAACAGGCTCTCAGCTTGAAATCAGATCAAGGGGATGTAATGATGTGGGGGGGTCATTCCTTGGGTTGTCTCTTACAACGTTTTGTCTGTTTGTTTGTTTGTTTGTTTATAAAAACCGTTTCACTTCCGGAAATATTTGTGATTTTTTTTTGCAAAATAATCACCACCCTCTTAAAAAAAAATAATAAAAAATAAATAAATAATTTTTAAAAAACACTAAAATTAAAGTTTTGTTAGAAAAATCACAAAAATTGACATTGTGCTAAAAAAAAAAAGTGTATGTTTCCTTGAAGGAAAATAAATGGAGAAACGGTTCTGTCGACTACACACATAATCCCAAACACTGGTTCGGTGCTGAACTGCTGAAAGATAACTGAAACTTTTTTTTTTTCAGGGAGGTTGTTGCTATTTGTTTGTTTCCTTTCTTGTTTGCTTGATTGCTTGCTTGTTTGTTTGTTTAATTGTCTACTTGCCTGTCTCTGGTTATTTAACATGGTGCAGAGACATCATCAAGGCCTCCCATCAACATGTCGCTGAAACACAACATTGACTCACAAAATCAGATAAACAAAACAGTCATACACGTAAAATGTTGCATGTCTGTCTGAGTGTGTATGTGTGCGTGCCTGAAAGCTGATTGAATGAAACAGGAAACGAATGATGAGCGCTCAATGGCAGCCGTTAGTCGGCTCTACCCAGGTAGGCAGCCTGTTGCGTAAATGACCTCGTGTTTGTAAAGCGCTTAGAGCTTGGTCTCCGACCGAGGACAGGCGCTTTATAAGCATCCATATCATCATCAACAACATAGACTGCTGCGCCCACTGGACCGTTCCATCTTCCTGTATGCTTACGAGACACGGGCTCTGACGGAGGATTTGGATAGTAGATTCCAAGTCATGGAACTGAGGTGTTGTCAAGAGATATAAACAACACATACACTGACCACATCACCAGTTATCAAGTACGCCAAACCACCAAGAAGCACATTGGACCTTAATTAATGAAGATCTGCTGTTACGATGTGATGCAGCGTATAAGGAAAAGCCCGCACATCTTTGACAACTTGGAACTGAAACTAACTAACTAGAGAATGTCCTTGAATATAACTTTTTTTTTTTTTTTAATCATTTGAAAATTGAATGTGGGCGTGCATTATTTCCTTGGTTGCTGTTTCACATGGATGGTAGGCGTGGCTGCCTTGGCAAAGACATGGGTTCTGGTTATCGTCTATATTAGGGGGTGAGATGGAACACACACCTGGCCTGCTGTGAAAACAGGCACTCAGCTTGAAAGATCAAGGGGTGTGTTATGTGTGTGTGTGGGGGGGGGGGGGGGGAGGGATATTCCTTGGACTAATCCTACAAACGTTTGTTTGTTTGTTTGTTTGTCTTAATGGTTCTGTCGACACCCCCCCCCCCCCGCCCCCCGCCATGCGCACAAACACTGGTTGGATGCTGAAAGGATTTTTCTTTTCATTATTTTTTTTTTCAGGAAAGTTGTTGGTATTTGTTTTGTTTTTTTTGTCCTGGTGCTGTGGCGATATGATATCCGTATGAACGCAAAACACTGGGTGGAAGCTGAATGTCCGGAAAATAATTGAGTTTTTTTTTTTCAGGGTGGTGGTTGTTGCTTGTTTGTTTTTTGGGGGAGGAGGTTGTTTTGTTTGTCGCTGTATTGTTGTTGCTGGTGTGTGTGTGTGTGTGTGTGTGTGTGTGTGTGTGTGTGTGTGTGTGTGTGTGTGTGTGTGTGTGTGTGTGTGTGTGTGTGTGTTTTGCTTCATTTTCCATCCACCGTTTTGGTGTTGCCGGGAACATTTTCAGGGATGATAGATGGTAAACCGATCTTCTGGAATTTCTGTGCCAGAAATGCCTTCTTTTCTATCAGTCTCGTTTCTGGATTTTCTGGGGGTCTTTTTACTGTTTTTTTTGTTTGTTTGTTTGTTTGTTTTTGTTGTTGTTGTTGTTTTATTTTGTTTTTTGGGTTTTTTGTTTTGTTTTGTTTTGCTCTTTTTTATCTCTGCCTTTATTAGTCTATTCTTTTCTACCTTGCTCAACCATTCACAATGTGTTGTTTTGTTTTTTGTTGTTGTCGTTGTTGCTTTTCTAAAAAGTTTTAAAATTAGATAATTTCTTTGCCATTTTCCGGGCATTCCCGTTGTGTTGTTGTTTCATTCTTTACTTCATTCATTCTTTTTTTATTTCTTTGTACCAGGCACTTGTGGGTTGCTCCCTGACACTTTTGGTTTTCCATGAGACAATTTTGTGTATTATGCATAATGATGTCTTGTGTGTGTGTGTGTGTGTGTGTGTGTGTGTATGTTTTCAATATTCTCGCGAAACATTGACGGAACGGTGTACATGCATGTATATGAATGTGTATTGTGTGTGCGTGTGTTTATGTAAGTTTGTGCCTGCCTATGTGTGCGTATGTGTTAGGGTAGCTCTTAGATACACATGTATGTTAAAATGTATGTATGCAGTGTGTGTGTGTGTGAGTGTGTGTGTGCGTGTGTGTAGTCACATTTTGGTGTGTGTATGTAACATAGATTATAATGTTTTATGTTAACAAAAGCGTTTTTGTAAAACACCTAGAGCAGATTTCTGGATAGTGTGCTATATAAGTATCCATTATTATTATTATTATTATTATAACGGTCAACGTGAGAGGCATGTCCGAAGGATTATGTGCTCATGTAACTGTGCTTGTGCCCAGTATTTTTTTTTTCAGCTTTCTTTCTTGCTCTTAAGGTTTAAACGGGAGAGATATTGACAGTGCTTTCAGCCATGATAAAATCATGGCTCTTTGACGTGTGCCGGGCTGTGAATGATAATAATGATGATAATAATAATGATGATAACAATGATAACATATAAGAAGGAGAATAACAATAATATTAATAATGATTTTATCAATAATTTCGTTCCTCGGCATTGACATTTTGTGCATGCCTATCGGATTCAGCATGCCCACAAATAAATAAATAGATGAATCAATAAATAGATAAAATAATAAAAGCAAAGACTGTTTCTATCACCTTTTCTCTTACCCCTTTAACTCACTCAGTACGGCCAGTCCTCTCTTCTCCTCTACACAGACCCCTCGGATGTCCAGTGGGTGTCTGAATGACCCAACCTTTAGCTTCCGTCGTCAGAACTGTGGTATTCTTTGTCAACATTCACCTCTTCAGTATAAGAGCGTTCCGCTTGAAATATTTTGATGATGGTAATTGGGATGAAACGCTGTTAACGTCGTCTCTTTCGCCGTTCGTATGGAGAGAGTTAAAAGGTTAAAGAAAAGACAATATCTACGTCTTGAAGCAAGTTCATGAAACAAAAACTAACGTAAAAAAAAAAAGAAACGTAACTCAATAATTCTCCCTTTGAGATGTGATTAAGCCAGTAAGAGTGCACCTGGTTTATGTCATAAGTTTCCGAAGAAGTGTTTCCATTAATTTTCGGTTTTAATGCAGTGTGTCTGAAATGTAATCAACAAATCAAGACTCCACTGTCATCGCATTTGTAAACACAAGGGGATAAAAACGTTGCACAAATATAAGTTGCATCCAGTATACTATTTGCTTGAAGCTATCCTTATGGGAATAAATGTAAGATATCCTTTCTTCTATATTGATCTTGTTACATTGTAACTTCTTTTTCTTTCTTTTTTTTCTTTTTTACTGGTCGGGAAATGCTCAAACCATATATGGACATTTCAATTTATTTTGCCCAATATCTAACTTAAATTATTACTTTGCGATTAACGAAATGAAATGGCCAAGCCAGAATAGAATATACATATATGTACATGCGCTCGCGCGCGCGCGCGCACACACACAAACACACACATACACACACACACACACACACACACACACACACACAAACGCGCGCACGCACACACACACACACACACACACACACACCATCAAGTCGCCCCCTTGTGTACGCCTCTGTACATATTTATGTGTCTGCCATTGCCATAAAACGTTTAGGTGACTATGTTAGTGAGATTGCCTATACCAAAGGGGAATAGCAACATTTGTAACGAAATTATAAAAAAAAAAAGAAGAAAAGAAGGAGAATTAGACGAAGAGGGAAAAAAAATGGTGTGCCTCAGAGTGCAGTATCTTTGTCTGAGAACCCACACCGAACACGGACCAATCATCTTAAAGGGACGATAGAAATGCAATATACTTAATTAACTCTCTCCATACGAACGGCGAAAGAGACGACGTTAACAGCGTTTCACCGCAATTACCATCATCAAACTATTGCAGACGGAAGGCTCTTATACTGAAGAAGTGAATGTCGACAAAGAATACCACAATTCTGACGACGGAAGCTAAAGGTTGGGTCATTCAGACACCCACTGGACATCCGAGGGGTCTGTGTAGAGGAGAAGAGAGGACTGGCCGCACTGAGTGGGTTAAGGGACGATAGAAATGCAATATACTTAAACAAAGATGCTCCATATGACCTAAGACGTACAAGGAAGCGACACCATCATCCCATCCCATAATCTACCAGACCCAAACGGTTCGATTTCTGTTGACTTCATTGCCCGCTGCAAGTTACGTATGTCCTGGGAGAATTAGTCTGAAGATTTTTGTTATTGATGCTATTTTCTCCTCTCTTTTTTTTCGGGTGGGGGTGGGGGTGGGGGGGTTGGTTGGTGGAGGGGTGGGGGTTTGGGGGGGGCTTTTGCTTTCAGAAATGTGTGTGTGTGTGTGTGTGTGTGTGTGTGTGTGTGTGAGGGGGCAGAGCGAGGTGGGGTGGTGGGAGGGGAAAGGAGGAGGGCACGTATGTGTGTGTGTGTGTGTGTGTGTGTGTGTGTGTGTGTGTGTGTGTGTGTGTGTGTGTGTGTACGTATGTCTGTTGTTCTTGTTTTGTTTTGTTTTTTCAATTTTCTCATAACATGAGTGCGTGTGCATATGGGAGATAAGATTTGGCCAAAGTTGTTTTTTGCGATTTCTTTTTGTTGCACAATATGGTGTACTTATCATAGTTCACAACCCCTTCAAATGGGGGTTTGGCCTTACTGAATAAAATTCTGATTCTGATTCTCTCTTTCTCTCTCTTACTCACACTCTTTCTCTCTCTCCCTCTCTCTCTCTGTCTGTCTGCCTGTCTGTATGTCTCTCTGTCTGTCTGTCTGTCCGTCTGTCTCTCTCTCTATAATTATATATCTCTGTCTCTGTGTCTATGTCTGTCACTGTCTGTCTGCCTATCTCTCTCTCTCTCTTTCTCTCTCTCACTCATATTTTCTCTCTCCCTGCCCCCCTCTCTCTCACTCTCCATCACTCTCTCTCTCTCTCTCACACACACACACACTCTCTCTCTCTCTCTCTCTTGCTCTCTCCCACTCACTCTCTCTCTTTCTCTCTCTCTCTCTCACACACACTCTTCATCTGTCTCTCTGTCTCTGTCTCTCTCTCACTCACTCTCTCTTTCTCTCTCTCACTCACACTTTCTCTCTCCCTACACCCCCTCTCTCTCTCTCACTCTCGCTCTCTTTCTCTCACTCACTCTCTATCTCTTTCCCTCTCTCTCACACATACTCTTCATCTGTCTATGTCTCTGTCTGTCTCTCTCCCTCTCTCTCTCTCTCTCTCTCTCTCTCTCTGTATTAATATGCGACTTTATGTCAATTTCATGTGTACCCCCTTCTAAGAGGCTATGGCCTATATGAATAAAAACGTCTATGTCTACGTCTCTCTCTCTCTCTCTCTCTCTCTCTCTCTCTCTCTCTCTCTCTCTCTGTATTAATATGCGACTTTTTGTCAATTTCATGTGTACCCCCTTCTAAGAGGCTATGGCCTATATGAATAAAAACGTCCATGTCTACGTCTCTCTCTCTCTCTCTCTCTCTCTCTCTCTCTCTCTCTCTCTCTCACCATCATCATGGATGTCCATCATCAACCATGACGACGTCAGTGACTCCAGAGACGAGAAGGAAGCCCCGGAAGCAGCACACACGCACAGAAAAATCAGGCCTGCACTTTGGGCAGGCCATAGCAGATGATAACCCTCCCCTCCTGTCTTTGCAAAAGGATTGGTGCCTCTGGTGACGGGCGCAATAGCCGAGTGGTTAAAGCGTTGGACTTTCAATCTGAGGGTCCCGGGTTCGAATCACGGTGACGGCGCCTGGTGGGTAAAGGGTGGAGATTTTTTACGATCTCCCAGGTCAACATATGTGCAGACCTGCTAGTGCCTGAACCCCCTTCGTGTGTATATGCAAGCAGAAGATCAAATACGCACGTTAAAGATCCTGTAATCCATGTCAGCGTTCGGTGGGTTATGGAAACAAGAACATACCCAGCATGCACACCCCCGAAAACGGAGTATGGCTGCCTACATGGCGGGGTAAAAACGGTCATACACGTAAGATCCCACTTGTGTGCATACAAGTGAACGCAGAAGAAGAAGAAGAAGAAGATGGTGCCTCTGGTGGAGGTCCTGAAAAAGTCTTCCTTCTCCTCCTCAAACGCCAGGACTCCCCATTTCGTAGACAGGCGGTCTCCAGGCGCTGCGGTCAATGGTTAAAGCCTTGCCCATGGCTCAGATCTGGAGACAGTTCTGTTTTCGTGATTAAACCATACAAGCAGAAACGCATTTTTTTTCTTTGGGGGGTGGAGGGGTGTGGGGGTTGGGGAGGGAGGGGTGAGAGAGGGCCCGGAGGGGGGGGGGTGCGGAGGGGGGGGTGGGGGGGTGGCGGGGGGGGCTGACAGTAGGTTGTGTCTGCAGCGCTCTCTCAAGGGAAAGTTATCGCACCTTCACACACACACACACACACACACACACACACACACGTATGCGCACACACACACACGCACACACACACACACACACACACACACCCACACACACACACACACGCACACACATGCCAATATTACCGCCATTGTATGAAGCCAGTTACAGCAAGCAACCCCTAGTCCTTCCTGAATGAGTTATCTGTCTCCCTTTCAAGACCAATTCATTTGTCGATTCCATTTAATTGCCCCATCGAGCTATTAAAAACAAACAAACAAACAAAAAAACAGTGTCTATGCGGAAAAGAAGTAAATACCTATCACATGCTTGTCCAGTGGGGTAGCGCTGGAAGATGGTGGTGGGGGAGGGGGGGGGGAGGGGGTAACTTATCTGAATAAGTACTGGAATGGCAGATGATGGCACCAGTTCAGACCTCGTAGGTTCTTCTCCCCTGTTGAACTCGTTCAGGTCCTCTGGTGGTCGGTGGACGGGATGAACGAGGCTCTGAAATGCTTTGTCCTGCACCTCACCTTGTTCAACTACTCTGTCACCTCAAGTCATGCCACCACCTCTTCGCATGCCCCCCCCCCCCCCCTCCCTCCCCCATTTCTCATGCGCACACATCCCTCCATCATTATGCTTCTTTTGTGTGCTTTTTTCGTCCAGTATCACAAAACAGTAAAAAGACGTTAACTAAAGAAAGAAAGATAGAAACGCACACACACACACACACACACACACACACACACACACACACACACACACACCAAACATATATCTAGCAACCATATAATATTCGAATGTCAGAATCTAAAATGTTTTTTTGCCAGACTTCACCAAAAGTTCTTCTGAATGTGTAATGAACAATTCCAATATGTTATTTGCTGTTGCAGAAGGTTTGCTACGTAGTCCAATAGGACATTTGTTATAGTTGTTTGATGTTGGCGTTTATAACGTTTCCATTTTCCCTAGCGTTGTCTCTCCCTATTCACCCCCCACACATACACACACTTTTACCCCCACCCCCTCCCACAACCCCTACCCCCACGGGTTTTTTTGTTTGTTTGTTTGTTTGTTTTTTTCCGTCTAATATCACTTCAAGTGGAAAGACGTTAAACTGAAGACGAACGAACACATACCAAAGGGAAAGCACTATGACAAAACAAATGTGTATACAAAAAACACAACGCAGAACAAACAATACGAATTACTTCCCTTTCCCTCATGTATCCTGTACGGGTGAGTCGTGAAATATACTGCATTCAACATCACTCTCAACGCAAGCGCAGATTTTTTGTCTTCTGTTTTTATTATTCTTCTTTTTTTTTTTTTTACGCATGCATGATTTTATTATATCATTTCTTTCTGAACAACGCATTATTTTCTTCTCTTGTTAATCAGTACCAAGCAACAACAACAACAACAACAATACAAAACAGAATTTTGTGTGACTGTAATGACAAACTACAAAATCAATGTTTTTCGTGAAACAGCAACAGCAGCTGTTTTTTGGGGGTTTTTTTTCCTCCGGAGGGACGCTGCGAGTGACGGTGGGAGGGAATATGTATACATGTTCTTTCTCATTGTCACCCCCTCCGGTAGGAAGAAAGGTCTACTTAGGTTATGACTAGGTTTTTACGCCTCTGCGCACACAGGTCATTAACTCACTCAGTACGGCCAGTCCTCTCTTCTCCTCTACACAGACCCCTCGGATGTCCAGTGGGTGTCTGAATGACCCAACCTTTAGCTTCCGTCGTCAGAATTGTGGTGTTCTTTGTCAACATTCACCTCTTCAGTTTTAGAGCCTTCCGCTTGCAATATTTTGATGGTGGTAATTGGGGTGAAACGCTGTTAACGTCGTCTCTTTCGCCGTTCGTATGGAGAGAGTTAATAGTCAGTAATGACGGCTGACCTTCCAATTTGAAGATTGAAGAACAATAACAATAACAACAACAACAAACAACAAAACAACAACGACAACAACAACAAAACAACAACAAATCAAGAACAAACAACAAAACAACAACAAATCAAGAACAAACAACAAAACAACAACAAATCAAGAACAAACAACGAAACAACAACAACAACGAACAACAAAATAACAACAAACAACAACAAACAAACAATGACAACCAACAAAACAACAACAACAAACAACAAAACAAAACACAACAGCAACAGCAACAGCAGCAGCGTCAAACAACAACACCACAGACTGTCATCACCGTAATGACAGACACACCACAAAACGTTCATCGCTCACCTTGGAGAGACACAAGGACGGAGCTTGGTGTCTGTGTGTGTGTACCGAAATTAGGAGAACGACCAAGGCACTTGTTTTCTTGAGTTACTTTTTGAGGTGCGAACTGAGTTAGGTAGATGTCTGTGTACTTCTGCGTCGAGGAGAGGGAGGGGGGAGGGGGGGGGAGATACCTTGGGGTAGGGGAGGGGGTGTGGTGTGGTGTGTGATCAGGTGGTTGGGGGCAGGGGGTTGGGGGGGGGAGGGGAGGGGGTGTGCGCGACTGGTGTGGTGGTCAGTGTTTGTGTGTGGCAAAGTCGTAGACAGCCAGACGAAAGTCCACAATTCGATTTTGATCCTTTGGTAGTTGAGTCTCCATCGCTGACTGCTTGATTTCGTTTTGGAAAAACTAGGTCTCTGTCGTCGTTGTTGTTGTTGTTGTTGTTGTTGTTTGGGTTTGTTTTTTTTCTTGGGGGGGGGGGGGGCAGGGTGTAGCGGAAGTTATGGGGGGGTCGTTGTGTGTGTGTGTGTGTGTGTGTGTGTGTGTGTGTGTGTCTTTGTGTCTGTTTCTGACTCCTTTCTGGAAATTTGCAAGTTTGTGTGTGTGTGTGTGAGTATTGTGTTGTGTGATTGTGTGTGTGTGTGTGTATTGTGTTGTGTGTGTGTGTTGTGTTGTGTTGTGGTGTGTGTGTGTTTGTGTGTGTGTGTGTGTGTTGTGTTGTGTGTGTGTGTGTGTATTGTGTTGTGTTGTGTGTGTGTGTGTGTGCATTGTGTTGTGTGTGTGTGTATTGTGTTGTGTGTGTGTGTGTATTGTGTTGTGTTGTGTGTGTGTGTGTGTGTGTGTGTATTGTGTTGTGTGTGTGTTGTGTGTGTGTGTGTGTATTGTGTTGTGTGTGTGTGTGTTGTGTTGTGTGTGGTGTGTGTGTGTGTGCGTGTGTGCGGGTGTGTGTGTGTGTGTGTGTGTGCGTGTGTGTGTGTGTGTGCAAGGAAATAAACAAAAACTGCTAATTGTAAAAAAAAACAAAAAACAACTATATGTATATATATATATATATATATATATATATATATATATATATGTATATATATATATTTAGAAAAAGCATTCTACTATTCTGCATAAGTATTGACATTTCGGTCGACATGTTTAACCAAGATCACTATACTACTACTACTACTAATACTCCTACTACCACCACCACTACTACTACTACTGCTACAGACATGACAGCTCCGTTCCACACGTGGTCCATAGTACAAGTGCACTACCGTGGAAAACAAGTTTGGTACAGAAGTAAGAGACAATAATAACTACCAGTCTGCACAACACTAAGTGCTGGACAGGTTTAACTCACTCAGTACGGCCAGTCCTCTCTTCTCCTCTACACAGACCCCTCGGATGTCCAGTGGGTGTCTGAATGACCCAACCTTTAGCTTCCGTCGTCAGAATTGTGGTATTCTTTATCAACATTCACCTCTTCAGTATAAGAGCTTTCCGCTTGCAATATTTTGATGATGGTAATTGGGGTGAAACGCTGTTAACGTCGTCTCTTTCGCCGTTCGTATGGAGAGAGTTAAAACCAGTTTCCGCCACTTTCTCTGTCTGACCTCGCAGATCTAAACTTTTTTTTTTAGCTCAGTGGTCTGACCCATTTTGAGTTCATTACGTCATATGTTGCGCAAGAGTCGTGTGGACGTCACGTTATGACGACAGCACTGTTTTTGTGGTTATTTTGGGTTTTTTTAAGTGTGGACCTTTCTATATTTTCCTTCACAATTCTTCTGTTTGGGTAATGTCCTCTTTTGGGCGTCCTAAAATCTGGGACCTATTTGAACGAAACTTTTCGTGTGTTTTTTATGAAGGCATATGGAAAGGGGGGGAAAAAAAGGGATTTATACCTTCTGTTTGTTTATTTTATTAGATTAAATCATCATTAATCTTCGAGTGAGTGTGAATTAAATTTGAATGTGTCGATGTTCTTCTGGTCATACCAGTTAGCTCCCATCCTTACTTCAGTTACTTATTGTTTACCCACGTGAGTGAACAGAGTCTGTAATAACACGGAGTGCCGTGTGTGTGTGTGTGTGTGTGTGTGTGTGAAACATAAACGTTGACATTTTCTCAGCTACTACCAGTGGCACAGGAAGCAAACCTGGCAGGATGGTAGGTATAAATGACACCTTTGAAGTCATTCGATTTATGATGATATGGTAAAATGAGAGGTCAAATGTCAAGGTCATTATTTGGCAAAAATAGGGGGAATGGGGGTGAATCTTTGTAGAAACCTTTAATCATGGGCACAGCAGTGTCCCTAAACAATTTCAAAATCAGAGGTTAAAGGTCAATGTCACAAAATGAATGTGATATTGATAGGAAATATTTGTGTGTGCAAGAGAGAGAAGATCTGGTTCATGTTCTTCAACAAATTCGTACAATGATTGGCCATGAGAACAAAATCTATGTAAACAGGTCAAGTCAAGGTCACAACATAGCGTAATGGGGGAAAAAGTGTAATGGTTTATTTTGGTCAGAATGTAAATATGTTGTAAATTTAGAGTTCAGATGTCAAGGTCACGTCAAAATGTGAGTCTTTTTTCCCCCCACAGAATCAGGTTTACAGTGTAGTTTGGATTAAGTGGGCATCACACGTGAGTCTTGAAGACCTAATCTTTCATGTTAAATGACTTTTTGTTTTCACAACACAATGAACATACATCACACACACACACACACACACACACACACACACACACACGCACACACACGCACGCACGCACGCACGCACAACACACACACACACACACAATCGTAAAAAATACACGATTTGATAATTCAGACACACAATACACACATTTACGGGTTATATGTGTGTATATGTATGCATATATGTATGATATTCAGTCGTGTCCCACTATGACTCGAGGCATCTGCTGTACTAACTACTTGGGAAATAATTCGATTAACTCTCTCCATACGAACGGCGAAAGAGACGACGTTAACAGCGTTTCACCCCAATTACCACCATCAAAATATTTCAAGCGGAAGGCTCTTATACTGAAGAGGTGAATGTTGACAAAGAATACCACAATTCTGACGACAGAAGCTAAAGGTTGGGTCATTGAGCCACCCACTGGACATCCGAGGGGTCTGTGTAAAGGAGAAGAGAGGGCTGGCCGTACTGAGTGAGTTAAAGTGGACATTGTCTTGCCCAAGTTACATCCCCACTCTCTCGGCCAAAATAATTTTGGGACAGTCAGCGTTGGGATGATCCTCAAAGGCCGACTAGCTCCCAAGGCTGTAGCCCGGCAAAGAACTAGTGCAAACTTGCCTCCAGGTTTGATCTAAGAGTGATAACTCATAACTCATCACTCATTCCCTCGAACGCTGGGGTCGTTGGGGGGACATGAGGAAGACGTCATAGCTCGCCACGCCGTTCTGTTGGCAGCTGTCGTGAGGAGATCTGGCATCGTCATTTTGGTCCATTCCTTGACGTTGTCGGACCAGCTCTTTCTCTGCCGCCCCCGTCTGCGCCCTCCCTCTACAGTCCCTTGCAGGATGGTTTTGGAGAGGGTGTTATGTCGTATGACGTGACCAAACCATGCCATCTTCCGTCGTTTGACAGTCACAAAAGACTAAGCTGGAAATGAATTCCTACTGCAGCGTAGAAACTATTGATCATACAGCTCTCGCCTGGCTATTGGCCCAACGTAGGGCCTACGCAGTAACACTTAATAGTACGCACTGTTGTTGCTTTGATCCGTCGAAACTAGCATCCAAATGCTCAGAGAAAGAAACATTAACAACTGGAGAAAAAAATTTTCGGCACTTACTGCACTTATGTTACGTTGAAAGTATTGTGAAGAAAGGGTACAACATGATTCTATTCGTAAAATATATGTTGGATTTATTTGACTGACCAAATATTCAAAGTTGAATGGATTGGCCAATGATCTGTTAGAATTTCTCCTCTCCCCTCTGTTCCCCCTCCCCCACCACCTTACCTACCATTCTTCTAAATTTTCTTCTGCTTCTTTTTTTTTTTTCTTCTTCTTCTTCTTTCGTGTTTTCTTCTATCAGGCCAGTTACTCTGGTGATAATAAATTTAATCTCATGTTAATATTGATATTAGCATTATTTTACTATATTATGTACTGTTTGTTTATTTGTTTTGTTTCATTATTTCATTACTTACTGTTTATGAATGTTATTTGATACAATTCATAATATGGTTCATCAGCCGTCATGATAAAATTGAAGTGCAACGTTGTGAGCACAGTATAAGCTTTAAGCTTGTTGTTGCTTTTTTGTCATTCATTGCATTGTAATCATGTGTATTGTTGAATAATTAAAGATTATTTAAACCAACCCGCCCTCAACTGAACCAGATTGAATACTAATTTATCACATGCTTGACACGGTAGTATCTTTGTTTGAACCAACCTGGCACCCTCCACCACGACACCCCCACCCCCCACTCCCCTCACCCGTACCCATCTGCCCCCCCCCCCCCCCCCCCACTCCCCTCACGCCCCTCACACACACACACACCCTCCACCTCCTCCCTACCCCACTCACCTCCCCCCATCTTTCACCACCGTCTCTCGGTCTACCCCCGCCCACTTCCCCAGTGTAGACTGTCCCCCGGACACAGTAATCCATCAACGTTGACAGTGCATGTCTACCAGATCTTCCAGTACAGACACGGATTTTGGTCACTTGTTTCGAGTAATAATTTGGGGTGGTGTTTTTTTTGGGGGTGGGTGGGGAGGGGGGGGGGGTAGGGGTGTGTGTGTGTTGGGG
>NC_134902.1:33605504-33610504 GCF_041734735.1 Babylonia areolata | reverse complement strand
GGTAGAGGTGAGTATCAGTGTATGACTGCAACTGTAAACACATATATTTTCCATTTTAACTCTCTCCATACGAACGGCGAAAGAGACGACGTTAATAGCGTTTCACCCCAATTACCATCATCAAAATATTGCAAGCGGAAGGCTCTTGTACTGAAGAGGTGAATGTTGACAAAGAATACCACAATTCTGACGACGGAAGCTAAAGGCTGGGCCATTGAGACACCCACTGGACATCCGAGGGGTCCGTGTAGAGGAGAAGAGAGGACTGGCCGTACTGAGTGAGTTAAAGCGAGCCGGATTTCGTAAAAGGCAAAATCCTCTGAAGACCTTGTCGAGCAACCGTATATATATATAAAAAAAAAAATATGCCAAAAGCTGTTTGTTTGTTTGTTTGTTTGTTGTCTTTTTCTCGCTGAAGAAATGTCCTGGTTGTGACCAGGTTTTGTATGCTGGATTACTGGAGCAACAAGACATTTTCCCTCGGACTCGAACTGCGATTCTCTAACTCAAATGTTTTATCCCCGCTCTTCTATAGCAGCTTAATTGAACATAAATATATATATAGATAGATAGATACATGTAGATAGATAGATAGATATAGATATATAAACAAAAACAAAAACCACCAAATAAACCCCAACAACAACAACAAATTGTATGCCTGCCTATGCTATCAGAGACCTACGTAGGATACTTGGTGTCAAATGGCATGACTGTATCCCTTATTGAATGGAGAGGTCAAACAGAGAGAAAGAGAGAGAGAGAGGGGGGGGGGTCAAACAGAGAGAGAGGGGGGTCAAACAGAGAGAGAGAGAGAGTGGGGGGGTCAAACAGAGAGAGAGAGGGGGGTCAAACAGAGAGAGAGAGAGAGAGAATGAATGAATGAATAATATTTATTTTCTGAGGGTAATAGATTAAGCACACATGCTTTTTTTCCATCCAGCCCTCAAAAACAAATAAGCAACAGCAAAAAAAGATAACAGTAACAACATAGAAAAACAAAAACAATAACAAAAAAGAGGGAAAAGTGAACAAGCAAGAGAAAAATCACGGAAATATATATATATATATATATATATATATATATATATATATATATATCAAAGACGAGAAGCAGAAAAGGAGATAGTTACATAGCTAGATGGATAGAGACAGACAGACAAAGACAGACAGACAGACAGACAGACAAATAGACAGGCAGGGAGAGCGACGAGATAGAGACAGAGACAGACAGAGAGAGACAGACCGAGAGACAGACAGACAGACAGAGACAGACAGACAGAGAGAGAGACAGACAGACAGACAGACAGACAGACAGAGAGAGCGACAGACAGACAGACAGAGACACAGAGAGAGAGAGACAGAGACAGACAGAGAGAGAGAGACAGAGAGAGAGAGAGACAGACACAGACACAGAGAGAGACACAGAGAGAGAGAGACAGAGAGAGAGAGACAGAGAGAGACACAGAGACACACACAGAGACAGAGAGAGACAGAGAGAGAGACAGACAGAGAGAGACACACACACACAGAGACAGACAGAGACAGAGACAGAGACAGACACAGAGAGAGAGAGAGAGAGAGACAGAGGTCCCATGGCCTCCCATGTCCACCATAATCTGCAAACAGTATCTGTGCTGGCTGGGACATGCTCTGTGTGCTCGCCCCGCTACAGTATGTGCCCGCCAAGCCCTGAACCAGACACATGGAAGCTGAAGATAAGAGTAGTGGGGCCCAAGATGAGCAGTGGACAGACACAGGCGAAACAGCCGAGTGGTTAAAGCGTTGAACTTTAAATCTGAGGGTCCCGGGTTCCAATCCTGGATACGGCACCTGGTGGGTAAACGATGGAGATTTTTTTTTTTTTTTTTTTTAATCTCCCAGGTCAACAGATGTGCTGGTGCCTGAATCCCCCCCCCCCCCCCCCTCCCCCGCCCTTCGTGCGTATACGCATGCAGAAGATCAAATACGCACGTTACAGATCCCGTAATCCATGTCAGCGTTCGGTGGGTTATGGAAATAAAGATCATACCCAGCATGCATTCCCCCACCTCCACCCCCCCCCCAAAAAAAAAAACGGAGTATGGCTGCCTACAAGGCGGGGGTAAATACGGTCATACACGTAAAAGCGCACTCGAGCATATATATACGAGTGAACGTGGGAGTTGCAGCCCATGAACAAACGGAGAAGAACAGTGGACAGAGACTCTAGACCTGTCGACACACGAGTGAACGTGGGAGTTGCAGCCCACGAACAAACGGAGAACAGTGGACAGAGACTCTAGACCTGTCGACACACGAGTGAACGTGGGAGTTGCAGCCCATGAACGAACGGGGAGGAACAGTGGACAGAGACTTCAGGAGACAGCAGTCAACTGGTTGTGCGGACAGCGCACTGTGGACTGCTTTCCTTGGCAGCCTCCTACGTGACAATCGACGCGCGAGCATGAGTTTTAAAATGTGTCATCCGGCCACTTCAAAACTTTTTTTTCTAAGTGGGGGTGGGGTGGGGTGAGGGGTGGAGAGAGTGGAAGTGGTGGTCGGGGGGGGGGGGGGGGGGGAGAGAGAGAGGAGAGAAGGGAAACGAGACTCTGTGTGTGTGTGTTGTGTGTGTGTGTGAGTGTGTATGTGTGTTTTGTGTGTGTGTGTGTGTGTTGTGTGTGTGTGTGAGTGTGTATGTGTGTGTGTGTGTGTGTGTGAGTGTGTGCATGTGTGTGTGTCCAACGAAAGGCAAAACATAAACAAGAACACAGGCAACAACAACAACAACAACAAACCCTTATACTCCTATAATATTTCCAAGTAACACACACACAAAAAAAAAAAAAAGCCGAGTATACCACAAGGATCGGTCCTTGCACCTTGCCTATTCACATCATTTCATACCCCTGGACTCTGGTCCTCCTCGATCATCTAACAACGCTGGTTCTTGTCCGGAACTGGTAATGGTGTAATAGCAAAGGCATTCTGTCCATTGCAATGGGAGACAGAAATATGTGGAGTGATGGCCTAGAGGTAACGCGTCCGCCTGGGAAGCGAGAAAATCTGAGCGCGCTGGTTCGAATCACGGCTCGGCCGCCGATATTTTCTCCCCCTCCACTAGACCTTGTGTGGTGGTCTGGACGTCAGTCATTCGGATGAGACGATAAACCGAGGTCCCGTGAGCAGCATGCACTTAGCGCACGTAAAAGAACCCACGGCAACAAGAGGGTTGTTCCTGGCAAAATTCTATAGAAAAATCCACTTCGATAGGGAAAAAAATGAAACTGCACGCAGGAAAAAACACAAAAAATGGGTGGCGCTGTATTATAGCGACGCGCTCTCCCTGGGGAGAGCAGCCCGAATTTCACACAGAGAAATCTGTTGTGATAAAAAGAAATACAAATATGCACGAGGGGAAACGCCTGCTATGTTTGCTTCGTTTTTCAGTGCGTACCGCACACGGGACCTCGGTTTATCGTCTCATCCGAATGACCAGACGCTCAGTTTGATTTCTCACAGTCAAACTTGGGAGAAAGGGTAAGAAGCGGGATTCCTCTTCTTCTTCTTCTTCTGCGTTCGTGGGCTGCAACTCCCACGTTCACTCGTATGCACAGGAGTGGGTTTTTACGTGTATGACCGTTTTTACCCCCGCCGTGTAGGCAGCCATACTCCGCTTTCGGGGGTGTGCATGCTGGGGTATGTTCTTGTTTCCATAACCCACCGAACGCTGACATGGATTACAGGATCTTTAACGTGCGATCTTTTACCCCGCCGTGTAGGCAGCCATACTCCGTTTTCGAGAGTGTGCGTGCTGGGTATGATCTTGTGTTTCCATAACCCGCCGAACGCTGACATGGATTACAGGATCTTTAACGTGCGTATTTGATCTTCTGCTTGCGTATACACACGAAGGGGGTTCAGGCACTAGCAGGTCTGCACATATGTTGACCTGGGAGATCGGAAAAGTCTCCACACTTTACCCACCAGGCGCCGTCACAGTGATTCGAACCCGGGACCCTCAGATTGAAAGTCCAACGATTGAGAAGCGGGATTCGAACCCAGACCCTCACGGACTCTCTGTGTTGGTTGGTGAGCGTCTTAACCATTCTGCCACCTTCCTCCTTGAAGGAATAAAGTAACAAATTAAAACAAGAGGTGACATCGCAAAGAAAATTTTAACAACACTGGAAAGGTAAGGGTTAACAAAAAACTCGAATGTGATAAGCCCCCCCCCCCCCCCCCCCCCCCCCAAAGAAACAAAAACAAAACAAAAACAAAAACATTGTATGGCAGAAAACGAACCAATAGAGTTAGCAGAAGAGACTTACATCGTGCTCTTTCATACTGTTGTCATTGATCCTTTATTTGACGGGCGCAATAGCCGAGTTGGACTTTCAATTTGCGGGTGGTGGGCAAAAGGGTGGAGAATTTTCGGATCTCCCAGGTCAACATATGTGCAGACCTGCTTGTGCCTCAACCTTTTCGTGTGTGTATACGCAAGCAGAAGATCAAATAAGCAAAGTTAATTAAAAATCCTGTTATCCATGTCAACGTTCGGTGGGTTTATAGAAACAAGAACATAAAAAAAAAATTATACCCAGTATGCACACACCCGAAAACCGAGTATGGCTGCCTACATGGCGGGGTAAAAACGGTCATACACGTAAAAGGCCACTCATGTACATACGTGGGAGTTGCAGCCCACGAACGAAGAAGAAGAAGATCCTTTATTTTGTTGTATACGTGCGAACAGTCACTCACATTACGGACGCTGAAAAGTACAGCAAACGGGAGTGGGACGATGGGAAAGACCACGCTTCCCAGTAGAGATAACGCGTCCACAAAGGTTACAATAGTTGTATGACGCATGCCGAGTGATGTCATTAATATAAATGACGTATTACACGATTATGACATAGATCTTACAAAATTACAAAATGGCTTTTACCGAACCGCTGAAGAATGATTTGTCCAGAGCAGATCGTTGAAATGCGACTGTGAAAGAAAAAAATTACAAT
>NC_134902.1:33563004-33565504 GCF_041734735.1 Babylonia areolata | reverse complement strand
CACAACAACATCCCCGCGTGTGGTGCTCCAGTCACGAATGACCCTCCCAGTTCAAAATCAGACCACGGGGTATTTTCTCCCCCTTACGCACAGTCACGCTAGCAACGTTTGACAGAGTCATCATAGTTCGTTCAGAGTTCAATTAAAGGCATGACTTGTCTTGGTGAGAGTTAGCACGGATGTGAAAATTAGTTAGCGAGAGATGTTGGGCATTTAAAAAAAAAAAAAAAAGATCCACCATTAATATTTTTATGCATTGTGCTTTGCATCTTGTCAAAAATACTGCAAACATTTATTTTTCATCTTTTTTTTTTTCTTTTTTCTATCTTCTTCCTCCTCTTCTTTTTCTTCTTCTGCGTTCGTGGGCTGCAACTCCCACGTTCACTCGTATGTACACGAGTGGGCTTTTTTACGTGTATGGCCGTTTTCACCCCGCGATGTAGGTAGCCATACTCCGTTTTCGAGAGTGTGCGTGCTGGGTATGATCTTGTGTTTCCATAACCCGCCGAACGCTGACATGGATTACAGGATCTTTAACTTGCGTATTTGATCTTCTGCTTGCCGTATACACACGAAGGGGGTTCAGGCACTTGCAGATCTGCACATATGTTGACCTGGGATATCAGAAAAAAATCTCCACCCTTTACCCACCAGGCGCCGTTATCGAGATTCAAACCCGGGACCCTCAGATTGAAAGTCCAACGCTTTAACCACTCGGCTATTGCGCCCGTCGAATCTCTCTCTCTCTCTCTCTCTCTCTCTCTCTCTCTCTCTCTCTCCCTTTCTCTTCTCTCTCTCCCTCCCTCTCTTTCTCTTCTCTCTCTCTCCCTCCCTTTCTCCTCTCTCTCTCCCTCTCTCTCTCTTCTCTCTCTCTCCCTCTCTCTCTTCCTCTTCTCTCTCTCTCTCCCTTTCTCTTCTCTCTCTCTCTCCCTCTCTCTCTTTCTCTTCTCTCTCTCTCCCTCTCTCTCTTTCATTTTCTCTCTCTCCCTCTCTCTTTCTTTTCTCTCTCTCCCTCTCTCTCTTTCTTTTTCTCTCTCTCCCTCTCTCTTTCTTTTCTCTCTCTCTCCCTCTCTCTCTTTCTCTTCTCTCTCTCTCCCTCTCTTTCTCTTCTCTCTCTCTCTCTCTCTCCCTCTCTCTCTCTTTCTCTTCTCTCTCTCTCCCTCTCTCTCTCTTCTCTCTCTCTCTCTCGCTCTCTCTCTCTCTCTCTCGCTCTCTCTCTCTCTCTCCCTCTCTCGCTCTCTCTCTCTCTTTGTTCTTTTCTTTTCTTTCTTTTTTCAATTAAATTATCTCGAGTTTAGGTATCTGTATTTCATGTTGTTATTTTTGTTTTGTTTTGTTTTGTTTTGTTATGATAATCACGTGCTGTGTTATGGTAAAGTGAGAAATGATTATATATATATATATGCATATACATGTGTGTGTGTGTGTGTGTGTGTGTGTGTACACATATATATCGGGGTGGATGGGGTGGGGGGGAGAATCAATATGTTGCCGCATGATGGAAGAAATAACATATTTATTTCTTTTTTTTAAAGGAGAGTTCAGTTCCGGGACTTTCTAGTAGTCACCGCCTACACATTTTTTTTCTTTTGGGGCTTTAAATAATTATTTCCCTTTTCGACGAGACTGCAAACTCTTAGATTACATTTCCAGTCAGTAAGAGAAAGAGATTATATACAGAGACGAGGGAGAAAGAGGATAAAGACAGCCGGACAAGTGTTTCAAAAATAGAAAAGAAAAAAAAAAGAAGAAGAAAAAATGAACCCAGAAATATTGACAGAAAAAAACCCACCTGTCCTTTGATATTGAAACAAACAGGCCGAATTGTGTTTGGATGAAAGAGTTATTACTGTGGAGAGACAGTGACACAGAGAGAGAGAGACACACACACACACAGAGACAGAAAGATGGAAACAGAGGGAGAGACAGAGACAGATAAATAGAAACAGAGAGAGAGAGATGGAAACAGAGAGAAAGAAAGTGATACTTTCTGTTGCGTTGCGTTATGCTACGCTCTGTTGCGTTGCGTTCAGTTGTGTTGCGTTACGTTTTGTTGCGTTGTTCGCGTTACGTTCTGTTGCGTTGCGTCGCGTTACGTTCTGATGCGTTGCGTCGCGTTACGTTCTGTTGCGTTGTGTTACGTTCTGTTGCGTTGCGTCGCGTTACGTTCTGTTGCGTTGCGTTGTGTTGCGTTCTGAATCGTTCCGTCGCGTTACGTTCTGTTGCGTTGCGGTGCGTTGCGTTACGTTCTGTCGCGTTACGTTCTGTTGCGTTGCGTCGCGTTACGTTATGTTGCGTTGCGTCGCGTTGTGTTACATTCTGTTGCGTTGCGTTGTGCCACGCTGCGTCGCGTTTCGTTGCTTTGCGTTGCGTTGTGTAGTGTTGTACACTCGTGGAATGGTGGCCTGGGTGGAAGAAATGCGCGCGACTTAAGAAAGCAACGAGTATATCGACGGGGCTACCGAGATCTATACTTCCCCCCCCCCCTCCTCCATTTATG
>NC_134902.1:33548004-33560504 GCF_041734735.1 Babylonia areolata | reverse complement strand
TAGATTCAGGAAACAGCAACAGATCGAAACTTGATTGCTTTGTACAAATAAATCGACCGGAAAGAGAGAGAGGGGGTGGGGTGAGGGAGGGAGGGAGACAGACAGACAGACACAGATTCGCAAATGAGAGAGAGAGAGAGAGAGAGAGGGCGAGGGGAGTAGAGAGAGAGGGGGGGGGCTGGGAGAGAGATGGGTGGGGGAGAGAGAGAGAGAGAGAGAGCATGACAGACTCGTAAATGAGAGAAAGAGAGAGAAAAACCGAAGAAAGAAAGTGAGAGGGGGTGGGGGGGGGGTGGTTGAGAGAGTCAGACAGAGACACAGAGAAGCGTAGGAATATGAGACAGACAGACAGACAGAGACAGACACAGACACAGACACAGAGACAGACAGACAGATACAGACAGACAGATACAGACAGACAGAGACAGACACAGACACAGACACAGAGACAGACAGACAGAGAAGGCTTCATGAGATGACCTCTGAAGGTGGCGTTTGTTTCTCACAAGATTCGAACTCACATCTGTTGCAGTCTGTAGCCTCATGCTTCCCACGGGGCCCAATGCACCACGGTCAGTGAGTTCACGTCATGGGACGGATTGCACGAGGTGATCTTTACAGCGCTACGTGTGCTCAGAGTTTGGACTGTTCCTCAGTGTGTGTGGTACGAGGGTCATTCAATAAATAAGGTGAATTTTTCGGTATAAGGACTTCTAATACAGATAGAAGCTTACTTTTTTTCTTTTTTTTTCAACGTAGTCTCCCAGCACTGTCACACACTTTTCCCATCTGTGCACAAGCTTCCGTATTCCCTCAGCGTAAAAATCTTTGGACTGATGTCTCAGCCAGTCGCTCACAACACTTTTGACTTCATCGTCACCCACCGGCAGCTGACCTTCGAGTAGCCAAGGTCATCATGGACAATTTTGTGTGCTGTCCCAACAGATAAGCTCAAAGTCCTTGCAATGTCATCCACTGTCACCCTTCTGTCAGACTGAATGAGGTCATTGACTGATTCGATCACCTCAGGAGACCTCACTTCTGTAGGCCTTCCAGGCCTGTCTTCATCCTCAACACTGCTTCGTCCTTCTTTAAACAATTTAGCCCACTTGTAGACATTTTTTCGGCTGAAACATGTGGCACCATACACAGTTGACATTCTCCTATGAATTTCAACTGGTTTGCACCCTTCAGCAACCAAAAAACTTGATAACTGACCGCTGTTCAATCCTGGAGCATGCTTCTTGGTCGGCCATCTTTGTTAATCGCCTAAACTCTCAAAGTTTTTTTTAATCTGCAAAACAAATTAAATCCATATGAAAAAGAAGTTAAAAAAATAATAATAATAAAAAAAGTAAGCTTCTATCTGTATTAGAAGCCCTTATACCGAAAAATTCACCTTATTTATTGAATGACCCTCGTATAAACCGTGGAGTCGGGAACATTCTTTTCGAAAAGCAAACCCCGGCGCTGCTGTGTTCGCTCATGCCACCCACACAATGGACACATTGTATTGTGTTGTATTATGTTGTGTTGTGTTGTATTGTGTTGTACTCTATTGTGTTGTATTGTGTTGTGCCTTATTGTGTTGTGTTGTGATGTATTATGTTGTGTTGTGTTGTATTGTGTTGTACTGTGTTGTGTTGTGTTGTGTTGTGTTGTGTTGTGTTGTGTTGTGTTGTGTTGTGTTGTGTTGTGTTGTGTTGTGTTGTGCTGTGTTGTTTTTGTGTTGTGTTGTGTTGTGTTGTGCTGTGTTGTGTTGTGTTGTGTTGTGCTGTGTTGTGTTGTATTGTGTTGTGTTGTGTTGTGTTGTATTGTATTGTGTTGTGTTGTGCTGTGTTGTGTTGTGCTGTGCTGTGTTGTATTGTGTTGTGTTGTGTTGTATTGTATTGTGTTGTGTTGTATTGTGTTGTGTTGTGTTGTGTTGTGTTGTGCTGTGTTGTGTTGTATTGTGTTGTGTTGTATTGTATTGTGTTGTGTTGTGCTGTGTTGTGTTGTGCTGTGCTGTGTTGTATTGTGTTGTGTTGTGTTGTATTGTATTGTGTTGTGTTGTGTTGTGCTGTGTTGTGTTGTGTTGTGTTGTGCTGTGTTGTGTTGTATTGTGATGTGTTGTGTTGTATTATGTTGTATTGTATTGTACTGTATTGTGGTGTATTGTGTTGTACTGTACTGTATTGTATTGTGTTGTATTGTGTTGTGGTGTATTGTATTGTGATGTGTTGTATTATGTTGTTTTGTATTGTATTGTATTGTACTGTATTGTATTGTATTGTACTGTGTTGTATTGTATTGTATTGTACTGTATTGCATTGTATTATATTGTGATGTGTTGTGTTGTATTATGTTGTATTGTATTGTATTGTACTGTATTGTATTGTGTTGTATTGTGTTGTGTTGCGTCGTATTGCATGGTGTGTGTGTTGTGTCACGTTTTGTTACAACACACTTCTCTGTGTGAAACTCGGGCTGCTCTCCCAGTGGAGATCGCGTCGCCGTTGTACAGCGCCACTCTGTATTTTTCTGTCTGCAAGTGGGTTTGGTTGGGGTTTTTTTTGAGGGGGGAGGGGGGGGGTCGGGTATTTTTGGGTTTTTTTTTATCAACAGGAATTATAGCGCGGCACAGCACAGCACAGCACAACGCAGCAAAGTACAGCACAACACAACAAAGCATAATAAACATAGCACAGCACAGCACAGTTTGTTTTTTGGTGGGGTTTGTTTGTTTGTTTGTTTGTTTTTTTTTTTTTGGGGGGGGGATTGGGAGTGGGGGGGGGGTTCGGGTTTGTTTGTTTTTTTGTTTGTTTGTTGTTGTTTTTTTCCAACAGGAATTTCGCCAAAGACGACCCTTCTTTTATGTGCGCATGCTAATTGCATGCTACACACTGGAACCTCGTTTGTTTTGTTTTTTTAATCATCTCATCCGAATGACTAGCGTCCTCACCACCACCACCACCACCACCACCGACCACCACAATTCCAGCGGGAGGAGGGAGTAAAGATACACTGGTCCGTGTGTGGGAATGGAACCTGTGGGCACTCGCATTCCTGGTCGGGTGTGTTACCACTGAGCCAGCACGTCACATACTGTACGAGAATTGTTTACTGTCGGTCTGGAATGGGATCCAGGATCCAGGATGTGCTTGTTGGGTTGTGGGGGGATTTTTTTTTTTTTTTTTTATGAGGAATTGAGCCTATGTCAGCAATAACCGTTGTGGTTTTTTTCTCAGGATTATGACAACTACCGAATTTTACTGGCTGGTTCTCAGGATTTTTATTCCACCTTTGAAGCCGTACTCTCTCTCTCTCTCTCTCTCTCTCTCTCTCTCTCTCTCTCTCTTTCTTTCTCTTTTCAGGACTTTGAGATACTACGTCATCTAGTCTTCTTGTTTCCCAGGATTACGTCAGTACTTCAGTAGCATTCGTTTCTCGGGATTTGAACGCGAGCACACCGCACACATTCATACATACATACATACATACATGCAAACACCGTGACACACACGCACACATTCATAGGTACATACATACATGCAAACACCGTGACACACACACGCACACATTCATTCATACATACATACATGCAAACACCGTCACACACACACGCACACATTCATACATACATACATGCAAACACCGTCACACACACACGCACACATTCATTCATACATACATGCAAACACCGTCACACACACGCACACATTCATATATACATACATACATGCAAACACCGTCACACACACACGCACACATTCATACATACATACATACATGCAAACACCGTCACACACACGCACACATTCATACATACATACATACATGCAAACACCGTCACACACACGCACACATTCATACATACATACATGCAAACACCGTGACACACACGCACACATGCATACATACATACATACATGCAAACACCGTCACACACACACGCACACATTCATTCATACATACATGCAAACACCGTGACACACACGCACACATTCATACATACATACATACATGCAAACACCGTCACACACACACGCACACATTCATACGTACATACATACATGCAAACACCGTCACACACACACGCACACATTCATACGTACATACATACATGCAAACACCGTCACACACACGCACACATTCATATATACATACATGCAAACACCGTGACACACACGCACACATTCATTCATACATACATACATGCAAACACCGTCACACACACACGCACACATTCATACGTACATACATACATGCAAACACCGTCACACACACGCACACATTCATATATACATACATGCAAACACCGTGACACACACGCACACATTCATTCATACATACATACATGCAAACACCGTCACACACACGCACACATTCATATATACATACATGCAAACACCGTGACACACGCGCACACATTCATATATACATACATGCAAACACCGTCACACACACGCACACATTCATACGTACATACATACATGCGAACACTGTCACACACACACACATTCATACGTACATACATACATGCAAACACCGTGACACACACGCACACATTCATACGTACATACATACATGCAAACACCGTCACACACACACACACACACGCGCGCGCGCGTGCACACACAAACACACACACACACACACACACGCACACACACACACACAAGCGTGTACATACACACACACACACACACACACACACACACACACACACACACACACACACACACACACACACTGATAATCTGCCTGTCTTCGCAACAACAAAAAACAAACAAACAAACAAAACGGCGCTCTGATCAGGCCCTTGACCCTATGTAAGATACTGTGACTCGTGAAACATAATTAACATAAACCCCACAGGAGTCGCGCAAATCCCACGAAACACTCCATGCACTAGACCATGACACATATACACCCACCCACCTTCCACCCCTCACCACCCGCCCAATCTCACCCTTCTCCCTCCTTCCATCTTCCCCGCTCTCAGCGAAATACAGTACGTCACCAAGCTATTTATAGACTTCCGGATTTCCCCAGCCCAGCACTTTTGAAAAACGAGCGATTGGGTCGAGGGGGATTGAGCGAGGCAGAGAGTGTAACCTTGAGTGTAAATCCAACAATGTATAGCAGGACGTTGTCTGAAATCTCACCACAACTGCGCTTTTCTGTCGCTCTAACTTACTCGTTCGTGGGCCGGTCTGCTCTTTGTAGTGTTATGACATATAAACTGCGTGAGAGACACCACATTGGGCCAACCACGGCTGACTGATGCAAGTCGTTGATTGGTCGATCGTCTCGTCTGTGTCTCCCCTCTCAGCTAATAATAATATATATTAAAAAAAAAAATCCTCGTCGGTTTCACGTTTGCGCTGTAAATTCAGAGTTCATCTGTCAGTCCAGTCACTTGACAGACACGAGTCAATTTCTTCAACACGTGGTAACTCCACTGGTTGCACGCACGATTCCGCCCGCACGAGCACATAGTACACACAAACGCGCGCGCGCACTTACTCCAAATCGGTCTCTCGTGTGGGGTGTTAATATAAGTTTGAACGGCTCATAGGTCTTGGAGTTTGGGGCTTTGTAAAAGCTAGTCTGATGGTAGTGGTTATTATTGTTTGTTGTTGTTGTTTCTTAAGTCGTCAGAGATAGCATTGTCAGTTCTACGGTTATTCCTGCAAACAGTTGGTGTATGTTTTCGTTGATGTGTAGTCCAATTTTTTTTTAATATATATCATATATGAGTCATAGGGGGAAAAAAACACAACAACGTTTTCTTCACTACAATTTTATCACAAGTCTAAAACTGACTTCTTGCTGGCTCTCGATGTGAATGTTAACCAAATGATAACAACAACTTTTGAACACTTGTTCACATACACTTGTTTTTCTTTCTGTTAATCATTCATTGGAGGATTGTTTTTTCCTCCATCAGTATCTCTGCTGCTGGATAATTTACCACTCAGTTATTGGAAAGAAAAGCAAAAGAAAGAAAGAAATTGCGAACTGTGATTTAGTCTTTACAACGTGCAAAAAAAAAAGAAAGTAAAAAGACACATGTGGTTTTTAAGACCTATGAGTGTCCAACAGAAAGTGCTTCGTGGACATTGAAGGACACTTTACACAGTCAAAGGGAAGAAGAGGAGGAAAAACGTGGGTTTTTTTTTTCTTCTGCTGTGTGATATTTTCACCGGGTGAAACTGACTGGAAAAGAAAACCATTTTCACATAGAAGAAACGGGAGAAAAGATTGTTTCGTATCAGTTACCATATGAGCGGCACTGTCAGCTGAAACTGACGTACGGGTGAAACTGACATCGTGTCAATTGCCGTGTGACATTGTCGGGTGGAAACTGATTGACGGGTGAAAGTGACATCGTGTCAATTGCTGTGTGACATTGTCAGCTGAAACTGACGTACGGGTGAAAGTGACATCGTGTCAATTGCTGTGTGACATTGTCGGGTGGAAACTGACGTACGGGTGAAAGTGACATCGTGTCAATTGCTGTGTGACATTGTCAGCTGAAACTGACGTACGGGTGAAAGTGACATCGTGTCAATTGCTGTGTGACATTGTCGGGTGGAAACTGATTGACGGTTGAAAGTGACATCGTGTCAATTGCTGTGTGACATTGTCGGGTGGAAACTGACGTACGGGTGAAACTGACATCGTGTCAATTGCTGTGTGACATTGTCGGGTGTAAACTGATTGACGGGTGAAAGTGACATCGTGTCAATTGCCGTGTGACACTGTCGGGTGGAAACTGATTGACGGGTGAAAGTGACATCGTGTCAATTATTGTGTGACACTGTCGGGTGGAAACTGACTTACGGGTGAAAGTGACATCGTGTCAATTGCTGTGTGACATTGTCGGGTGGAAACTGACGTACGGTCAATTGCTGTGTGACATTGTCGGGTGTAAACTGATTGACGGGTGAAAGTGACATTGTTGGCGTTCAACAGTGAAGGGAAAAGAGTCAGAACCTGTGACCTTGCGTCAGTTGGCAGTCTCCGATTTGATCATGGTAAGAGTTTTGTACGTAAATGGCGTGTTCTTATGTTCTTGCTGCTGCTGCTGCTGTTTGTCTGTTTGTTTGTTTGTTTGTTTGCTTTTGAGACAGAAACAGAGAGAGAGAAGAGAGAGAGAGAGAGAGACAAAAACAGAGAGAGAAGAGACAGAAATTCTCTCCCTCTTTCCCTAGTTTTATTTTGTTTGTTTTTTGTTTTTGTTTTTTTGTTTTTGTTTTTTGGAGGGGGGGGGGTGTCTTTTTTTTGTCTTTTTTTTTTTTTTAAACGTCTTTTCACTTAAAGTTATATTAGATGTATCAGCTCTGTTCTATGTATGCGCGTGTTGTGTGTGTGTGTGTGTGTGTGTGTGTGTGTGTGTGTGTGTGTGTGTGTGTGTGTGTGTGTGTGTGTGTGTGATGCATGTGTGTGTGTGTGAGAGAGAGAGAGAGAGTGTGTGTTTGTATGTGTGTGTTTATGCGTGTATGCATATGTGTGTGTGTGTGTGTGGGGGTGTATGTGTGTGCGTGTGTGCATGTGTGTGTGTTTGTATTTGTGTGTGTAAGTGTGTGTGTGTGTGTGCGCGTGTGTGTGTCTGTGTATGAGTGAGTGTTTAAGTGTGTGTGTATGTGTGTTTGTGTATGTGTGTGTGTGAGGTGTGTGTGAGATGTGTGTGATGTGTTTGTATGTATGTGTGTATGTGTGTGTGTGTTAGTGTGTGTATGTGTCTCTGTGTGTGTGCGTGTGTGTGTGTGTGTGTGTGTGTGTGTGTGAGTGTATGTATGTGAGTGTTTACGCGTGTGTGTGTGTGTATGTGTGTGTATGTCTCTGTGTGTATGTGTGTGTATGTGTGTGTGTGTTATGTTTCCATGTGGGTGTGTATGTGGGTATGTGTGTGCGTGTGTGTGTGTGTGCGTGTGTGTGTGTGTGTGTGTGTGTGTGTGTGTGTGTGTGTGTGTGTGTGTGTGGAAGGAATAGCAGCAGCTTTAGAGAACTACGGCGCGGCACACAGGCTGCAGTACAAGCACGTGCAGCATTCGCTGCGCTCGCAAAAACCATGGCGCCAACACTGTTTCCGATTGATAACGATGACAATACTGCAACTGATAATATTTGTATGCATACAATCAGTATGTGGAGTGATGGCCTAGAGGTAACGCGTCCGCCTAGGAAGCGAGAGAATCTGAGCGCGCTGGTTCGAATCACGGCTCAGCTGCCAATATTGTCTCCACCCTCCACTAGACCTTGAGTGGTGGTCTGGACGCTAGTCATTCAGATGAGACTATAAACCGAGGTCCCGTGTGATGCATGCACTTAGCGCACGTAAAAGAACCCACGGCAACAGAAGGGTTGTTCCTGGCAAAATTCACACACTCACTCTCTCTCTCTCTCTCTCTCTCTCTCTCTCTCTCACACACACACACACACACACACACACACACACACACAGAGTCTGGATACAGTACCACAACTACCACTTGTTAGCACTTGGCTCTGACTCTTCACTTCGAGGAAAAGATTTCAAGAAGCGCGCGAGCGTGTGTGTATGTCTGCCTGTCTGTCTGTGCGTTTGTGTCTGTCTGCTTGTCGTTGTGTGTGTGTGTGTGTGTGTATGTCTGTCTGTCTGTGTCTGTGTGTGTGTGTGTGTGTGTGTGTGTGGCGGGGTGTGTGTGTGTCTGTATGTGAATGTGTATGAGTTTGTGTATGCGCGCGCGCGCGTGTGTGTGTGTGTCTGTGTGTGTTTGTGTATGAGTTTGTTTGTGTGTGTGTGTCTGTGTCTGTGTACTGACCCTTTAGTGCGTATTTTAGCGATAAGTCTATTTACAGTGACATGACTCCACCCCTTGCCTGGAAATTCCTTTACGATCCTTCTTACACCCCAGCCTTTCTCCTTGAAACAGTTTTCAATGGTAACCTTGTCACTTTCACTCGAAGGCATGGTTGATCCTTCCAAACTGAAACTTTGGACAGAACTGATTCTGGATACAGATGACAATAAAAAAAATCAATAGACTTGACACCCAGACAGATTATTTTTAGACACTGATTGACAGATGCCAACACCTGGCAGCTGGCATGATGAAGGTGACATTGCACAGCTCTGATATTGGATTTTTTGACATGCTGTTTTGAATTTGACAATACTCGCATAATTTGCATCCGAACTTTTAGATATTTTGCGGACTTGTTCATGATATCCTAAAGTTACTGTGTGAAAATTTTCAATGAATTCGGTTTCTCTATCACTGAGAAAATACTTGTCAAAAAGCGGTTAAGTTCAGTTTTTTGGGGACACCCGATATATGATTATATATATCACATATATATAGTGAAGTGATGGCCTAGAGGTAACGCGTCCGCCTAGGAAGCGAGAGAATCTCTCTCTCTCTCTCTCTCTCTGTGTGTGTGTGTGGTGTGTGTGTGTGTGTGTGTGTGTGTGTGTGTGTGTAACCAAATTACCCAACACGTTGATGACGAATAATACCAGCTGTTTCACGGAGATAGGAAGCAGACACTTAGTTTCACGATAATGGGATTTACCCGCTTATGTAAACACACACACACACACACACACACACACACACACACACACACACAATTATAGCAATGCGAAACCCGTAATGTACAACTGAGTAAGCAACTTTTCTGTTTGTTTGTTTAAAAAAAAAAAAAAAGAGAAAGAAAGACTATTGTCGCTCAATACATTCAAAATGACAGCAGCGGTGTTGAGAACAATATAATTGATTGACGGATTGATTGATTCACTGATTGATTGGTGTATCTTTATCTGTTGAATAGATACTGAGTATGGCTGCCTATACGGCGCTGGGTAAAAAAAACCCAGTCATACACGTAAAAGCCCACTTGAGTACATACGAGTGAACGTGGGAGTTGCAGCCCACGAACAAAGAAGAAGAAGAAGAAGAAGAATAGCAACATCTAGATCCCATGACTATTGTAACAGATCGTTGAGGACAATACCAAGCGTGTTTCATATTTCGTATGACTTACATGAGGAATAATGATATTACATTTGTATGTACCCCGACGGTGGTTCCCTAAATGAATAGTTCTTTTCATGTTTCGTTCTATCCGAAAGTAACTCATTTTCACAAGCGTTCATTTACAGCGAATAATTGATTGTTGTATCAGTGGAGTGGGGTGGAGGGGCGGGGTGGTCTTGGGATAAGAATAGTTATAACGAATGGTATTGTGTACCGATTTTGACTCGTTGTTTGCCAAAACGATAATGAGTGATCTGTTCTAATATATATATATATATATATATATATATATATATATATATATATATATATATATATATATATATATATATATATATATATATAAAGGTTTTCTTGTTGTTATTTCTGGGGAACGATTTCTCTAAGTTTTGTTTTGTCTTCATGGTGGACGGTGGTAGGTAGATGTGTGTGTGTGTGTGTGTGTGTGTGTGTGTGTGTGTGTGTGTGTGTGTGTGTGTGTGTGTGTGTGTGTGTGTGTGTGTGTGTCTGTGTGTGTATTTTGTGTGTGTGTGTGTGTGTGTGTGTTTGTGTGTGTGAGTGAGTGTGTGTGTGTTTGTGAGTGTATGTGTGTGTGAGTGAGTGTGTGTGTGTTTGTTTGTGTGTGAGTGTGCCTATTTGTGTGTGTCTTTGTTTGTGTGTGTGAGTGAATGTGTGTGTGAGTGAGTATGTGT
Source organism: Babylonia areolata (assembly GCF_041734735.1). Classification (NCBI taxonomy): domain Eukaryota; kingdom Metazoa; phylum Mollusca; class Gastropoda; order Neogastropoda; family Buccinidae; genus Babylonia; species Babylonia areolata. Next base: position 33,549,805 of record NC_134902.1, on the reverse strand, counting down.
GTGTTTGTTTGTGTGTATGAGTGAGTGTGCCTGTGTGTGTATTTGTGAGTGTGTGTGTGTGTGTGTGCGTGTGTGTGCGCGTGTGTGTGTGTGTGTGTGTGTGTGTGTGTGATCGCGCGCGCATGCGTGCGTACGTGCGTTCAAATCCTTCATCTTGTTTCAACATATTCACATGTACCCGCTTGTGAATATACATACACGAACGAACGTAAACAGAGAGAGAGGGGGGGGGAGGGATAGGGAGAGAGGGGAAGGGAGGTGACTCACTCGCGCACGCCCGCACGTACACACGCACACACACACACACACACACACACGCACGCACGCACACACACACACACACACACACACACACACACACACACACACACACACACACGCACACACACAGAGAGAGTCCCATAGAATGCGTCACGCATATACATTTTCCGAAAACGACACAAATAAAACACTTCTCTCGCCCCCCCCCCACCCCCCACCCCCTCAACCCCCGCCACTCCCCCTTTCCCCCACCCCAACCCTCTGCACTAATTCAAACTTTTTCTCTCTTTTTTATTTCTTCTGAATCTTAACATCTGTGTGTGTGTGTGTGTGTGTGTGTGTGTGTCTGTGTCTGTGTCTGTGTCTGTGTCTCTGTGTGTCTCTCTCTCTCTGTCTCTCTCACTCTGTCTCTATCTCTATCTCTGTCTCTCTCTCTCTCTCTGTCTCTCTGTCTCTGTCTCTGTCTCTGTCTCTGTCTCTCTCTCTCTCTCTCTCTCTCTCTCTCTCTCTCTTTGTGGCTCTGTCTCTCTCTGTCTCTGTCTGTCTCTCTGTGTCTCTCTCTGTGTCTCTGTCTCTGTCTGTCTGTCTGTCTGTCTCTCTGTCTGTCTGTCTGTCTCTCTCTCTCTCTCTCTCTCTCTCTCTCTCTCTCTATCTCTCTCTCTCAAAAAAAATAGCCCGAAACATGAAAGAGGAGTCTATGATAGGCTAGGAGCGGTGCTGTGTTGAAACATTGTGAACCCCCCCCCCTCTCTGACTGAACGGTGAACAGAACTCTGTGTCTCTGTCTCTGTCTCTGTCTCTGTCTCTCTCTCTCTCTCTCTCTCTCTCAAAATAGCCCGAAAGATGATGAAAGAGTAGTCTATGATAGGCTGGGAGCGGTGCTGTGTTGAAACATTGTGAAACCCCCCCTCTCTCTGACTGAACGGTGAACAGAACTCTGTGTCTCTGTCTCTGTCTCTGTCTCTGTCTCTCTCTCTCTCTCTCTCTCTCAAAATAGCCCGACAGATGAAAGAGGAGTCTATGATAGGCTGGGAGCGGTGCTGTGTTGAAACATTGTGACCCCCCCCCCCCCCCCCTCTCTGACTGAACGGTGAACAGAAAATAGGTCACTGGGACAGCGTCCGTTGTTTTTTCCGGGAAAAGTCGGGTCGGGTTTGTGGAGATTTCCGGTCTGCAGCGGAGGGGGTTTTGGGTTTTACCTTGTTTCGTGGTTTTTGTGGGGGGTTTTGTTTTGACTAATCAGTGGTGGGATAATGATGATAATCATCTCTTTGCTTACCCGACTATACTTTTGAAGTAAAATCTTTTAATTCAGTTGTTCTTGTTGTTGTTTTTTTTTAACCTTATCGTTGCGTCATTATCATTACGTTTTGGGACAGGCGAAACATTTTACTTTCGATGTTTTCATTTTGATTTTTTTTTTTTCCCTTGAAAGCAGCTTGTTGGCATAATGATGTTGCGAAGAGAGACACATACATTTTGTATACAGGGTGGGGGAGGGAGGTAGGGGTGGGGGGCGGGGGGGGGGGGGAAGGGGCAG
>NC_134902.1:33538004-33543004 GCF_041734735.1 Babylonia areolata | reverse complement strand
TGACATGCAGTTATGTAAATGACACTACTACAAATATTTTTACACAAACACACTAGGCCAATAAAATAAATTCAATTACATAAAAAATATATATAAAAAGATACACTGAAATATCACAAACTCTGAAGACAAAAGTCAGGCAAGACAATGTTCATTCATTGTACGTCAGACAGAATGATTCTTGGCCTACGTCAATGCAACACTGTATATGCTTCCCGAATTCTTTTTCTCCTTGTGTGTGTGTGTGTGTGTGTGTGTGTGTGTGTGTGTGTGTGTGTGTGTGTGTGTGTGTGTGTGTCTTTTTTCAATGATAAAGAAAGAAAGACATCTATGCGGGTTTGGCCACGTAGAAGGGGAGACAGACACAGAGAGGGAGAGAGACAGAGGAAGAGAGAGAGAGAGAGGAGAAGAGAGAGATTGAGAGAGAGGAGAAGGGAGAGACAGCTAGAGAGAGAGGGGGAAGAGACAGAGAGAGAGAGAGAGGAAGAGAGAGAGACAGAGAGAGGAGAAAAGAGAGAGAGAGCGAGAGAGAGAGGAGGAGAGTGAGAGGAGAAGGGAGAGACAGAGGGGGAAAGAGAGACAGAGACAGACAGACAGAGAGAGACACAGAGAGAGGCAGAGAGAACAGGTGAAACGGGACAGAGAGTCAAACTCTGACGAAGCCGTCGGTATCACAAGGGTGGCGGCTACGATCTACAGAGTAGGCGACAGATAGGAATGGGGGACAGATAGGAATGGGGGACAGACAGGAATGGGGGACAGACAGGAATGGACGAAACGGACCTGCTCCAGCCACACACACACACACACACACACACACACACACACACACACACGACCTACGCTATCACTCTTCCGTCCGTCCGTCCATCCGTCCTCTTTCCGGAGTTTCGCGTACGTCCATTTCTTTCACAGTCCGACGGTCATTGTTGTCTCCAATTTCTGGTAAAAAGACGATCCAAACTCCTTTCCTTTTGAAGTGTGTCTCGGACGGAATAATGACTATGTCTTCCTGGACGGTCCAGTGGAAACGTTTGTTGTCTGTGGTGACAAGGACTCGTCAGCCTCTTGATCACGGAGCGCTTTGTTCACGTGTGTGTGTGTGTGTGTGTGTGTGTGTGCAGATGAGCTGTCGACCATCCAGGAAGTGCTGCAACCGCGAATAACCGGAAAGAAAGGAGACGACGACGATTCAAGCGGTAAGTCACGTGACAGGCTGTCTCCCGCTTTCTTTCCTCCTCCCCTCCCCTCCTCTCCCCTCTCCCTTCCACCTTTCATCGTCATTCCTGCTTGCTATACATTTCACCAACACAGAGAGAGAGGGTGCACACAGAGAGAGAGAGACAGACAGACATAGAGACACACAGAGAGAGAGAGAGAGAGAGAGAGAGAGAGAGAGAGACTGACAGAGACAGGGAAATAGAGAACGTCAATGGTTTGTCAATTAGGCCATGGCCCCTCGTGGAGAAATAAGTAAACAAAATACCATAACAAAACGTTTCGAGACCCACAATAAAATTCAACAAATAAATAAATATCGGAAATGGATAGCTAGATGGATGAGAAGAGAGAGAGGAGGGAGAGAGAGAGAGAGAGATGGAAGACAAGACAAGGCAAGACAAAATTCTTTAGTTCGAGGACAGATAAGCACAGGTGTGCTTTTTTACATCCAGTCCCCGCCCTGAATAGGGTCTACACTACACAATACTAAACAAAGATTAAAGCAAAGCATGGTGTCAATAGAAATACATAAGAGGGGGCGCGGGAGGGGGTGGGGGGGGTCCTTGACTTTACAGAAAATGGGTTTATCAATGTTGATGATGCATTGCCTGTCTTGTGCATTGCATGCATTCTTGTGCATTATGATTCCTTTGTTGTACTCTAATGTACGGATTATTGGGATAATATTCACTTATTTATTGTCTGAGTCCAGAAGGGAAGTCTTTTTAAGGAGTTCCAGCTTGAGCATCCGTTTATGAAGATTCAGTAATGGCTTTATGGTGTTCGCACTAGCGAAGTCCCATAGTGTTGATGCATAATCTATTGTGGACTGGATATGTGCTTGAAAAAAAACGATTTCCGTAAATAGAGGTCAAGAAAATGCTTGATTTGGGATAGCTCATGGGTTTTCTGGGCTGTCTTTTAGCAAAGGGAATTTATGTGAGGATTCCAAGTGAGATTGTCATCAATTATGATTCCAGTAACTTTATGATCACTGACCCGTTCAATAGGTTCACCTTTACGTTGAATGGAAGGAAATTTATCTGTAGTGTTTTGCCTCTTTTGTCTGGTTGTGATCAACATGCATTTTGCTTTTTGTGGATGAAGAGACGTGGTTTAGTTCGGTCCATCTAACGAGGTCATCAGTACTTTCTTGTAAGTCTTTTGCAAGAGCGTCAATGTCAGTATGAGAAGTGTGGATTGTTGTATCATCCGCAATAAGTTCGCAGACAGATTTCATATGGAGCGGCAGGTCGGGTTTTTATTTTATTTTATTTTATTTTATTTTTATTTTTTTTAGAATAGCAATGCCATTGCTGAAAAGAGAAGGAGAGAGACAGAGGCAGAGAGAGGCAGACGAAACAGACAGAGAAACAAAGAGGGTGGGGAGGGGGGACATTGTGAGATAGGCAGACAGATTGAAACAGAGAGAAAGAGGCAGATGAAGGGAGAAATTTGGAACAAAATCGCTTTGAAGAAGGTCCTGGCATATTATTTCATTAACTCACTCCGTACGGCCAGTCCTCTCTTCTCCTCTACACAGACCCCTCAGATGTCCAGTGGGTGTCTCAATGACCCAGCCTTTAGCTTCCGTCGTCAGAATTGTGGTATCTTTGTCAACATTCACCTCTTCAGTATTATAAGACCCTTCCGCTTGCAATATTTTGATGATGGCAATTGGGGTGAAACGCTGTTAACGTTGTCTCTTTCGCCGTTCGTATGGAAAGAGTTAAATGTGATTGACATTCATTTTGTTTTAGTCAGTGTGGCGTAGACATTCAGAGAGGGTGGAATATTACTCCAGAGCAAACCACAAACATGTGTAATGCTGAATTTTTACAAAGATCAATTCCAGGAGGAGGCATCATTATCTTGTGACCATGGCGATTAACATTGATACGAAAGATGCTAGTCATTGATGGTGATAAACAACCAGATAATATTTTGAAAAATTATGAAAACTACTTTTCTTACATTTCAGTTTCAGTTTCAATGGAAGAATGTCAAACATTGCATAGTCTCCGAATGATAATGCTGAAGATTTTTTTTAATTCAGTTTCAGAGCACGTCTATGTAGATATGAAGAAGTTTGAAGATATTATCGCTTGTCAAATCCCAAATAAAGAACGAGCGAGCGAGAGACAGAGAGAGAACGCAAATGATTTATTCTTCAGGCCATGGTCCTTCATGAAAGGTCAGGTGAACTGACATCACTGAAAAAATCTTCAAGAAAAGTTTCGACAAATACACAAGCCACTGGAAATGGAAAGCTAGAGAGAGAGAGAGAGAGAGAGAGAGAGAGAGAGAGAGAGAGAGAGACAGACAGACAGACAGACAGACAGACAGACGGACAGTCAGACAGACAGACAGAGGCAGAGACAGAGACAGAGACGGAGAGACACAGAGAGAGTGTCCTTTCCCTTTCCGAAAAAAGCCATTCAATAATACCCGTGTTGCCCCCACCCCCACCCCCACCCCACACACACACCCTCCCCCCCCCCCCCCCCCCCGCCCCCCCACCTCCTCCAGACCCCCACCCCCATCCGCCATGCTTTCTCAGGAGGCAGGCCCTGTTTCCGTTCGTGTCGTGTTGTGTGTGGAAACTGAAACCTGCGCTTCCTTGATCAGTCCGTCTTTGTTGCTTCTACCCACCCCACTCATTCACTCACTCATTCACTCACACACTCACTCACTCAAAGAAAGAAAGAAAGAAAGAAAGAACAGAGCTGAGAAGAAAAAGACCTTGAGTTATAATATGTCTGTCTGTGAGCCTTCGTGGGAACATACTTCGAATTGTATGCCGTTTCCTGTGCACTCAGGACACACGTGACACATGTGGCGCTCATTGTCCAAGACCGCAGGTGGTTTGATGGGTAAAGGAAAGCGGGGGGGGGGGGCGTGGGGGGGGGTCGGGGGAGAGGGGGATGGGCGGTAGAGGTTGGGGTGGTGGGGGGGGGGTGGAGGAAGAGGGTAGGAAGGAAAGGTGGAGAGGGTATAAAAGGAAATGGTAACACAAAGGTGGGTTCATGTCCAGAGAAAGACCTTGACCTTCAGAAAGCGAAAGCGAACAAATCATTGTCGGCTTGATTGGGTGATTTATCTATCTATATAAAAATTTAAAAAATAAAACAAAGAACAGACAGACAAACAACCCTGCACACGAAATGATTAATCATTCGAGGAAAAAAAAAACAAGAAAGAGAAATCAGAACAAGAAAGACGACTGGTTTTGTTGCTGTTTGTAAGACTTAACTATTTCACAGTCACGGTGCATTGTTGACCTATCGGTTCCGAACTGAACTACCAGCCACCTGAGCAGACAAACATTGTCTCCTCCCCACCCCCTCCCCCCCCCCCCCCACCCCACCCCTCCAACACACACACACCACCATCATCAGCACCCTTACCCCCTGAATCCCTCCTGCAGCCACATTCTCCCCCCAAAAAAAAGAATATTTCCTGGACAAACACACACACACACATACCCAGAAGTAGTTGATGTTGTAGTTGTAGTAGTAATAGCATGCAGCAGCAGCTGTAGCATCAGCAGCAGCAGCAGTAGCAGTAGTAGTAGTAGTAGTAGTAATAGGAGTAGCAGTAGTAGTAGTAGTAGCAGCAGCAACAGCAATTGTCGAAGCAGCTGTAGTAGCAGCATCAGTACAACTATAGCAGCAGCAGTAGTTGTAGTAGCCTTTTGAACTATGTGTTTCAATGATGTTTGACATGACCTTTTGAACCTTGTGTTTCAGTGATGTTTGACATGACCTTTTGAACCTTGT
>NC_134902.1:33518004-33525504 GCF_041734735.1 Babylonia areolata | reverse complement strand
AGCATGCACACCCCAGAAACAGAGTATGGCTGCCTATATGGCGGGGTAAAAAGAAACAAACAAAAACAAAAAAAAACAAAAAAACGGTCATACACGTAAAATGTTACATGTCTGTCTGAGTGTGTATGTGTGTGTCAGCCTGAAATCTGACTGATTGACACAGGAAATGAATGATGAGCGCCCAGTGGCAGCCGTCAGTCGGCTCTACCCAGGTAGGCAGCCTGTTGTGCAAATGAGTTTGTACAGCGCTTAGAGCTTGGTCTCCGACCGAAGATTGGCGCTATATCAGTATCCATATCAATCAATCAATCAATCAGTAGTAACAGGTGTCGCCGGGCGGCGATTTTGGTCAGGTGGTCGACGGGCGCAATAGCCGAGTGGTTAAAGCGTTGGACTGTCAATCTGAGGGTCCCGGGTTCGAATCACGGTGACGGCGCCTGGTGGGTAAAGGGTGGAGAATTTTACGATCTCCCAGGTCAACATATGTGCAGACCTGCTTAGTGCCTGAACCCCCTTCGTGTGTATATGCAAGCAGAAGATCAAATACGCACGTTAAAGATCCTGTAATCCATGTCAGCGTTCGGTGGGTTATGGAAACAAGAACATACCTAGCATGCACACCCCCGAAAACGGAGTATGGCTGCCTACATGGCGGGGTAAAAACGGTCATACACGTAAAAGCCCACTCGTGTGCATACAAGTGAACGCAGAAGAAGAAAAAAAGAAGAAGGTGGTCAGGTGGTCAGTCAGTCAACGTCAGTTAACTAGTCTGGGTTCGATTCCTGCTCTCGGGCGCTCTCCTAAATCATTTAGAAGAAGTGGAAATCATTGGAAAATACAAGTGAGCGAGCGTCTAGTCATTCGGATGAGACGATTAACCAAAGTCCCTTGCGCCCAACAATACGGTACAATACAATACAACGCAATGCAGCCTTTTCTCTGCAAATACTTTGTCAGTTGACACCAAATTAGGCATAAAAATAGGAAAAATTCAGTTCTTTCCAGTCACCTTGTCTTTTTTGTAAGCTCGGTCCGGAAATATTGGAGTCACAATGGAAATAGCCGATGACGTCAGACGTGGAGAATTGCTCTCAAATAATTTGGCTTTGTTTTTTTGGTGTGTGTAGGCAAACTGACACGGGAAATGAGAAATACAGGGTCACATTATTCAAACAGGGTACACATTATAATAATAATAATTATTATTATTATTATTATTATATTTTATTTTTATATAGCGCTATGATACAAGCATAAGCAAGCTCTAAGCGCTTTACAATCCAGTACCTAAAGTAAAACAAGAAAGCATATAAAAAAAATAGTAGAAACATAAAACAGAATCATTAATATTATAAAAACACAATGCATAAAACTCACTGCTTGAAGGACTGTGGGACAACACCTGAGGTCAAGGATATATTCCTGTCATTGGTTATAATAGGTAGTAATTCTTCTATAGAATGTGGGATAGGGTCGAGACTACATGATTTCTTTGGCGAGGATGACATCTTTGACCTGTTCCTTGGTGACTGTCTGGAATGTAGTGAACTGTGTTCCATTAAAAGTATCAGATTCGCCAAAATCAGTAGGAGAATCTAAACTACTTCTAATTATCTCTATTTTAGTAGTGAAATAATCAATAAACTTATCAGCTAGATTTTCAGAAGGTATATTGCTAGGCAGAACAGTTCGCACATCCTTCCCCATCATCTGACTGGCCAAGCGAAACAGAACTCTGGAGGAATCAGCGACAGTAATTCTGTCGCACACGTATTTCTTTTTCGCATCGCGGATCATTTGATTTACAACATTGCGTAAGTGAGCATATATCAGCTTGAAAATTTCCAGACCAGACTTTCGCCATTTTCGCTCAGTGGAGCGACGCTGCTGTTTTGCCATCTTGATTTCAAGAGACATCCAGGGTGCACATAAACGATCAAACACAACACGCATTGTGAGAGGGGCATGCTTATCAAGCAGTTCCTGGAGAGAAGTGTTGTAAAGTGTGATCAGGTCACTGGTATACAGACTGGTGGCAAATACTTTTGAAACATCAGCTTTTAAAAGATTAACATTTAAAGATCTGTAATTGCGTGAGTAAATGTTTTTCTTTATCTTTACAGGCTTTATGACTGAGTGGGAGAGATGGAACAGATGACTGAGTGGGAGAGATGGAACAGATGACTGAGTGAGAGAGATGGAACAGATGATTGAGTGGGAGAGATGGAACAGATGACTGAGTGGGAGAGATGGAACAGATGATTGAGTGAGAGAGATGGAACAGATGATTGAGTGGGAGAGATGGAACAGTGGGAGAGATGGAACAGATGACTGAGTGAGAGAGATGGAACAGATGATTGAGTGAGAGAGATGGAACAGTGGGAGAGATGGAACAGATGACTGAGTGGGAGAGATGGAACAGATGACTGAATGGGAGAGATGGAACAGTGGGAGAGATGGAACAGATGATTGAGTGAGAGAGATGGAACAGATGACTGAGTGGGAGAGATGGAACAGATGATTGAGTGAGAGAGATGGAACAGATGACTGAGTGGGAGAGATGGAACAGATGATTGAGTGAGAGAGATGGAACAGATGACTGAGTGGGACAGATGGAACAGATGACTGAGTGGGAGAGATGGAACAGATGATTGAGTGAGAGAGATGGAACAGATGATTGAGTGGGAGAGATGGAACAGTGGGAGAGATGGAACAGATGATTGAGTGAGAGAGATGGAACAGATGATTGAGTGAGAGAGATGGAACAGTGGGAGAGATGGAACAGATGACTGAGTGAGAGAGATGGAACAGTGGGAGAGATGGAACAGATGACTGAGTGGGAGAGATGGAACAGATGACTGAGTGGGAGAGATGGAACAGTGGGAGAGATGGAACAGATAACTGAGTGGGAGAGATGGAACAGATAACTGAGTGAGAGAGATGGAACAGTGGGAGAGATGGAACAGTGGGAGAGATGGAACAGTGGGAGAGATGGAACAGATGATTGAGTGAGAGAGATGGAACAGATAACTGAGTGAGAGAGATGGAACAGATAACTGAGTGAGAGAGATGGAACAGATAACTGAGTGAGAGAGATGGAACAGACTTACAGTTACTGTCGGTGAGCGGGGTACGGCTGGAAATCCAAACAGGAATTTTCATGCCCTGCTTCCTACGACCTCCTTGGGGATTTCAATGCCCGCGTCGGCATGGACTGACCTTCACCAACACCCTCTTCCAACAAGCGGACAAGTACAAGAACACATGGATGCATCCCCGCTCCAAGCAGTGGCACATGCTGGACTATATGACTGTCCGGCAGAGCGACAGAGGTGATGTTTCCATTACACGCTGCATGAGAGGAGCAGTCTGTTGGTCGGACCATCGCCTGGTACGCAGCAAGATGAACATCAGACTTGCACGCAAGCTCCAACCAGCCAGGCAGAAACCCCCTTGGGAGCTGAACATCTATAGCCTCTCTATCACCAAGGACGTGCTGCAGCAGCAAATCCAAGCAGCTCTCCAAAAAATTCCTGCGTCGACTGATGTAGAAGAGGTATGGAGCACCTTTTGAGATGCTGTGTACACAGCAGCAGCCGGCACACTCGGCTTTGTACACAGGAGCTACAAAGACTCATGACACGAAGACCTTCTATGATGGTCTCCGAGCTGTGTATGGGCCGAGAGTCACAGGATCAACCCCTGTCCGAGCCTTGGACCAGACCACCCTCCTGACAGACAAGAAAGACATCCTTGCTCGCTGGGCAGAGCACTTCAACACCCTCCTCAACAGGGACTCGTCCGTATCTGACGAGGTAATTGCAGCCCTCCCACAGCTACCAGTCAATGACTCGCTAGCTGCCCCTCCCACCAAGGCCGAGACCCGGAAGGCCCTGAAGCTGACAATATCAGGAAAAGCACCAGGATCGGATGGAATCCAGGCCGACATCTACAAGTATGGAGGCGAGGTGCTCACAGACAAGCTGACCGCCCTGTTCCAGTCCATCTGGAAGAGAGGTGAGGTCCCCCAGGATTTCAAGGATCCTTCTACTGTCCACATTTACAAACGGAAGGGAGACAAAACATCCTGCGATAACCACCGTGGAATCTCTCTCCTCTGCATCGCCGGCAAAATCTTCGCCCGCATCACACTGAACAGACTGGTTGACCATGTTTCCAACACAGTCATCCCTGAAGCACAGTGCGGCTTCCGCCCAGGTAGTGGAACATGTGACATGGTGTTTGCCGTACGCCAGATGCAAGGTAAGTGCCATGAGCAGAACAAGGAGCTCCACATGGTCTTTGTAGACCTGACTAAGGCCTTCGACATGGTGAACCACCGTGGTCTGTGGAAGATCCTCCTAAAGTTCGGCTGCCCAGAGAGCCTAATCCAGCTGATTGCGTCATTCCACGATGGCATGCAGGCGAGAGTACAGTAAAATACTGGCATGTCGGATCCGTTCCCTGTGGTAAATGGAGTGAAGTAGAGCTGCGTCCTGGCACCCACACTGTTCTCCATTCTCTTCTCTGCCATGCTGACTGACGCCTTCCAAGACTGTGACCGGAGCATCTACATTCAGTTTCGCACAGATGGCAAACTTTTCAACTTGTGGCGACTCCACGCTAGGTCCAGGGTGTTTGAGGCACTGTTGAGGGAGTTCCTCTTCGCTGATGACTGTGTGCTTGCTGCACACACCCATGAGGACATGCAGTTCATTATGGACAGGTTCTAAACCTCCTGCATGTGCTTTGGACTCACCATCAGCCTCAGCAAGACCGAGTCCATGTACCAACCAGCTAGCTCATAGAACGCCAGTGCCTCCCTCCCCCCCCCCCCCCCCCCCCCCCCCCAATCCCAACCCCCTCCTCCCACCTGCAATCAAGATCGGTGACACAGAGATCAAGTCAGTCGATAAGTTTTGCTACCTGGGCAGCACCCTATGCAGCAACGGAGCCCTTGATGCAGAAGAGACGCTGTGCATCTCAAAGGCCAGCTCCGCCTTTGGCAGACTTAACAACAGGCTGTGGAACAACAAAGGCATCAGGCTCAGCACCAAAATCAAAACATACAGAGCTGTTGTGCTGACCACTTTGTTGTACTGCTGTGAAACATGGACGATGTATCGCCGTCACATTCAATAACTTGAGCAGTTTCACCAGAGATGCCTACGAAAGATCCTCGGCATAAAGTGGCAAGACAGGGTCTCCAACCTCCAGGTCCTAGAGAGGAGCGGCCTGCCCAGCATCGAAAGCCTGCTGATCCAGTGCCAGCTACGTGTTGTCCGCATGACAGACAGCAGGATCCCGAAGATGCTATTGTATGGCCAGCTGAAGGAAGGCCACCACGAACTTGGAATACCCTGCAAGTGCTTCAAGGACAACTTGAAGACAAACCTCAAAGCCTGTGACATAGACATCGCTTCCTGGGAAACTGATGCCCTTGACTGCTCTCGCTGGAGGATGCTGTGTTCTAGTGGCATAAAGACGTTTGAAAACAAGAGAACGCTGGCCATTAAGGAGAAGCGTGAGCGAAGGAAGCAGGGCTCAACTTCTGGAGACGTGTTCCCTTGCAACACCTGTGGGAAGTGCTGCGCATCCAGAATCGGCCTCTTCTCCCATATGAGGACACACACTCTATCAAGTAAAAAAGGAACGGAGCGTGCACATCAAGCCTGCTGGGCGAATCGTGACAACTCACACACACACAACGTTTAGTTACACTTTGTGTATTCGAAACTTGAGTGTTTACATCGATCATTTATCATTGTGTGTTCGGTTTGTTGTTGTTGTTGTTTTTTGGGTTTGTTGTTGTTGTTTTTGGTGTTGTTGTTTTTTGGGGGGCGGTTCCTACCATAAAATGGATGAAAAGAAATCAAACGGGGGTGTGTGCATGTATGTGTGGGTGTGCGTGCCAGCGTGTGTGTTTCAGTGTGTGTGTCCGTGTGCGCTCGTTCGTGTCAGTGTGCGCCAGTGTGAGCATTTCCACTAGGGTCACACCATCCAAGTCATGCGAATTCAGGCTGGCTCTAGCTTGACTGCATTACTGGGTGGTGCCTACGTGCCAACTGGGAAGAGGTTCATTTGACTGGGAGCTGTGCTTCCTCCTGTGATCCCAACATCTACACCACGCCGCAGGAGTGGGAGGCCTTCCTAGCAGAAATGGAAGTCAGTTGCCATCTGGCTACATCCTGAAGAGCTGTTGGAGGCCTCTGCCTCCAATGCCCTCCAGCCCTTCCAGTGAGATTGTTGGTTCGGTGAGGACCGCCCGCATGTCTGCTGCTTCCCCCCGGAAAAGGTTCTTTCATCGCAAAGATGGGGGAAGTGTTGTGAAACAGGGTGTAGCAAACATTTACCCTGAGGCTGCTATCACCAAAGGGCAGTCACTAGTGCAAGCGAGAGCAGACTCGCCAAGTCTCTGACTCTTGATAGTGTTGTGAAACGGGGAACAGGAGACATTTACCCTGAGACTGCTATCACCAAAGGGTGGTCACTCTTGCAAGCGGAAGCAGACGCCGCTTGCTGACAACAACTCACGGGCGCGCAGGCATCGACGGAGACAGAAACCAGTGGACAAGTCAGTCACCTTCCACCCTTCACACTGACCACTCCGTCTCTGTCCACTGGCTTAACTACAGCAACACAAGAAGTAGACTACGCCCTGCACTAAAACTACAACGACGAATACACACCGAAGTTCGTCCCTCACCATCACCCGGCTGAACATTACACGTATTTCTTCGTTCAATGGTCAGTGTCAAACCCTGCTTGTATAACATATAAATCCCTAAAGTGTGTAAAAATAACAACAAAAAATACATAAAAATACTACTACTACTACTACTACTATTTAAAAGGCGCAAAATCTTAAGTCAACTCTACACACACACACACACACACACACACACACACACACACACACACACACACACAAGAGATAAATAAGCAAATAAATGTAAAACATGCAGACACACGTTCACACATACACGTACACACATGCATAGCAGATACGCAACAAACATGCAGTTTCACAGATATAAAAGTACGATCAAATACACATAAACGTACATGAGCACCAACACGCGCACACACACATTACACTGCACCCTCCCACCCCTCCTCCACACACACACATTTCTAGGCTACACATCGCAGCTTCCACGGCAGCCCCCCCCCCACCCACCCACACACACACACACACACTATTATACAAGCACACATATACGCCCATATCCCCCCCCCCAACCCCAACCCCCCCCCCCCTCACACACACACACACACACACACACACACACACACATATATATATATATATATATATATATATATGCACACCCGCACGTTACAATATTCCGTTGCTCCCACAGTGTAGACATGCATACACACACATGCCTCATCCTCTACACATACACACACACTGTGTGTGTGATGTCATTACTGTAATAGTTGACATAATTGATGCTATTGCTATGTTACAACTGGTCTTTTATTATTAATGTCATT
>NC_134902.1:33428004-33513004 GCF_041734735.1 Babylonia areolata | reverse complement strand
GGATCTGGCCCCAAGTATCTTTCTGAACTCCTCCATATCTATACCCCGTCTCGCCAGCTCCGTCCTTCCTCTGATACTCGACTTCTCAGGATACCTCACGTCAGAAGTAAGACCTATGGACACAGATAGTTTTCTTTTCAATTGCCAGAGACGTGGAACAAGCCACCTGATAACATCCATCATTCTGATTCCCTCACATCTTTTAAATCTCGTCTCAAAACTCACCTTTTCCCTCAGCAATAAATTCAATTGTGGCAGGTCCATTTCCTTTGCATTAGCTGTGCTTGACTATGTGTGTGTATATATATATATATATATATATATATATATATATATATATATATATATATGTGTGTGTGTGTGTGTGTGTGTGTGTGTGTGTACATAACTACATGCATGTATATGAATGTGTATTGTGTGTGCGTGTGTTTATGTAAGTTTGTGCCTGCCTATGTGTGCGTATGTGTTAGGGTAGCTGTTAGATACTCATGTATGTTAAAATGTATGTATGCAGTGTGTGTATGTGTGTGTGTGTAGTCACATTTTGGTGTGTGTATGTAACATAGATGTAATGTTTTATGTTAACAAAGGCGTTTTTGTAAAGCACCTAGAGCAGATTTCTGGATAGTGTGCTATATAAGTATCCATTATTATTATTATTCCATGTATTCTGCACAGACCAGTGAAGATGACGCCGCCAGACAAGAAGAAGAAAGAGTGGAGGTGGAAGAAGAAGAAGAAGAAGACATAGAACAGGGCAATACTCCGCCAGCACCGGCCTCAGCAACTGTTCAACCTAGCTCCTCTCCCCAGCCTCATCCACACCCACACCCACCACCTTCTCCTACACATCAGGAAAATCCCCACCAGCCGTCACGGCTGTCACAACCGTCGTCAAGTCACGATGATACTGCTGTCTCCTCACCGCATCACACTGGTGCCAGTGCCACACCTGGGGCATCATCCCACAGCACACCCGTTCCTGGTCCCTCCCTCCCCCACAACCATAACTCATCCATGGACGATTTCCAAACACCTGTCCTGCACCGCCCGTTGGTGACTGCAGCCTTGGCAGCAGCGAGATCAGATGAGTCCGTTGCTGAGTTTCGCTCGCCAAAACGGTGCCGGTTGATGTCACCGGTGAACAGTTCAGACCAGGTAATGGGGAAATCAAAGGAAGAGGCTGCTAATGGTGACGATGATGAAGAAGAGGATGATGGAAATGTAAGTTCATCAAAAGTTCTTTTGCATGTGAAGTTGTTGTTTTTTTAGGTGTTATTTACCTTATAAATCATTTCCTTTATGAATCAGTTTTTGATATCATGAATGATATAATGAAAACTTTTTATAGTATACTGAATACTGTCCTGAAAAGTTCTGTGTGACACACAAATAGAAACTGGTCCTCAGTAGTGTTTACCAAGAACAAACAAGTTTTGAACAAAGCTTTATCCCCCAATTTAAAAAAAAAATGTCAAGTCTGTGTTTGAGTGTGTGAGTAACTGAGTTGTAGGGGTTTTTTTCTGTGTGTGTGTGTGTGAGAGTAACTGAGTTGATTTTTTCTCTGTGTGTCTGTGTCTGTGTGTTGGCAGTAATTGTTAAGTTCCTAGTTGTAAGTCTGGACATGCATACGTGTGTGTTTGTGAATAAGTGAGTGTTTTCAGTCCAAAACTAAATATCTTATATGGCTTATAAACTTCCAGAAAATCGAAAGTTAAAACATATTTCAGTTAAATCTTTTTCATTGATTTTAGGCAAGGTTTGGGGGTTTGTTTATCGTTCGTTCGATGCATTGATAATTTCCACTTCCTTCAAATATAATTTGCGTGTTTCACTTTCAGAGCTGTTCCATCTGTTTTGAGCCATTTGACAACTCTGGCAGGCACAGACTGGCTTCCCTCAAATGTGGACACCTCTTCGGGCTGGGGTCTGTCACAGTCTTTACCACTTAAGTGTTAAGTGCTGATTTTTACCCCTTTTACCGTTTTTACCTTTTCTATCCAAAACTTAATTTTACAATTTTTACAAAATCTATGGCATGCAAATTATACTTATGCTACTTTTTACACATACATATTTTAAGTGAAAATTGCTATTATCTCAGCCGTTTAGTAATCATATGTGTTTGTGTGTGTGTTGGAGTGTAACAGTTGTAGTATTGAGAGTATGTTACTTTGTGGGTTTTGTGCATTGTGTTTTTTATAATATTAATGATTGTTTTATGTTTCTGCTACTTTTTATGTGCTTTCTTGTTTCACTTTAGGTACTGGTTTGTAAAGTGTTTAGAGCTTGCTCATGCTTGAATTATAGCACTATATAAAAATGAAGTATTATTATTATTAATAATTCTCTTCCCTGCCTCTTCCTTGTCTTCAGTTTCTCCAGTTTTAGAGTTGTGCATGCATGTGAATGACTGGTGCGAAAGCGCTTTGATTTGTCTCTGCACAAGATTCAGCGCTATATAAATACCGTTATTGTTATTATTATTATTATTAACCACATTGATATATGATTTATGTAGTTCTTTATCCCCTAGACAGAGCTGTTGACATACAGATAGAAACTGCTCCTCGGTAGTGTTTACCAAGAGTTTCAGTTTCAGTTTCAGTAGCTCAAGGAGGCGTCACTGCGTTCGGACAAAACCATATACGCTACACCACATCTGCCAAGCAGATGCCTGACCAGCAGCGTAACCCAACGCGCTTAGTCAGGCCTTGAGAAAAAAAAAAGAGGGGGGGGGGGGGGAATAAATAATAGATAAGCTTACATAAATAAATAAATGAATAAATAAATAATAATTATAATATAGAAAAAGGTAGTAGTAAGAATAATAATAATAATAATAATAATAAAAACAAGAACAAACAAGTTGTGAACAAAGCTTTATTCCCTAATTTTAAAAACAGCAAAGCTGTGTTGACGTATACATATGCTGTACGTCCAGACACCTCATTCTTTCTGTTTTGGCCAGCACGGCAGAAAAGTTATATTAATTTTATTATGCGAGGCAAGAGCATGAGAAAGAATTAACTCCCTTGATCTTCGGCGCAAGATAGTGCAGTGTGTATGGCAGTGAATGAAAGCAGGAGGTGTGCTGTGACCTGCTGTTCTCTCTCTCTCTCTCTCTCTTTCTCTTTCTTTCTCTCTCTCAGTCTCACTCTCTCTCTCTCTCTTTCTCTCTGTCTTGTACCTCTCACCATGAGCGTGTTGTGAGCAAATTGCTTTGATAGTCCCAAGTGTTTTATAGTCAAAAGTGTAAATGTGTTTTTTCTCTTTTGTGTGTAAGTTGTGTTACATTTAATAAAGATATTTTTTCTGAAAGTTTTGTTCATAGGAATATAAAATGCTTATATATATATATATATATATATATATATATATATATATATATATATATATATATATATATATATAACACATTATAATGGGTTGTGAGTTGTGTTTGAACCAATTGAAGTAAGATCACAAGCATGAATTTTACATTTTATCTGGAACTTAAGCCTGTAGCATAATTAAATGTGTCAGCAGTAAAAATGTTACGCAAGCTGTGCATTATGATCAGTTTGTCAGATTCCCACATAGTATAAAGTTGTGCAGAGATTGTTGGGTTCCATCCTGGGTTGGTATAGTTGGTTGATTGAGTTATTTTGTGTGGGCTTTTTCATTCCTCTTTCTTTCTTTCTTTCTTTGTGTGTGTGTGTGTGCGTGTGTGTGGGAGGGGGGTGTGTTAGGGATGAAGGATTGGGGTAGAGGTTGTGTCGAGCCATGACCACATGACATAAGAATAATAACAATAAGAATAAGAATAACTTTATTATCTCCAACTGGAGAAATTTGGTCAGGTGCATTATCACAACATAGACAAGTAAACAACATGGGGACCATAACTGTAAAAATCAACAACAGCTTTTACGAATATTACGAAGACACAAATGTAAAAAATATCACATACACCATTTCATACATACATCCACACACTCCGGGTAAAAACTGGTATTCTTAATGTAAAAACAGAAAGAATTAAGAAACATTATTTTGAATACAATTATAAGCATAGCCTACTATATTGCACAT
This sequence comes from Babylonia areolata, assembly GCF_041734735.1. NCBI lineage: Eukaryota > Metazoa > Mollusca > Gastropoda > Neogastropoda > Buccinidae > Babylonia > Babylonia areolata. The sequence goes on along the minus strand of NC_134902.1, from coordinate 33,508,930 downwards.
TGATTATAATAGATAAGATAAGAATAAAGATAAATTGCGGAAAACCACAACCAGATAATCAGCACACACCCGCACCCACCCACCTTCCACCCACCCCACACATGCGGTTTACTTGATTAAACAAGAGTAATAAACACATGTTCTCAAATAAAAGCATTTCACATATATATTCGCTTTTAAAACATTGCAATTAATTATTACATCGTAATTATTAACAGACGTTCAGAAATCAATGCTTTTGATGTTTCTTTCAGTACTGATAAGTCTGAGTGGTGTACTACAGTGCAGAGGGAGATGACTGTGTGTTGGGGCTGTGTCGACAGGTGCATAGAGAAGTGGCTGAAGGGGCAGGGAGGGAAGTGCCCGTCATGCAACAAGAAAGCCAAGATGAAGGACATTCGAGTCATCTACGCAAAGGCCATAAAGGTGAGAGACCATTTTCAGCTACCCACTGATATTGATAATGCCATGATTATCACATCACCTTTCAGCTTACAGTCTTGTCTGTCTGGTTTTTTTATGAGGCCATATTCAGCTGCCTACTAATAGTAATAATGCCATTATCGCATCACCCTTTAGTTTAGTCTTGGCTGTCTTTTTTTGTCGCAAGGACATATCCAATCTTTTGTTTTTTTCGGGCGACAAAAATGATAGCTGTATGTTTGAAATGCCTACTTCTCCAGTTGAAATAACAGGACTGAAAGATATATTTTTAATTTTTTGATATTTAGCAAGTTGAATTTACAGAAATTCAGTTGTGGTTTTCATACTAGCAAATTCGGACGACAACAAAAAGACATATATCTTGATTTCTTACATTTAGCAAAATTATATGAGAAAATTTTAAGTTATGTTTTAAACCTCCACTTGTCGTCTTGAGTTCAGAATGAAAGAATTAAAGACTTTTTTTTAACTTCTAGGATATGTTTAGCAAATTCAGTTTATAAAAAAAAAAAAGGAAGACTTTTTTTTCTTATGTATAATTGAGCAAGTTAAAAAGATATATATATTTGTTTACACGTGCGGCGACAATTTTATAATCTTCCTGTAGAACAAGTGCTTGATTTAACCAAAAGATTGCTGTCAGCTGCTGTATGTACGTGTGTGTAGTTAGTAGTCTGTCCACTGCTATTCTAGGTTTTAATAAATGTCCTGATTTTACTCTAAAATTTAAAATGCCTGCATTTTATATTGTTTTTACTCGTTTGAAATAGCGCAGAAGAAATGCAGGGTGAGAGCAACATCATTTGTGCATCAGTCTCCCAATGAAGAAGACAGTAAAGCTGAAAATGTGGGATTGTTTTAACTGGTCTGTTGGACTTTGTAGTTAATTATACAGTTTGTGTGTGTGTGTATCTATATATCTATATATTTATATATCTCTCTATACATCTCTCTATATATCTCTCTATATATATCTATATTTGTTGGACATTTTAGGCATTTGGACATATGTACATGTATATATACAGAGAGAGAGAGAGATAAATATAGATATAGATATATTGACAATAAATCTTAAGATTAAAAACAGGACACCGCACCAGAAGCCTGAAGGGCTTGTTGCATGATACACACACAGACACAGACACACACACACACACACACACACACACGTGTACACATCACACACACACACACGCACACGTGTACACATCACACACGTTCTAACCCCCCAGTATATTTTTCAAACTTCCCACACTGTCCTGTACTCCCAGTACAGATGGTGGACATGATGGAGTGTTGCATGATGCATGAAGCACACACAAAAAAAGCGTGTACACATTACACACATTTTAACCCCCACAATATATATATATTTTTTTTTTTCAAACTTCCCTCTGTCCTCTGTGCTTTGACCCAGGTGATGGACACGACGGAACGTGACCGGGCTCTCCAGGATCTGGAGAGGGAGAGAGAGCTGCGGAGACGAGCGGAGCTGGAAGCCGCCCAGGCGCGGTTGCAGTGCCAGCAGTATATGGAGGAGAGAGGGCGGCTGAAGGAGGAGGCGGGCATGCTGCGTTTAGAGTTGTCCCTCTTCAGGTGGGCGTGGTCTTCGGCTTCTGAGTTCGTTGCGGGGTGGGGTGGGGGTTAGCTGTCAGTGTTTGGTGGGTTATAGAAACAAGAACATACCCAGCATGCACACACCCCTGAAAATAAGAGTATGGCTGCTTACATGGGAGGGCGAATGAACAAAACAGTCATACACGTAAAATGTTACATGACTGTCTGAGTGTGTATGTGTGTGTGTGTGTGTGTCTGAAATCTGCTTGAATGACACAGGAAATGAATGATGAGTTGACGGGCGCCATAGCCGAATGGTTAAAGCGTTGGACTTTCGATCTGAGGGTCCCAGGTTCGAATCACGGTGACGGCACCTGGTGGGTAAAGGGTGGAGATTTTTATGATCTCCCAGGTCAACATATGTGCAGACCTGCCAGTCCCTGAACCCCCTTCGTGTGTATACGCAAGCATAAGATAAAAATACGCAGGTTAAAGATCCTGTAATCCATGTCAGCGTTCGGTGGGTTATGGAAACAAGAACATACCCAGCATGCACACCCCCAAAAGCGGAGTATGGCTGCCTACATGGCGGGTAAAAACGGTCATACACGTAAAAAGCCCACTCGCGTATATACGAGTGAACGTGGGAGTTGAAGCCCACGAACGCAGAAGAAGAATGATGAGCACCAAATGGCAGCCATCAGTGGGCTCTGCCCAGGAAGGCAGCCTGTTGTGCAAATGACCCTGCGCGCACACACACACACACACACTCTGGAAAAAAATCACATGAATGCACTCACATATACACATACTCTGTTGTTGTTGTTTTTTTATTTTATCTCTCTCTCCTTCACACTTGCACATGTGCACACATATGAGCGCTGACACGATCACACAGAGCTTAATAATACGCACATGCGCGCGCACACTCACACACACACACTCTCTCTCTCTCTTTCTCGCACACACACACACACACGCATGGAGATTGAAAACACACACACACACACACACACACACACAGAATTGTATTTAAAGTAGTGCACATATATGCACACATACAAACTTGCACTTTTTCCTCCCACCTTCCCCCCTCTGTCTCTCTTTGTCCCTCTCTCCCTCTTTCTGTCTCTCCCTCCCTCTCTCTTTCTTGCATATACACACACAGTTGTATTGAAAACGCACACACACACGCACGTGCGCGGAGAGAGATCTATTGAATTGGAAAGCAGTGCATACACATGCACAAATACAACTTGCATTCTTTCCTTCCACCATCTCCCCTCTCTTTCTCTCTGTCTGCCTCTCTCACTCTCTCTCTCTCTCTCTCTCTCTCTCTGTCTCTCTCTCTCTCTCTCTCTCTCTCTCTCTCTCTCTCTCTCTCTCTCTCTCTCTCTCTCTCTCTCTCTCTCTCTCTTGTTTACACACAATTGAATTGAAACCATACATGCACACACGTGTGCTCACGCTCGCTCGCTGTCTCTCTCTCTCTCTCTTCTTCCCTCACACACAGAGTTTAGTTGAATACACACACACACATACACACACACACACACACACACACACACACACACACACACAGAGTCCAGGCTGGAGAACTCTCAGCAGATCCTCTATTTTCAGAAAGTGATAATAACCAGTCATATCCCCACCCCCTCCTCCCTCCAGTCATTCCACTTCCCCCTTTCTTTCCTCAACCAACACACATGCCTGTCAGTGGAACAGAGACTACAACTGAAGAGGCCATGTGGTCATTTATATTGGTACAGTGCAAACTTGTGTGCTAAGAACGTTTTCCTTGAAAACACCACACACACACACACACACACACACACACACACACACACACACACACACACACACACACACAAAGAGAGGCCCCCCCAAACCTCTTAAAAATCACTAATTTCGTTTTTGGCCATGGGGCTTTACCACCCTGCACCCTGGCCAATTTTCAGAGGAAACACTCCTGGACAATTCCCAGCCCCTCTCTCTCTCTCTCTCTCTCTCTCTCTCTCTCTCTCTCTCTCTTTCTCTCTCTCACACACACACACACACACACACACACACACACACACTCACTCACTCACTCACTCACTCACTCACTCACACAAAGAGTTTAACACACACAGAGTTGTATTTAAAGCAGTGCACATACATGAACTTTTAACTCTTTCCTCCCATGTCCCACCCGACCCCTATTCAATCTCTTTGTCTATCTGTCTGTCTGTCTGTCTGTCTCTCTTTCTCACATACACACAGAGAATTGTTTTGAAAACACACACGCACGCACGCAGGCAGGCGCAAGACAAGATTTTGAAAATCATGTCCCCAAGGTTGACTTTTACAGGTTTGAAAGCAAAAACATTTCAGTTTAGGAAGAAATAGACTGATTTTTTTTGTCTTCTATGGGTTGGAATACCTCAGCAGCATTGGTGGCCCGCAAGTGCAGATTTTATGGTTTGAAATTGAGAAAAACCTTCAGCTTCAGGGGGCTTCGCCCCCAGGCCCCCCCACCAGGAGCGTTGCCCCGTGGACCCCCACTGGCAGCCGCAGAAGGCCCCCAGGCCCCCCCCACCTTTCAGACTCGATCACAATATCCCAATCTCATGCCTGTGTTTGCTTTTGTTTGTATGTTTTAACTCAGAGATCTAGCTGCAGAGAGTGTTCACCACTTCCAGTTTTGCTCAGTTATATTTTTCCTTTTTGTGAAATGCCACCATTTACCAGACAAGTGGTAATTTTATAAAAAAAATTATGCTTCCATTATGTTGAAAGTGCACCAAAAACAGTAACTTTCAGTCTGTAAAGTGCGCCTGTATATAACACACATCCTGATCCTTTTTTTTTTTCTTTTTTTTTTTTTTTGGTGGGGATGGGGGGTTGTCATGAAAATCCTGGAATAAGGCTCTCTCTCTTGTATAAGGCTTGGAAAAATTACGACCGTGTGCAACTCAAAAATAACTCATAACTGGCTGAACAAACTTTCAACACGATGACATGTGCAAGTGCTTTAAAGCAAAAGAAAGGTGATATTTTTCTTCCATTTTTCTCTTTTTTGTTCTTTATTTTAGTTGTTTTTTTTTACTGATTTTTTATTTGTTCATAGGTCATCAAACAAAGGAGCATTTCCACAGTCTCAGGCCAGTCGTTCTCTACCTTCACATTCCCAGCTTGCCCACCTGCAGGGACAGTTTGTTCATGATAAAACTGTCAGAATTTGTGAGGTAGGAGTGTGTGTGTGTGCATGTGTCCGCAGAGGTTTTGGGGGGATGGGATGTATGTGTTCTTTATGTGACAATGATTTTTAATGTCAATGGAAAGTCTTCTACAATTACTATTTTAATGTTAATGGAGAGACTTCCTCAAAAAAAATATCTTAATGTTATTTGAAAGTCTTCCACAAAAGTTTGTTGGGTTTTTTTTAATGTCAGCAGAAAGTTTTAGTTTCTCAAGGAGGTGTCACTCACTCACTGTGTTCACACAAATCATGTTCGCTACACAGCGTCTGCTTGAAAGATGCCTATCAGGCCTTCATTGCATGCATATGATATAAAAATATTTTGTGTACCGATGAGAGTGGATTTCTTTTACAGAATTCGGCCAGAGGACAACACTTCTGTTGCCATGGGTTTTTCTCTGTGCCAAGCGTGTGCTGCACATAGGACCTTGGTTAATCATCTCGTGTGAATGACTGGACACTGTTTGATTTTCCAGTCAAACTTGGGAGAAAGGGCGAGAGCGGGATTCGAACCCAGATTTTCAAGGACACTGTGTTGGTAGATAAGCACTAAGTTAATGGAAAGTCTTCCACAAATGCTTCTTAATGTCAATGGAAAGTATTTCACAGATACGTTTTAACAATTTAATGGAACATCTCACACACGCATCACACCTTAAAAAAAAACAACTTAATGTTAATGGAAGGTCTTCCACAGATGCTCTAAATGTCAAAAGAAAAATCTTCCACAAATATTTTTAATATCAATGGGAAATCAGTCTACCACAGATACTATTCTTAATGTCATTGGAAAGTCTTCCATTGATACTTTTTAAAGCAAACGGAAAATCTTCCACAAATACTTGTTCATGTTATTGTCTTTAACAAATATTTTTCAGTGTGGAAAGTCTTCCACAAGCACTGATTAGTCTTGATGGAAAGTTTTCCACAAATGCTAGTTTTAATTGCAAGTACATGGAAAGTCTTCCACAAATACTAGTTTTAATTGCAAGTACATGGAAAGCCTTCCACAAATACTAGTTTTAATTGCAAGTACATGGAAAGCCTTCCACAAATACTAGTTTTAATTGCAAGTACATGGAAAGCCTTCCACAAATACTAGATTTAATTGCAAGTACATGGAAAGTCTTCCACAAATACTAGCTTTAAATGCAGATGCATAGAAAGTCTTCCACAAATACTAGTTTTAATTGCAAATACATGAAAAGTCTTTCACAAATACTAGTTGTAATTGCAAGTACATGGAAAGTCTTCAAGTACATGGAAAGTCTTCAAGTACATGGAAAGTCTTCCACAAGCATCATGTACATATGTCTGCAGTGTGGTGTCTTTCTGTCTTTCTTTCTTTCTTTAGTTGAACGTCTTTTCACTGGTAAGTGATATTAGACGGAATGTGTTGTGTGTGTGTGTGCAGGGGGGTCAGTGTCGCGTGCTTTGCCATTGTCTCTCCATGGCAGTGCTCGTCATTTCACAGCCCTCCACCAACAACCTCTTCCCTGGCTTTGGCATCAAAAAGGTCAGTTTGCGTGGTCTGTTACACGTTTGACCTGTGCGGGTGTGTGTGTTTTGCCTTGAGAAGAAAGGCAGTGTTTTGGTTCCAGGAGCCTTTTCCCTGGCATTGGCATTGAAAGGGTCAGTTGGTGCCATCTCTTACTGGGCTTGGCTTTGGCATTGAAAGGGTCAGTTTTGTGTTGTCTCTTGCTTGGCTTGACTTTGGCATTGAAAGGGTCAGTTTTGTGTTGTCTCTTGCTTGGCTTGACTTTGGCATTGAAAGGGTCAGTTGGTGCCATCTCTTACTTGGCTTTGGCATTGAAAGGGTCAGTTTGTGCTGTCTCTTGCTTGGCTTGACTTTGGCATTGAAAGGGTCAGTTTGTGCTGTCTCTTGCTAGGCCAGACTTTGGCACTGAAAAGATCAATTTGTGTCAACTCTTACAAGGACTGGCTTTGGCATTGAAAAAGTCAGTTTGTGTTGTCTTTTAATTGGTTTAATTGTGCAGGTGTGTGTGTGTGTGTTTTAGCAAGGCAGTGTCGTGGTTCCAGTTAGTTTTTCCCTGATTTTGGCATTGAAAAGGTCATTTGTGTCATCTTTTACCAGGCTTGGTTTTTAGTGTTGTCTCTTAATCGTTTTAGCTGTGCATGTGATTGTGTATGTTTGTTATTAGCAAGGCAGTGTTGTGCCAATAACATCTTCTCTGACTTTGGTATTGAAAAGGTCAGTTACGCCATCTTTTACTAGGCTTGGCTTTCATTTTAGCTGTGCAGGTGTGTGTGTGTTTTGTCCTTGATTAAGGCAGCTTTCTGGTGCCAATAACCTCTTTCCTGGCTTTGGCATTGAATCGGTCAGTTCATGTTGTCTCTTTCTAATTTAAATCTCTCCATACGAACGGCGAAAGAGACGACGTTAACAGCGTTTCATCCCAGTTACCATCATCAAAATATTGCAGGCGGAAGGCTCTTATACTGAAAAGGTGAATGTTGACAAAGAATACCACAATTCTGACGACGGAAGCTAAAGGTTGGGTCATTCAGACACCCACTGGACATCCGAGGGGTCTGTGTAGAGGAGAAGAGAGGACTGGCCGTACTGAGTGAGTTAAGCTTAGCTGTGCAGGTGTGTGTGTTTTGTCTGTTTTAAGCAAGGCAGCATTCAGTTGCAGCCTGGTATCACAAAGTCATGGACACACACACACACGGACAGGTGTTAGTGCAGGCAGAGGTGCCAAACACTTTGGACCTGGCAGTGATTGAAGTGAACTGACAGACGGGCGCTATAGCCAAGTGGTTAAAGTGTTGGACTGTCAGTCTGAGGGTCCCGGGTTCAAATCACAGTGACAGGCGCCTGGTGGGTAAAGGGTGGAGACTTTTACGATTTCCCAGGTCAACATATGTGCAGACCTGCTAGTGCCTGAACCCCCTTCGTGTGCATATGCAAGCAGAAGATCAAATACGCACGTTAAAGATCCTGTAATCCATGTCAGCGTTCGCTGGGTTATGGAAACATGAACATACCCAGCATGCACACACCCAAAAACGGAGTATGGCTGCCTACATGGCGGGGTAAAAACGGTCATACACGTAAAAGCCCACTCATGTGCATACGAGTGAATGCAGATGAAGAAGAAGAAGTGAACTGACTCATGCACGTGTGTGTGTGTGCGAACGCGGACATGTATGCACTACTATGTGGAGTGATGGCCTAGAGGTAACGCGTCCGCCTAGGAAGCGAGAGAATCTGAGCGTGCTGGTTCGAATCACGGCTCAGCCGCCGATATTGTCTCCCCCCTCCACTAAACCTTGAGTGGTGGTCTGGATGCTAGTCATTCGGATGAGACGATAAACTGTGGTCCCATGTGCTAGCATGCACTTAGTGCACGTAAAAAAAAAACATGGCAACAAAAGGGTTGTTCCTGGCAAAATTCTGTAGAAAAATCCTCTTCGACAGGAAAAACAAACAAAACTGCACGCAGGAAAAAATACAAAAAAATTGGGTGGCGCTGTAGTGGAACGACACGCTCTCCCTTGGGAGAGAGCAGCCCGAATTTCACACACAGAAATCTGTTGTGATAAAAAGAAATACACGTACACTGGCACACGCTTTTCTGTGTTAATTGATGGTGTGTTTTCATCATTGTTACAACCATGGCAGTTTGCGTGCAACCCCCAGGCAAACCCAGCATCGATTGTTCCCTGTGGACTGCCAACGCTGGGGATGCGACAGAAGAATGTGGGTGTGGCTGAAGAATGTGGGTGTGGCTGAAGAATGTGGGTGTGGCAGGCTGTGTTACTGGGGGAGGAAGGAGGGGAGGGGAGGGCGACTCAGAATGAGCAGTGTGGGAGTAACGCCATCGTTACGGTGCTGATGATGGCACAGTGAAAAGAAAAGATAAAGAAATAGGCTGTGCTGATGATAGGACAGCCAGAAAATATGAAAATCAAAAAAAGAGTCTATGCTGTTGGTGGGACAGCCAAAAAAAAAAAAAAAAAAAAGAAAGGAAGGAAGGAAAAAAGTCTGTGCTGATGACAGGACCACCCCCCAAAAAAGAAAAAGAAATAATCTGTGCTGATGATAGGACAGCCAAATATATAGAAAGAAAAGTAGTCTAAGTTGATAACAGAATAGCCAAAAAAATATAAAAAGAAAAAGAAATAGTCTATGCTGATAATAGAACAGCCAAAAACAAAGAAAAGAAAAAAGAAATAGTCTATGCTGATAACAGGATGGCCAAAAAAAAAATATATATATAATATATATATAAAGGAGAAAAATAGTCTATGCTGATAATAGGAAAGCCAAAAAATATAAAAAGAAAAGAAATAGTTAATGCTGATAATAGAACAGCCAAAAAAAATTAAAAAAAGAAAAGAAATATTCTATGCTGATAATAGAACAGCCAAAAAGATCTAAGAAGAAAAAGAAAGTCTATGCTGATAATAGAACAGCCAAAAAAAAAAAGGAAAGAAAAAAGAAATAGTCTATGCTGATAATAGAACAGCCCAAAAAAAAAGGAAAGAAAAAAGAAATAGTCTGTGCTGATAATAGAACAGCCAAAAAAAAAGGAAAGAAAAAAGAAATAGTCTGTGCTGATAATAGAACAGCCAAAAAAAAAGGAAAGAAAAAAGAAATAGTCTGTGCTGATAATAGAACCGCCAAAAAAAAAGGAAAGAAAAAAGAAATAGTCTATGCTGATAATAGAACAGCCAAAAAAAAAGGAAAGAAAAAAGAAATAGTCTGTGCTGATAATAGAACAGCCAAAAAAATATAAAAAGAAAAAGAAATAGTTTATGCTGATAATAGAACAGCCAAGAAGTATAAAGGAAAAGAAATAGTCTATGCTGATAGGAAAGAAAAAAGAAATAGTCTGTGCTGATAATAGAACAGCCCAAAAAAATATAAAAAGAAAAGAAATAGTCTATGCTGATACATGTAATAGGACAGCCAAAAAGATCTAAGAAGAAGAAAAAATAGTCTATGCTGATAATAGAACAGCCATAAAAAAGGAAATAAAAAAAGAAATAGTCTGTGCTGATAATAGAACAGCCAAAAAATATATATAAAGAAAAGAAATAGTCTATGCTGATAATAGGACAGCCAAAAAAAAAAAAAAGAAAAGAAATAGTCTGTGCCGATGATGGGGCAACAACAACAACAACAACAAAAACAGGAAAGAAGAAGAAACAGTGTGGGTGTGGTTGCAGCTGAGCTGCATGGACTTGAAGACATCGTCCTACCTGACCCTTCACAGCAAGGCTATCCGAGGCCTCAGCTTTCACCAGAACGTGGACGACGGGCTGCTGCTGTCCGCGTCCATGGACAGGACCATCAAACTGACCAGCATCATCACCAGCACCGTTGTCCAGACGTAAGGCAGTGCTGTCGGTGTGTGTGTATGTGTGTGTGAGCGAGGAAAGTGTATGTATAAAAACAATGATGGTAGTAATCTTGTTATTAATCTTGGGTGTGTGTGTGTGTATGTGTGTGAAGTGCTGTAAAGTAGTAATCTTATTATTAACTCTATGGAGACGTAGTTAAATAGTTCATGTAGTTTTGCTGTGACTGGCATATTTAAAAAATTCAACACACTTTCACACAAGGACATACAAATTATTTATCACTAGAAAGTTTACTGTCTCTTCTTTTAACATTAAAACGGTTTTCTCATTAAATACTGCTAAAAAAATTTTTTTAGTATTTTAAATTATGTCACTAAATTCTGAAAAACAAAAAAAAATTTTTTAAATAGGTATACTGTACTCACCAGGCATGTCATATCCATCAGCTAATCAACAAGGCAGCATAAGATGATTTTCTCACATAGTCAGGTTCCCTGATTCTCATGAATCAGCTTGAAGTCAAATGTTATACAACAAACTGTTAAAAAAATAATAATAATAAAAGATCACAACACTGGAAAAACAGAAAACACAAAACCATGTGAATCCATCACTTGAAAAGAAGAAGGAAAAACCTATTTACACATTTCTGCTGCAGCTAGATTATTATTTGCTGTAGTCCTTGACTGTGTGGAACACCTCAAAGCATGGAACAGCACAGAGGGGCACTTTACACTGTTTGCGCATGATTGTGGTGGCTTCTTTTGTGTTTTTCATTTCTTGAGGTGACGCTCCTTATGTTTTGTGTTTGGCATAACACACCTTGCACTCTCTGTGTTTTCCTGGTCTACTGGTCAGTGGTTTTTCAACTGGAAATTAACAAATAATTAGCTAATTTGTGTTTGCACATTTCTTCTGTCTTTGCTGCAGTGTGCACATGTCAAATGATCGGTGTAAGGACAGGCCCGGCGCTTCCTTTTTTGAGGAAGTGTCTGGGTTTGTTCCAATGTACCTTTTTATTTACCTGTGTGCTAGATGAATCGGTAGCGTAAGCAGCACTGACTTGAAGTTGTGTACCTTGTGAATGGAGAGAGTTACCACTCTTTACTGTTTGTTAATCATTTCATCTCCTGGCCTCATTATTTGTTAGTTTCTGTGTGTTTGTTCTGTATTGTTCATGTGTTCTGTGTGGCTTGTTCAGGATTAAAGAGGCTATGCCAGTCTTGAATAAAAGTTAATTTGTTTTTGCACATTTCTTCTGTCTTTGCTGCTGTGTGCACATATCAAATGATCAGTATAAGGGCAGGCCCGGCACTTCCTTTTTCGAGGAAGTGTCTGGGTTTGTTCCAGTGTACCTTTTTATTTACCTGTGTGCTAGATGAATCGGTAGCGTAAGCAGCACTGACTTGAAGTCGTGTACCTTGTGAATGGAGAGAGTTACCACTCTTTACTGTTTGTTAATGCTTTTTTAAGTCCTAAAAATCACCCAGATTTGTAAAAGTTTTGAATTGTGGTCTCTGTATTACTGATAACAAGAAACTATACTCACACCTGTGCTGTCAGTGATAAAACCACAGCAAAATTTGAAATGAAAAGTGAAATGATGATTTAGAAAAAAATTAATCCAGTAATAATTTTCAAAGGTTTTTGATGTTATTATTAGAAATCTGTAGGTACCCAGAAATAAGAACTCTTTGGGTTTTTTCTTTCTTTTTGCGTGCGTTCATGGACTGCGACTCCCACATTCACTCATATGTGGGCTTGTACATGTATGACCATTTTAACCCCTCATGTATAGGCAGTCATTGGCGGGGGGCGGGGGGGGGTGCATGCCAGGTATACTCTTGTTTCCATAACCCACCAAACACTGGATTACAGGATCTTTAACGTGTGTATTTGATCTTCTGCGTGTATTGAATACACGTGAAGTGTGTTCAGGCATTACTAGCAGGTCTGCACATCTGTTGACCTAGGAGATCGGAAAAAAATCCCCACCCTTTACACTCCCGCCAGACACCGTGACCAGGATTCCAAACCTGGGAACCTCAGATTGAATGTCCAGAGATGGGCGCCATAGCCAAATGGTTAAAGCGTTGGACTTTCGATCTGAGGGTCCCGGGTTCGAATCACGGTGACAGCGCCTGGTGGGTAAAGGGTGGAGATTTTTACGATCTCCCAGGTCAACATATGTGCAGACCTGCCAGTGCCTGAACCCCCTTCGTGTGTATACGCAAGCATAAGATCAAATACGCACGTTAAAGATCCTGTAATCCATGTCAGCGTTCGGTGGGTTATGGAAACAAGAACATACCCAGCATGCACACCCCCAAAAGCGGAGTATGGCTGCCTACATGGCGGGGTAAAAACGGTCATACACGTAAAAAGCCCACTCGCGTATATACGAGTGAACGTGGGGGTTGAAGCCCACAAACAAAGAAGAAGAAGAAGAATGTCCAGCACCCCTGAAAAAAGAGTATGGCTGCCTACATTGGCGAAGCAAAAAATGGTCATACATGTAAAAGCCCACTCTTGTACATACGAGTGATCATGGGAGTTGCAGCCCATGAACGAAGAAGAATGTCCATCGCTTGAACCACTTGGCTGCTGCGCTCGACCTGCTTGATAAACTTGCCCTTTTTTTTTCTCTCTCTGTCTCTGTCTCTCTCTCTCTCTCTTTCCCTCCTTCCGCGGGTGGACAGGTACAACGTGAGGCTGCCCGTGTGGAGCTGTGAGTGGAACGCAGATAACCAGAACTTCTTCTACGTGGGCCAGCAGAACGGCACGGTGCTGGAGTTCGATACCCGGAGCACGGCGGGGCCTGTGAGGGAGATGAACACAGAGGGCAGCAAGTCCCCCGTGGTGTCCCTTCAGTACCTGTCCAGGGACGTCCACGCCGCCTTCAAGTCAGTGAAGGGGGGTGCGGGAGGGGGGCGTTGTTGGGTTGTTTTGGGTTTTTTTGTTATTTGGGGTTTTTTTTAAATATTTTTTTGTTGTTGCCTTCTTAGTGTGTTCATGTGCCCTCAGACTCTGGGACGTTTGTTTTCTGCATTTCATTCATGATGAATAATTTTTTTTTGTATTTGTATTTCTTTTTATCGCAACAGATTTCTCTGTGTGAAATTCGGGCTGCTCTCCCCAGGAAGAGCATGTCGCTACACTACAGCGCCACCCATTTTTTTGTATTTTTTTCCTGCATGCATTTTTGTTGTTGTGGATTCTTCTACAAAATTTTGCCAGGAACAACTCTTTTGTTGCTGTGGGTTCTTTTACATGCACTAAGTGCATGCTGCACACAGGACCTCAGTTTATCGTCTCATCCAAATGACTAGCGTCCAGACCACCACTCAAGGTCTAGTGGAGGGGGAGAAAATATTGGTGGCTGTGCCGTGATTCGAACCAGCGCGTTCAGATTCTCTTGCTTCCTAGGCGGACGTGTTACCTCCAGGCCATCACTCCACTCATGGTGTTAGAAGTGGTAGAGATGCTGCTATGAGGGGGGAGGGTGTTGGGGGGAGGTGCTGGGGGGGCATCCATTTGGATTTGGGATGACCTGACAAGAGGCTGTCATTCATTTTGCCCATCGCTCCTGGTGGAGCATAGGCCATCGACGACCCCTCGCCATCGCACTCTGTTCTGGCACAAGAGGCTGTACTCTCAGGATATATCCCAGGATGAGAGATACAGACACATGCGGAGTTGGTCAGGAGATCTGAGCAACACTCCCACAGGCACAGAGTTGGTTGACCTCTTGACTGTGTAGTCCCAGTCTTCCCGTGAGAGCCCGCAGCTCACTCAGCTTGTAGCGCAGAAGCCGGCCACGAGCTGAAAAATCCACAGCCTCCCATTTGTCGGTCTGCAACACTGACCACTTTGCCACAGCAGCTGTTGTCGTTCTTTTGTGTTTTGTGGGCTGCAGCTTTACTGTTCACACTCTCTGTGTGTGGGGTTTTATGTGTATGACTGTATTTACCCCTGTCGTACAGGCAGCCACTCTGTTTTTGAGGGTTCGAATCATGATGGCACCTGGTGGGTAGTTCATTTTTACGATCTCCCAACTCAACATATGTGCAGACCTGCTAGTGCCTGAGCCCCCTTCGTGTGTATACGCAAGCAGAAGATCAAATGCGCAAGATCCTGTAATCCATGTCAGCGTTCGGTGGGTTATGGAAACAAGAATATACCCAGCATGCACACCCCCGAAAGCGGAGTATGACTGCCTACATGGCGGGGTAAAAATGGTCATTCACGTAAAAGCCCACTCATGTGCATACGAGTGAACGTGGGAGTTGCAGCCCACGAACGCAGAAGAAGAAGAAGGGTGTGCCTGCTGGGTAGTTCATGTTTCCAGAACCCTCTAAATGCTGACATGGATTACAGGGATCTTTAACCTGCGTATTTAATCTCTCTGTCTGTGTATACACATGAAGGAGGTTTAGATACCAGCAGGTCTGCATGTCCGTTGACCTGTGAGAGTTGGAAAAATCTCTGTCTTTAACCCACTAGGCATGGATACTGGGATCGAACCCTGGACCCTTAGATTGATAAGGTTGTTGCACTCATTGCTTGATTCTTCAGCGTTTGGTTGCTGCTCTCAGTGTTCACACTGGTTTCGAAGAACAGGCATTGGTGTGCTTGATGATTTTTATGCCCGTTGTATGCCTAGGTGGCGGTGCTTCATTTACATGGATGGGTGCATGTTGTGTACATTTGTCTTCATAGCCGTACCCGCACTGGTCTATGGTGTGTTTATGCATTTGATGTGCATACATGTACAGGTAGGTAGACTGGAGACTGCCACCATGTCTTTTCTGCAAAAGTGACCATGAATCTGCTGACGCCAAACACATAATCTGGGAACTAGGGTCACAAAATTCATTACCCTGAGCTCGGTGGTCTGAGC
This sequence comes from Babylonia areolata, assembly GCF_041734735.1. Taxonomy (NCBI): domain Eukaryota; kingdom Metazoa; phylum Mollusca; class Gastropoda; order Neogastropoda; family Buccinidae; genus Babylonia; species Babylonia areolata. Next base: position 33,493,454 of record NC_134902.1, on the reverse strand, counting down.
GGAACAGTTTCATTGGTCGATTGTTACGTGCGTCAGTCTTGAACAGATGAAGTCGGATACAGATGCCAGTTGCTAATATATGACAGATTTGGTGCCCCATACAACAGAGTTGCATTATAAACACTTTTGCACTCATACAGATCCAGGAAAGACGGTCAGGTCTGTTCTCTCTGAAGACAAATGAGCATTTTACATACCAGTCTTATTAACAAGATATATAGTTCATGATACCTTCACTCAGATAGCAAAATCTAACTCAACTCTAAGCGCTCTACAAACACTGAGTCATTTGCACAACAGGCTGCCTACCTGGGTAGAGCCAACCAACAGCTGCTTTTAAGGGCTCATCATTCGTGTCCTGTGTCATTCAATTTGGCTCCAGTCATGCACATATATATATCAGAGTAGATGTTTTCTCAGAATTTGCCAGGGACAACCGTTTTGTTGCCGTGGGTTCTTTTACATGTGCTGGGTGTGTACTGCATATGGGACTTCAGTTTATCATCTCGTCCGACTGACTAGCATCCAGACTACCACTCTGGGTTTAGTTGAAGGTGAGAACATTTTGTCAGGTGTGGGAGTTGATCCCGTGCCCTGAGATTATCTTAGACTCGTTATACCATTAGGCCACCACTCCGCATGCTAATAACACTGTTGACCATTCTGTGTTTTTGTGATGTTTGTTTGTTTGTTTTTTTCCCCTCCTACAGACCAGGCGGTGTGATTGTGGGGCAGTTGGACCGGGTGAGTTTCTTCGAGAGCAAGGCGGACAATGAGAACAGACTGCACATTCTTCCTCTTGAGGGTGAGTGGTTTTCACTTGATGTGGTTTGTTCATGACTTGGGGGGTAGGGGGGGGGGGGGGGTTAGTCTGGTTGGTAGTCGTTGTTTTCTTAACTTGGTTCACTGTGTGTTTTGTTGCAATTGTTGTGTTTGTTTAGATTTGGGGGGGGGGAGTGAGTTTGTTGGCAGTTTATTTTTTGACTTGTCACTTTGGTTAAGATTTATTTGTGTTTTATTTCTGATGTTGTTTATTTCTTTGATCCATCACTATTATCAGAATAAACATAATCTGGTTCAGGAATAGAAAAAAAAAGAGAGAGAAAGAAAAAAGATGGACTGATGGCTGAAAGGAAGTAGTGTAACAGAACTTGTGTTGGGTTTTTTTCTGATTTTTTTTTTTCCTGTTTGATTTGATTTTGTGTTTGTGTAGAATATTTATTTATATGTGTTTATTTTTTGCTTACTCATACACATATTGCTATTGTTTGAATATTTTGGATTTTCTCATTTTCTTTGATGATATATTCCTTTAAATACTTCTTACTCAAAAATTTCCAAATGTAAAATTCTTAATTCAGTGCTGCGTCTTTTAAGCTCATTCAAATTGTCAGCGACAACACACATCCCTTCAGAATTTCAGCTGGACTAACAGTTTATGCCACACCCATCTTTAGATGTCTCAGCCTGGTTTTCAGTTTTAGCCATCCTCGGACACCAGCAGGTGGATGTGGTACGATTACTGGTCTGGCTTTCTTTTTCCAGCGCCCAGAATAAAACGTCTTTAAGTTTGCATCAACATTAAAAAAAGAAAAAAAGATATTAGTCCCAGCTCCCAGATCTGGAGGAAAGGGGTTTAACCCACCGAAAATGTGAACAGAGTTTAACCCATTCAACCCTGGGGAGTTTACACAGCTTCAGCAGGCTTCCATGTTGTATTGATGCAGGAAAAGAACACACACAAAAAATACACTGTTTTTCCTCCAAATGACATGTGGACTCGCCCGGAAATACTGTACAAGTTAGTTTCCTGTCTTTGTGGTTTATGTATATGTATGGATGTGACGAACACTCGGCTTGCATCACAGATTGACATGTTTTACATTTGGGCCAATAGCAAAGTGAGAGCTGTGTTATCAGTGGTTTCTCCAGTCAATGGGAAACCATTTACGGCTTAGTCTTTTGTGAAGGACTATGACTCTCTAACTAGGAGGCAAAATTGCACTGGCTCTTAGTGCTGCAGCCTTGTGGGCTAGTTGGCCTTTGGGAACCATCCCAACGCCGACTGTCCTAAAACCCTCTTGGCTGAGAGAGTGGGGATGTAACTTGGGCAAGACACCCTCCACTATAATCAAATCCTAGCCCAGATAGTCTGAACAGCAGTTGCCTCCTCTGCTGTTCTGATGGTCATAGTCGGACATGACTGACTATCATATATGGATGTGAAAACTGTTTTGATGAGACAGATTTTGATGCTAGAGCGGTGCTCAGGCGCAGGACTCGATGAGTTAAGGACATAGCAAGTACAGTCTACAGTCTGTGGGTCATGTATGTCAAGTATGTTAGAATGAATTAAACGTAAGGTTTGGGGGAAAGTTTCCTTCAGCTGTTATTGAGGTGTTTGTGTATTAATATTTTCAGGCAAAGTGTGTTTATGTATTGATGTGTTTCCACACTACATGTGTTTGTTTATTGATGTGTTTCCTGGCAACATGTTTATGCATTGATGCATTTCTAGATAACGTGTGTATGTATCGATGCGTTTCCAGGCAGCGTGTTTTATGTATCAATGCGTTTCCAGGCAACATGTTTTATGTATCAATGAGTTCCCATGCAACATGTGTTTTATGTATTGATGCGTTTCCAGGCAACCTAACAAGTCTGAACGTGGATGCCAGGACCAGGCATTTGTTGGCGAGCTTCCGTCCATCGGCCAAATACCCTTCTGTCAGACATCAGGTGACCATGTCTTGTAGCAACATGAAATTTGTCTTGTTGGGTGTCTTTTTCCAGTTGTCTGTGTGCAGTGTGTTGCACGGTGTGTCCCCTCTCTCTGTCTCCTACCACCACCATTTCTCATTCGTACCAAACCTGTGCGGAGTCAGAATATATTTGGTTAAGCATTGGACTTATTTGTATTTGTATTGCTTTTTATCACAACAGATTTCTCTGTGTGAAATTCAGGCTGCTCTCCCCAGAGAGAGCGCATCGCAGCACTACAGCGCCACCCATTTTTTTGTATTTTTTCCTGCATGCAGTTTTATTTCTTTTTTCCTATCAAAGTGGATTTTTCTACAGAATTTTGCCAGGAACAACCCTTTTGTTGCCGTGGGTTCTTTTGCGCTAAGTGCATGCTACACACAGGACCTTGGAGAGAATATTGGCGGCTAAGCCATGATTCAAAGCAGCACGCTCAGATTCTCTCGCTTCCTAGGCGGACGCGTTACCTCTAGGCCATCACTCCACTTGATCCAGCGATCGGGGTTCAGGGCCTTGTTTCAGGATGGTGTTGTCTCTCCTTGGGAAAGGCACTGTACTCCGGTTTTTCTCACTTCACCCACGAAAATCAGATGAAGGAGGGTCTGCAAACCCTCCCAAATAGCAGTGATAACAAGACGACGATGTATGTTTTATCACCATCACAGCTGTGCGAGCTGAACACCAACTATCAATGATAACAAGACGACGATGTATGTTTTATCACGGTCATAGATGTGCTAGCTGATGCCAAATAGCAATGATAACAAGACGACGATGTATGTTTTATCACCATCACAGCTGTGCGAGCTGAACACCATCTGTCAATGATAACAAGACGACGATGTGTGTTTTATCACGGTCATAGATGTGCTAGCTGATGCCAAATAGCAATGATAACAAGACGACGATGTATGTTTTATCACCATCACAGCTGTGCGAGCTGAACACCAACTATCAGTGATAGCAAGACGACGACAAATGTTTTGTCACGGTCACAGCTGTGCGAGCTGATGCCAAATAGCAATAATAAGACGACGACGAATGTTTTGTCACAGTCACAGCTGTGCGAGCTGATGCCAAATAGCAATAATAAGACGACGACGAATGTTTTGTCACGGTCATAGCTGTGCTAGCTGATGCCAAATAGCAGTAATAAGACGACGACGAATGTTTTGTCACGGTCACAGCTGTGCTAGCTGATGCCAAATAGCAATAATAAGATGACGACGAATGTTTTGTCACGGTCACGGCTGTGCTAGTTGATGCTAAATAGCAATAATAAGACGACGACGAATGTTTTGTCACGGTCACAGCTGTGCGAGCTGAAGAGCACCACGGCCCTGGGGAACTCGGTCATCTCCTGCAACGTGGTGGAGACCTTTCACGGGGGCCGGTCACAGTCGGTGCTGGGCAAGACGATGCTGATGACGCACCCTGCTGACGACTCTCGCCTCCTGGTGGTGGCTGGGGACGAGCCCTCGGAATCGGTATGTGAGGGTGAGGGTGGTGGGTTGTTGTTGGTGGTGAGGGTGAGGGTGGTGGTGGTGGGTTGTTGGTGAGGGTGGTGGTGGTGGGTTTTTCTTCTTCTTCTTCTTCTGCGTTCACTCGTATGCACACAAGTGGGCTTTTACATGTATGACCGTTTTTACCCCACCATGTAGGCAGCCATACTCCGTTTTCGGGGATGTGCATGCTGGGTATGTTCTTGTTTCCATAACCCACCGAACGCTGACATGGATTACAGGAACTTTAACGTGCGTATTTGATCTTCTGCTCGCATATACACACAAAGGGGGTTCAGGCACTAGCAGGTCTGCACATATGTTGACCTGGGAGATTGTAAAAATCTCCACCCTTTACCCACCAGGCGCCGTCACCGTGATTCGAACCCAGGACCCTCAGATTGACAGTCCAACACTTTAACCACTCGGCTGTTGCGCCTGTCGATGGGTTGTTGTTGAGGGTGGTGAGTTGTTGGTGAGGGTAATGGTGATGGGGTTGTTGGTGAGGGTGGTGGTGGTGGGTTGTTGGTGAGGGTGGTGGTGGTGGGTTGTTGGTGAGGGTGATGGGTTGTTGGTGAGGGTGGTGGTGATGGGTTGTTGGTGAGGGTGGTGGGTTGTTGGTGAGGGTGGTGGTGGTGGGTTGTTGGTGAGGGTGGTGGTGATGGGTTGTTGGTGAGGGTGGTGGGTTGTTGGTGAGGGTGGTGGTGATGGGTTGTTGATGAGGGTGGTGGGTTGTTGATGAGGGTGGTGGTGATGGGTTGTTGATGAGTTGGTGGTGGTGATGGGTTGTTGATGAGGGTGGTGGGTTGTTGATGAGGGTGGTGGTGATGGGTTGTTGGTGAGGGTGATGGGTTGTAAGTGAGGATGGTGGTTATGGGTTGTTGGTGAGGGTGGTGGGTTGTTGGTGAGGGTGGTGGTGATGGGTTGTGGGTGAGGGTGGTGAGTTGTTGGTGAGGGTGGTGAGGGTAGTGGGTTGTTGGTGAGGGTGGTGGGTTGTTGGTGAGGGTGGTGGTGATGGGTTGTCGGTGAGGGTGATGGGTTATTGATGAGGGTTGTGGTGATGGGTTGTTGATGAGGGTGGTGGGTTGTTGGTGAGGGTGGTGGTGGTGGGTTGTTGGTGAGGGTGGTGGTGATGGGTTGTTGATGAGTTGGTGGTGATGGTAATGGTGATGGGTTGTTGGTGAGGGTGATGGTGGGTTGTTGGTGAGGGTGATTGTGGGTGAGGGTGGTGGTGTTGGGTTGTTGGAATGGTGATGGGTTGTCGGTGAGGGTGATGGGTTATTGATCATGTGATGTGCCTCTACAGGTCCTGTAAGCACAGGATTCTCCAGCAGTCTATTGTTGTTGACGTATACGCTTCATATTCTGTAGGTTTAATCTGTATTCTTCTTCTTCTTCCCTGTTTTTGGGGGGCTGCAGCTCCCACAGCCACTCACGAGCTTTTACACACATGACCATTTTTACCTTGCCATGTAGGCAGCCATACCCCACTTTGAGGTGTGTCTGTGTTCATTCCTGTGTGTGTGTGTTTGTGTGTCTGAGTGTGAGTGCATGTGTGTGTGTGTGTGTGTGTGTGTGTGTGTGAGTGCGTGTGTGCATGTGCGCCTGTGTGTGTGTGTGTGTGTGTGTGCAGACCCACATGTGGGACACGGGGACCAGCCAGCTGGTGCAGAGACTGCCATGTCAGGGGGTGCCCGTGGACTTCTCCTCCTTCCCCCACAACCACTGCTCCTTCCTGGCCACCCTCACTGACAAGTGCCTCAAGGTGCATCGCTGGAACTGACTGACTGACTGACTGACTTACCTTTTCCTGGACTGGCTGACCTCCCCTGGACAGGATTACCTGCCCTGCTGGCTTCCCTTGGACAGCGCCACGGCCCTGGGAGATGTGATGGTCTCCTGCAGTGCGGTCGAAATGTTTTACTGGGGGGGGCCAGTCCAAGTCTGTGCCGAATAGCGTCACAGGGCGTGGGTGTCTCTGACAGGCCTGGGACGAGGCAGACGTGCTGTGATCATAGTGCCCCCTGTCTGAGACAGGAGGGCTGTAGGAGTTGTAAGTCCTGGATACTGTCTGTCCAGGCTGGAAACACGTCCTGGCTTTATTTGTCAAAAAAAAGCTTTTCCACAGTGTAAACCTAATTCACCCACGGGAGGGTCATAGATTTACCAGCCCTGCGTACTGAATGTCCAGGCTGGAAACACATTCCTGGATGCATCCTAGAGCTTTCCGCAGTGTTGGGTGTTGGAGAGCTACAGCCCGCATTACCCTCTCAAAGTTTTGGGTTGCCTGCCTGTGGGAATAACATTGTGCAAGGGTACACCTGAAGAAAACTGTGTGGAGCAGATGCGGCGTGATGTACATAGCTAGGTCTGCATGCTTTGACACCACCTTTGAAACTGAAACAAGAGTTTTTTTGTGTTCATTTTTTTGTTGTTTTGGGGTTGGGTTTGTTTTTTTTTTGTGCGTGCACACGAATCGATTTCTTGAAGAGACGAAATGGCCTGCAGGCAGCAATTTTTCTTTTTCAAGATGGCATACATCTGTGAGGCATCAGTCACTGAGTTCATACAGTAGCATGGGAGGTAAGCTTTTCAGGCTTTTTTTTTTGTTTTGCATTGCTTGTTTGTGCTCCATCTTTGCAAACTTGTGTTGAGATTTCTTTGTATATGTATAATAATCTTTTTCTTCAGGTCACAGGAGTGGGGGGGAGGGTGTTGTCCTCTTGTCAAAGCAGAATGGTCAAGGTCACAATCATGTAAGTGATATGAAAAGAACGTCTGTCTGTTTGCCGTAAGTGGTATGATATGAACGTCTGTTTGCTGTAAGTGATACCAGATGATATGAATGTCTGCTGTAAGTGATATCTGATGAAATGAATGTCTGCTTGCTGTGTAAGTGATACGAAATGAACGTCTGTTTGCTGTAAGTGATATCAGATGTCTCTTTGCTGTAAGTTGTGTGATGAAATGAATGTATGTTTGCTGTAAGTGGTATCAGATGATATGAATGTCTCTTTGCTGTAAGTGGTATCATGAAATGAACGTCTCTTTGCTGTAAGTGGTATCAGATGATATGAATGTCTCTTTGCTGTAAGTGGTATAATGAAATGAACGTCTCTTTGCTGTAAGTGGTATCAGATGATATCAGATGTCTCTTTGCTGTAAGTGTTATCAGATGATATGAATGTCTCTTTGCTGTAAGTGGTATCAGATGATATGAATGTCTCTTTGCTGTAAGTGTTATCAGATGATATGAATGTCTCTTTGCTGTAAGTGGTATCAGATGATATGAATGTCTGTTTGCTGTAAAATGAACATAATTATGTTTGCTGTAAGCATTGTTGGCTTTGATCCTTATTTTGCCTCCATAAACTTTCCCTTCTCTTCCCAGTTTTTTTTTTTTTCTTCTCTCTCTCTCTCTCTCTCTTTTTCTTTCTTTTTTTTTAATTTTTTTTTTATTATCTTGATTCTACTGTTTTTTGGTCATTCTTGCATCCCCCCCCTCCATACTTTGTTATGTACATATGCCCATGTATAATCTGTGAGAGTATGTGTGTGTGTGTGAGACAGAGTATGTGTGTGTGTGAGAGACAGAGTATGTGTGTGTGTGTGAGACAGAGTATGTGTCTTCATCCTTTCATCTTTTCAAAATCAAGCTCATGCATTTTTTTCATGAAAGGTTGTTTTGTTGTTGTTTGTGTTTTTGTTCGTTTGTTTTTTTCTCTCTGTCTTCACTGTTCAGATATGAATAAAACTTACCATATTGACAGATTTCTCTGAGTGCGTGTGAGATGAGGGTAAGAGTATTTTTTTGGAATTACAATTGTTAAATCTTCAAGATTAGCATTTCAAAGTCTGTCTGTGTCCATCATGTGAACCAGCCTTTCCATGTTTTGTACCGCAGTGTGACGATCAGTGTGTGGTTGGAAAACAGTAAGAATGTTAATCTTCAGCCCGTCTTGATTTTATCAATAAAACTTAGCCGTATGAAGAGCACAGGAACAGGAGTCATGATGGCTGCCGGAAAAAGAGGGCGCCAGTCAGGGGGGCAAAGGGGAGGTTACCTACTTCCGGGAGGTTATCGGCCGTAGCTGCTATCGTTTTCTCCGCATAGGCGGATAGTAGTTTGCACAGGACAGGAATGTCAGACCCCTTGCCGGAGTCTGCACTCGTGGGTCACGGTAAGTATGTTAATTAAACATCATTTTAGATAGAAAATTTCCTTTTTATCACATTATTCTAAACATTCCACAACATCTGGTACAGTGCAGAGCTTGTGGTTTGGCAAACATGGTGGAATATATATATATATATGTATATATATATATATATACAGGCCACTGGATCCAAATCATACTTTCACTCACCTTTTGAAATGTGTTTGTAAAACCATGAGTTGTGCCCAGAAACTGAATTATTGTAACTAAAGCAGCCCCTGTTAATCGGCATGGCATTGTTCTGTGATAATTATACAGCTTTCCCTGTCATCATCACAACTTTCCAGCTTCCATATAGATCGTAACAAAATTGCTGAATGCATTTTCCAGTGTATTATATACAGTGTACACTGCAAAGTCCAGTTTGTTTTTTGTGTGGGTTTTTTTTTCTTCTTTTTTTTTTTATTATCAGTGGATAGGATGCCTTCTTCCACATAATATCAATCTACATCAAAATTTCACATTTCCCATGTTTTTATCAAAGCTTTCCAGCTTCAGTGAATTGTAGCAAATACTCCACACACACACACACACACACACACACACAAACCAGTGCTCATTTATCTTCTGTTTCAGGGTTATTCTTGCTGCTTTTTTGTGATCTTTGACAGATGCTTTCAATTTATCAAACAAGCTTTGTATTTGTATTTCTTTTTATCACAACAGATTTCTCTGTGTGAAATTCGGGCTGCTCTCCCCAGGGAGAGCGCGTCGCTACACTACAGCGCCACCCATTTTTTTGTATTTTTTCCTGCATGCAGTTTTATTTGTTTTTCCTATCGATGTGGATTTTTCTACAGAATTTTGCCAGGAACAACACTTTTGTTGCCGTGGGTTCTTTTACATGCGCTAAGTGCATGATGCACACGGGACCTCGGTTTATCGTCTCATCCGAATGACTAGCGTCCAGACCACCACTCAAGGTCTAGTGGAGGGGGAGAAAATATCGGCGGCTGAACCGTGATTCGAACCAGCGCGCTCAGATTCTCTCGCTTCCTAGGCAGACGCGTTACCTCTAGGCCATCACTCCACTTTGTGCATCAGGGGGAGAGGCATCCGTAACAAAACAAAGGTCAGCTGAACAATATACATAATACATGTATAATACATCAAACTTTAGTTATTCATTAGAGAAAATATACACAATCCAAACATACATACTGAATACATCAAACTTTCATCAATCACTAGGGACAATATACACAATACAAACATTCAGAACACATTAAACTTTAGTTGATATAGAAAATGTCAAACTTTTGTTACTCATTAGCGCCAATATGTACAATACAAACAAAGATTACATAAACTTTAGTTATTATGTCCGGTTTTCATACAGTGACTAGGTCTGTATTCCCCCATGTGGATGTCCAGTTTTCATATAGTGACTAGGTCTGTGTTCCCCCATGTTGATGTCCGGTTTTCATACAGTGACTATATTATGTGCAGACATTTGGTCTACTTCGAGCATTGTTAATATGAAGAAACAGATCTGCAGTAAAGGGGGGGGGTTGTTTTTTGTTTTTTTTAGATTATGGCAGATCACCTTGCAATTTCATGGTACTGTTACTGTAAAAAGAAAATCCATGCTTGTGACTTCACAAGATTGTAAACATATTCTGATTACACTGCCTTTGTGAGTTGGTTACATATTGTAATAAAAGAACAATTGAAAAGGATTGTGAAGAGTACTTAGTAATGGACTTTGGGCGGCACCTGACTATACACGCAATAGCTTTCCAAAATGTTGGCTAGATGTGCAGTATCTGAAATTTGATGTGGGCAGTAAAATGTTTGTGCATTCTACAGTGGACCAGAGTGGCTGAAATAGACCTTGGTCTTCCACCAGTTGTTTCCCTTGACCTGAACGATTGTGGACAAAAATACATTGTCATGGGGCAAAAGCTCACGGACAGTGTTTGGCAAAAGTAGTGCTTTAATGAGGGAGAGGGGGGGGGGACATGTTTGTGTTGTTTTGTTTTGTTTTTGTTTTAACTCTCTCCATACGAACGGCGAAAGAGATGACGTTAACAGCGTTTCACCCCGGTTACCATCATCAAAATATTGCAAGCGGAAGGCTCTTATACTGAAGAGGTGAATGTTGACAAAGAATACCACAGTTCTGATGACGGAACCTAAAGATTGGGTCATTCAGACACCCACTGGACATCCGAGGGGTCTGTGTAGAGGAGAAGAGAGGACTGGCCGTACTGAGTGAGTTAATGCCAATTCGTTCGTTTTGTAACATCTCCATGAGGTACGCATTGTCAGTGAGCTTTTTTTAGGTCCCATTACCCAAGGTGATTCACTTTGAGCCTGCAGTTTTGCCGTCATGATCATGTGAGATGTTGTGTAATCACTGCCTGTTCAGGGCGCCATGGGAACATTAAACAGAATGTGGAATGGATGTGGATTGTCTTTATTGTAACTGAAATATAGAAAGAAAAAAAATTATTTGGGAGAGAAGCAGCAAACTCACAAAGTTGGACTTAGTATATTTGTTGGCAATCCCTTCACCTTTTTTTTTTTTTTTTTTTTTATATTACACCCATTTGATTTTTTTAAAGAGGGAGTCAGGAATACCAGTGCACCTTATGAATGCAAAGTCCAACTTTCACCTCTCCCTCTCTTTCTCTGTCAATATATATATATATGGAGAGAGAGAGAGAGAGCCAAGCATGAAACAATTTTGCAAATGAAAGGTGAACATTCCATCCGTTTTTGACTTGTGTAAAGACAATGTGAGCCTGTGTAATAATCCAGTTTGACTTGTGTAAAAACAATGTGAGCCTGTGTAATAATCCAGTTTGACTTGTGTAAAAACAATGTGAGCCTGTGTAATAATCCAGTGTTCGGTTGTCTGTCTGTGTGTCCGTGGTAAACTTTAACATTGTCATGTTCATACCAAATTTGGCACAAATGATCAGTTCTTTCCATACCTTCAAATCAGAATGATATTGCATTCCTGGCAAGGGCAGAAAATAGATTTAAATATTTTCATCGGAGTTATCGAAGGCTTGGTTTTCTGAGAAAGAGTCATTTGAAGTCATGTTGCAGAAAAAATTGGCGAGCACTTGCTGGGTCAAATGTCAAAATTCAATACGGCGTCGGAAGCAAAAACATGTGGCGAACTTTTCCTTTCACGTAGATTCAGGACAATATCATTTAGAGATGATACTTTTTTTCACGATAAATGGGTCTGTTTAGGTTTATTTTAGTGAACGAATGCTTCTATCAACGAAAAGGTGACCATGTATGATAATTTCCGAAAATTCTTCATCGATCACCGGTGATTGAAAATCAAGGGAAAAAACTGCTCGGAACTAACTAGAACAAACATAACAGAAATTGTACTTGACAGGCCCCACACAAATAGACAGAGGAGGACATTTTGCATTACGGTGTGCCGTTGGACTTTCAATCTGAGGGTCCCGGGTTCGAATCTCGGTAACAGCACCCAGTTCAGATCTCTCAGGTCTACATATGTGCAGACCTGCTTGTGCTTGTGTATATACGCACACAGAAAATCAAATGCGCACATTAAAGATCCTGTAATCCATGTCAGTGTTCGGTGGGTTGTGGAGACACGAAAATACACAGCATGCACCAACCACAACAGAATCATCGGCAAGTCGATGTTGGTTGTGTAACAGAAAGAAAGAAGAAAAGAAAGATAGAACACAAATATAATAGAATTGGTGCTGGAGTGTTTTGATGGCCGGCTGTGCAGGGTACGAGTATATCTGTACTGCAGTGGGCATGTTTTGTTTGTTTCCTAATCAGTTGTATTCTCTCTTGGTGTTTAATTTGTTGGCTTTAGCTTCTATGTTGCTCGTTGGTGTTTTGATTGGTTAATCTTCTTCTTCTTCCACGTACCGACCAACGTCAGTATGCTGATGAAAATTGTCGTGTTGTGGGAGGTTGCTATTGGGCACAATGTAGCTGGGCAACCGAGGGATGTTCTGTTAGCTGATTGGGGAGATTGGCTGCAGTCCACTGGTGTGTTCACATCTCCATGACGATGAATGTGTTTGGAGTAAAGTATGGCTTTGCCGTTGTGCACCTGCACTGATGGGTACAAAGTGTAAATGGAGGGATTATATTGCGAGTATTAACTCTTTCCATACCAACAGCGAAAGAGACGACGTTAACAGCGTTTCACCCCAATTACCATCATCAAAATATTGCAAGCGGAAGGTTCTTATACTGAAGAGGTGAATGTTGACAAAGAATACCACAATTCTGACGACGGAAGCTAAAGGTTGGGTCATTCAGACACCCACTGGACATCCGAAGGGTCCATGTAGAGGAGAAGAGAGGACTGGCCGTACTGATCGAGTTAAGTGTGGCTTTGACAGTGTGTTCGGCTGTTGCTGGGCTGGTCCTGAGGAACTGCAGTGCAGCTGCACTGATGGGATACAGTGTTTAAATGGAGGACATGCTTGCTGTTGTAGGGCTGCTAACATTACATTAAATTAGTCAAATTCAGAATTGTTATTTCATTGGTTGCAAGACTTCAGGACTTAAACCCCTCTCACAAAGATTTTATGCAGCATAGCACAAGTTTGAAAGTGGGGACATGTGTGTCTTTGAAACATTTGCTGTATCCCAGTTCACCCAGGATGCTAACAGAACATGAACGTCTTCTTGGCTGTTAGTGTTAACTCTCTCCATACGAACGGCGAAAGAGACGACATTAACAGCGTTTCACCCCAGTTACCATCATCAAAATATTGCAAGCGGAAGGCTCTTATACTGAAGAGGAGAATGTTGACAAAGAATACCACAGTTCTGACGACGGAAGCTAAAGGTTGGGTCATTCAGACACCCACTGGACATCCGAAGGGTCTGTGAAGAGGAGAAGAGAGGACTGGCCGTACTGAGTGAGTTAAGTGCAGAGGAGAAGAGAGGACTGGCCGTACTGAGTGAGTTAAGTGTAGAGGAGAAGAGAGGACTGGCCGTACTGAGTGAGTTAAGTGTAGAGGAGAAGAGAGGACTGGCCGTACTGAGTGAGTTAAGTGTGGTTTTGACAGTGCGCTCGGCTGTTGCTGGGCTGGTCCTGAGGAACTGCAGTGCAGCTGCACTGATGGGATACAGTGTGTAAATGGAGGACATGCTTGCTGTTGTAGGGCTGCTAACATTACATTAAAACAGTCAAATTCAAAATTGTTATTTCATTGGTTGCAAGACTTCAGGACTTAAACCCCTCTCATAAAGATTTTATGCAGCATAGCACAAGTTTGAAAGTGGGGACATGTGTGTCTTTGAAACATTTGCTGTATCCCAGTTCACCCAGGATGCTAACAGAACATGAACGTCTTCTTGGCTGTTAGTGTCAATGCAAGAAAACTTGCTGCCGTGTTTGGGGTTTGATTGACAGTGTATTCTGAGCTGTGTGCATTCTGTAAACTCTGAGTATGGTGGTTGTCAGTGAAGGGATGTCACCTCACAGAGATGAGACCGACCTTACAGGCCTTTCTACATCCAGATTTCTTTCTCTTGGAATTGCAGACTTCCTCTTGGGCCTGCGTACTTCCTCTAGGGATAGCACAACTTTTGATCAGCAATATTAATCAACACCACTGAAGAGTGTACAAAAAGTAGTGATGGCACTTCAAACTCATTTCACACTGATCTCATTTCACCAAGTTTCAGCAGTCAAAGTGTTAAGGCCCCCCGAAAACAGAGTATGGCTGCCTACATGGCGGGGTAAAAACGGTCATACACGTAAAAGCCCACTCGTGTGCATACGAGTGAACGTGGGAGGTGCAGCCCATGAACGCAGAAGAAGTGTTAAGGATCGACAGAACTGGGTGGTCAGTCTGGAAGGGGTGGCTCACACTGCATAACACCACACACTGCAACACTTTACCTTCCAATGTATAGTTACTTTTCACATCCACAAGCACACATATACACACACGGAATAACCCGAAATCAAGTCAAGGATATCTATATTTTTTTTTCAAAATATTCCCCTATTGTTCCCAACAAATGCAATTAAGTCTAAGAATGACCATTAGGCATAGCACACTGGAAACAAGCAGTGAAAAATTAGTCTAAATGGAAGAGAATCAAGCAAGAGACAGGTAAAGTTGCAAATGGAAACTTGTGTATTTATTGCACACAAAGATACAAAAAAACCACCAAGATTTACTGTCATTAAAAAGCCAATCCATCAACATCAAGCTAAAAAATTTTTTTATATAATTACCAGAAAAAAAGTTATAAACAAAGAGTGTGATTCAGAATCATGCAGCCTACAAAATGGCTTCATCAAATTCTATACCTACACCACACAACAGATCTTTGCTGTGACGTTTCTATCTCCAAATGACTGCAAGGTATTTCAAACATTTTATTTGTTTTTCATCAGAATGGTGTAGTTTAATTTTCACATCCTTCAAAAAACATACAAAAAGCAATAAGAAAAAAAGGGAATTAAAAGAGTGTTTAAAAATGGACAAGTAGGGCTGAAAAAAAAAAGGGTAAAAGAAAGAATAATATTCACCGAACAGCACTTTTTTTTTCTTTTTCTTGTTTTTAAGCCAAAAGGTGTGATCCATCGTGGCACTGAATCCGTAACACTGTCATTCACACGAACTACACTGACTAGATCAAAATCTCTGTACAGGGAAAGAAACTTCACACAGCCTTCCCCACAATGCCGACAGCTTCTGTTTCAAGGTGATATCAATGCATGAGGACCCATCCACATACGATACACCACATCTGCTATATTTAAAAATATCTTTTAAAAAGGAGCAGAAGACTGACCCTTTGCATAATCCCAATGTGCTGATCCGGGAGACTAGAGCCTAGGTACTTTCATGCTGACAACACAGAACAAAGTTTTTTTCACTGCTGTCCAGGTTTCTGAATGGGTAGAGGTATCAGGAATGAGTGTGGTCCACACAGGGACAAACATCCAATGTCTGATTTTTTCTTTCACTCGCATGCGACACAGCAAGCTGCAACTTCACAAAGTGAAACACTTTTTTTAGTTATGGGCTGCAACTCTAGCACGTCTACAGACGTCTGAAATTCCAGTTTATTCAATAACTCAAAATCCTGGGCCGAGGTGCACAAGCAAACTTTGCAGCACTAAGTTTGCTTGGCATTAAGAAAAAGTCAACACTATTACACTTGGGAAAATTCTTAATATGAAGTAACTCGTGCAAACCAGTCCTGGTTTATACAATCATTACCTCAAAGTACTCTGCAATTCATATCACTTTAAAAAAAAAAAAGTTATCAGTGACACTTTATTTTTAGAAATGAAGTGTTTCCCTTCCAGAATCTCAAACAATCACTTGATCTATATCTATCTTTTTTTACTTTTTTTTTTTTTTTGAAGTTCATGCCGTTTGTCATCTACTTTGAAGACTACAGGGTGTGAGTGTGAGGAACGCATGCAACACTGCTGCTGCAAGTCCTGCTGACTGCACAGGGCCACAGCACGGTGCCAGGAGAAAAGTCATATTTTTTTTTCTCATGATTTCACTGAAGGCAGTGAGCAGAAGGCAGTGTGAAGCTTTCCCTTCTTTCTACCAGGGAACACAATACAAAGGCTTACAGACACTGCCATCAAGCAAAATACTACAATCTCCACTTCCGTAAACCGACGCTACACAAAATACAGGATAAAACAAAAAAGCCAAATGATTCAACGATGAAATCAAATTACTGCACATAACCAATGAGAAAATGTCAAACATTTTTTTTTCTTTTTTTTTTTAAATTTGCAGAAAATCTCAGCTGAAAAACCCCATAAAGACAGACACAGCTCTACAATCGTTACACACCCTATTGCTTATTGGAAGGAGAACAATTCAGAGTCAAAACGGAGACTCTTTGGTGCTTATCTGCAAACACAAAGTGCTTTGAAAATTTGGAATCACAGCTATCACTTTTCACGATAGTATGCCTAACTTCAATAAAAACCTGCCTCGTTTTCAAACCAAAGTACACAGCAAAAAAACAAAACAAAATGCATGCAACAATGTGTTTCTTTTTTGAGCACATCATCAAACCTGGCTCTTAACATTTTCACAATGGCAAAATTGCACAAGAGATCAGACAATGTGTAAATCCCTCCAATGAAGTAAGGCTAGCATCACCTCCTGTGTTCCTGCTAGTTCTGAACAACTTCTGACAACCGTATCAGCTCATCATTACAACCACTATATTCAAACATTTCTACTGCGCTGACCTCTTTTAAGGTTTTAAGCTCCCAAGTGGAAATTCCGAGTATGGATGTGAAATAGCACAATGAGAATTGATCATCTACTTTCCGTGTTTCGTTCTGGTGTCCCATAGTGGAAAAATAAATGACAAACACCATTTGTCTTGCTTGTTAAGTCTTCCAATTATAGTAACCTAGTGTTATTCATTTTTGTTAACTTTCTTGTTTATGAAAGTTAATAAATTGTCAGCACTCTGGGCCCTTGAGGTAAGAAGGTAGCATACATCATTAATTTCTACTATTATAATCATTATAATAAAATCTGACAAGCACCCGCTATATGCATGTTGGTTTTGATGCAGAAGCACACAAGATCATTCAACCTCACTACATGGAGGGCAGTCCCATTTATGGTCAAAATCAGTGATTTACAGACTTAAAACCGAAAAGATAAAACAGAAATGCATACAAAATATGCTACATTATAAGCAATCTAGTCATTAAAAATGAACCATCTGTATGGTGGCTTTTATAAGTAGATAAAAAATAAAATCATTTCAAGCAGTTCTAATACAGGTAATGTCAATGACTGGTAATGATCGGAACGGTTTTATCATGTAAATATACTGGGTTCATCACTGCAACATTAGTGAGAACTTGAATAACTGCAAAGTACCCTAGAAAGCAAACTGAATTAATGCCACCCAGAAAACACTCCATGTATGATAAAGATACAACATCACTCTCATCTGATTTATTTTCCTTTACAATACTGAATTTTATACTCAAAAGTCCCCAAAAATATATATATATATGTATATACATAATATATCTCCTTTCTCTGGCAGTATTATACAAAACAATATGCATACTTGTACACACACGCACATATACATAGACCATAAATACATCAAGTTAATAATTATGGGGAAACAAAAACGTGCAAGTCCACACACCTATACCATGTCGGTTAAGAGAAAAAAAACCAACAAAAAACTATGTTACAATAACAAGTTTTGGTAAAAAGTGTACTTACAAACAAAATGGTCCAAGCCAACTTGAATGACCGGCTGAATAAATGACCAATCACCAAGACAATTTTAGCCTTGGACACTGAAATGCAGCAAATACCCAATGAAGTGCTTCATCAATTTGTTTTTCACATTGGAATCCCCAGTTTTATCAGTTTAAGTTATGTTACAAGTGAACTCAACTCACCCACAGGAATTATTTCGTACTGTCCAAAAAAAGGCCCTGTGTGTTTTGAAAACAAATATCAGTTGGAGGGAGGAGGGTGGGGGGATGGGGGGGGGAGACAGACTGGAAGCAAAAAAGCAGCATTATTGTTTGTGCATGCACAAGACCTTGCACCCTGCCTTCCTGTCCCTATCCCCAAACTTTGTCCTTAACAATAACCAAGCACCCTAGAAAGCAAACTGAATTAATGCCACCCAGAATTTTTTTTTTCTGTAAAAACTTGTTATTGTACAAGATGGCGACTGAGTGCTGCTGTTGTTGTCGCTGCCATACTCTTCTTCCTGTTGGGTTACGCTGCTGGTCAGGCATCTGCTTGGCAGATGTGGTGTAGCGTATATGGATTTGTCCGAACGCAGTGACGCCTCCTTGAGCTACTGAAACTGAACTGAAACTGTCCTTAACTGTGTGACAGTTCTGGGTCTGTTCCTTTGAGACCAGTTCACCAGAACGCCAGCTGTCACTGGTGCATACCCCGTTCACACAATGTTCACACAGCTCCCCCCTACTCCCACAGCTTGCACTCAATTTCCTTGGTTTTGCCCTCTGTTTTTTGTCTGTAAAAACTTTGCTGGTGGTTTTCATTATCCTGACTAATTCACATGCTCTCTCTTACCAAGGGGTGTCAACACTACGTTTGGTTTCTCCACTTGGTTTCCGATTAGTACTTTGCGCAGGACAGGACTCAGAACCGTGCTGGAGCATGTACCAGAGGGTCACAGCATAGCATGTGTAATTTAATCATGATTTTCATGAGAAAATATTTCTTATTCTAATTCACATGCAAGGGGTGTCGACACACTGGGAAAACCTTGCACTCTACACTTGACTGTTGACAACACTGCTATGGTTATCTCATTCCACATGGCCCAAGGGCAGAGCCTTGTCACGTAGTCCACAAACCTAAACGGACCTCCAGGACAAGTCATCATCACCATCCTTCCCCTCCATCAACATCAAAAGAATAAAAAATAAAGAAAAAGAAAAGATATGTCCCAAATTTGGCCTTTCATGCCCTGATCTCATGGTGAAAGGCGGGCCAGGGGAGGTGGTGTAGGGGTGGGTGCTCACTCTGTCTGGCTATTATTGTCGTCAGTAGTGGGCATAGTAGATGGTGTCCTCAGTAATCTAAATTAGAACTGGCACGACTGAACACACCAAAGTGACTCAACAGGAGTGCAGTCTCCTCTGGTGTGTGGCCTTCTGGTGACCTAACGTCAATAGTGCCCTGTGAACTGCCAATGCTGGGACTGCAACACACTAACTCAACTCTAGCTGTGACAAGGGATTCAGAATGAGCGGCGGTAGATGATGAACAACCAAAGAGAAAAAAAAAGGTTGTTTAAAAGACAGAACACAGAGTGGATAGTGCCCTTGGGGTGAGGGACCAATGACAATCGACCACATCCTTCAAGACTGCAGGACGCAAGCAGCATCCAGGAGGAAGTACTGGCCAACACCGACAGCAGTGGAAGCCAAACTGTACGGCACCCTGGAGGAGTTGTGACGGACGGCAGCCTTCATCGAGGACACCGGGCTGCTTATCTAACGGGAGGCGAACGAGGAAGAAGAAAATAAGAAGAAAAGACAGAACTGACACAGGTATCTGCCACATTTCAGTATCCACTGCAAGACAAGGTCTGAGTATGAAAGATTATCCAAGTCAATCAACTCTACACATCATCAAATGACTACATATGGAGGGTAAAAGTGCTACAAATCCACAACAACAAAAAAACCAAACCAAAAAATCTTGATTTTTAAAAAAATCAAATCTGATTGAACAATTCATCAAACTCCCTCCAAAACAGCAGGCTTTTTTTTTTCCAAGACAAAAACTCAACCATAAAGTGTGAAACTTTTTTCATATCAGCTGCCAAGGCAAGATTACACAAGCCGAATGCTTACACACATCAAGGCAAGTTATGATTGAGCCAACACACACACACACACACTGAATGGTGATTAAGGAAGTGACTACACACGGTGGAGGTGAGGAAGGTTAGATAAATGGCAGACACTCGGATAATGTTCATTGTAGGTCAACGCTTCCCCTGCTGAAAGGGGCCACAAAACTACCATGAAAGTCATAAAGCTAAACAATATATACCAATGAATGGAAAAAAGAAAAAACCCAAAAACACACACCAGTAAATGCACAAATCAAAAGGTTTGACAAAGTACTTCAGCACAGTCAATATGACCAATAAAAAAAACTAGAAACACACACACACACACATGCACACTCACTCACAATCTGCACACCAAAATGTAAAGAGAAAGAAAAACCCTGAAAGAAATCCTGCTACTTTGATTGGCATATGAAAGCTGCACAAATTCCTCTGCACACCAAGCTTTTAGGAAAAAACTTTTTCTGTTTTTGTTAATCACAACAAATTCCCCCTCATTTCCAAACATCCAAGAACTCTTGCCTACACATACAGCAACAGTGCACCATCACACACAAACAGGGCAAAGCCAGCTGGAATAATGCGAAACAAACAATATGTACATCCATTTTTGCTCACAAGGAAGACGCAAAACTGCAAATGACTGACTACACAATGTGACCTCAAAAGATGCAGACACAGCTGCCCAGGATCGCTGACGATGACAATAATGATAACAACAACAATGTTGCCTCCTTTTTGCAGTTAGTTCCCTTGTCACTGATTTACCTGTGATTCGTGTGCCTTTGTTCATCGATCAACATGTACCACACAGGCCCTTCATTATGTGCAGAAAGCTTCATTCTCTTATCAAGCAAACTCACCCACACACAGATAGAAATTTCAACAACAGCAGAGGCTAAGAACTTCGAAGTGATAACACCTATTCATTCTGTTTTCTCCTATCCCTATTATGAAGGACAATGAAACATAAATAATACAAAGTAGTGCTTTTTCTCCTCTTCACTTCTCAACACTTGTGTAATGCTAAAACCAACATCTTTTTCATAATACAAGCTACAGTACTGGTACGTGAAAGACAAAGCACAAATTTCATTTTCAGATCTTGAAATTGAACAAGTTATTGTGTCCACATTTTACCCAACTCGTGACCACTCATGCATACAAATGTGGAAAAAGTGGGGTGCCACCATCATCTTATATGTGTAACATGCATTTCACACTTGGCTTGCCACAATTCCACACTGTCTAATGACATAACAATTATATACATAAATGTGACATGTCATAATCTCTATAGGGATAGTATACCGCAAAAAAGAAAATTTTTCAAAAAAAAATCATTTGTCCAAATTTCACTTATCGCTCACTTCACACAATGAGACACTAGAGTTTATAAATACACTGTTCCATACAGAGAACAAAACCACACCAAATTTCAACAACAAAAAAGGCAAGAAAATCTGACACAGAATCTTTTCCTGATTTTGCTTCAAGTTTATTGATAAGAACAAAAAACAAAAACAAAAAACTCCGACAAAAAACCAGCAAACACCAATTGTGGCGTTTCAGTTTGTCCCATACCCTGAAAAGAAATATAAATTTGAGAATGAAGTAAGTTTTTCTTGGTGGTTGTTGTGTGTGTGTGTGTTGGTGTGTTGTTTTTTTTAAGTTAATTTCTACTGTCCTGGTAATTTCCCCAAGTCACAATGACTATGCTATGTCCTGAGTTTCACATCTCTGAATGAAAACAGTGGAACTGTTAACCAGATGTCACATATATATCATCAATTAATCAGCTGATGAGGCTATTGTAGATTTGTGTTTGCGTTGAAAATTCAATTCAACCTCCTACCAATTTGTCTGGGGTTCTATTTCAACCTCCCCGTACCTTAGGCATGTGAAGCCCCCCTACCAGAGAACCTACTCACCCCCATGTCTGTCTACCTATATGACTCAAACCCCATGTATATCTATGTCTATCCATGTGACTCACCCCCATATATCTATGTCTATCCATTACATGTCTATATCTCCAACATCAAAAGTCTGACCACACAAGATGACAGACTTTACAACCTTATGGACGTCTCACACTCTCCAAAACACTGCGTACGAACAGTGCGAACTAAAGGACCACTGCCCTTCATCTCCTATCTTCTATCTGCAGCCACCTGTGTCAACCTCCAGCTAAATCAAGATACAGACAGCTCATTTCAGTGTCAAAGCTTCAGCACACGATTCATGCACACCAGAGCAGACAAACGTCAGTGCACATCAACACCAATGCTGGTTTCTCATGACCACTGTCCAATGTAAGGGGAATGTTACTGCAAGCAAAGTCACCTTATCGCTTGGCTGGCGTACATCAGACAAATCATTTACCTCCCATCTTTTGAGCACTGTCTGTGATTTCTAAAATGACAATCAAATTTGTTCATGTTTTTTCCATCATAAATAAAGAATTATTCCGCAAAGAGACGCAATCCATCGTGGTCCTAACCCTCTTTCAGACACAAAAAAGAAGAAAAGTTACCTGATAATCTTCATCTGCCTTTATGGAGGAAAAATGATATGAAAAGTTCAATCCACTGGCAGTTTCAGCAACAAGATACACACAAAAACCACTCTATGTACAGCCAACATCTATAACAGTCAGCTTTCACAGGGTATGTACACACGGATCAGTTTTCACACCATATAAAAAAATATTTCCAATACACACCTTCAGGACCTTCTTGTCCACAAACAGCAATGTACAATATCACTGGCACCCACATCAAACCCCAAAAGAAATCAAACACACAAAACCAAAGAAATCAAAAGAATCATGATGTGAAGAAACAACAGAAAAGAAAAAACATTTTCAGAAATTACATCCTCCCATCTCCCGCCCCCAGACTCACTCTGATTATGGCAATGAAGAAAACACACAGCAAATCAGCGGCAGCAAACACCAAAATGTAAACATGTTTTATTCTGTTTTACATTCAAGGCACGCACAATGATACAGCACAAAGTTAGTGTCAAAGTTATATATTTTCGTATAGATGTATATAAATACATATGGAAAGGTAGGTCATGCAAACAAGAAGTGTACCCTAAAATGGCTCCATAGAAATACCTACAAAAAGCTACTGCACAGCCAGAACAAAATATGTATCTCCTAATACCACAACATGAACAGCAACCATGCACACAATATCAAAAGTGAAACAACACTGAAAGAAAAAAACCAGCTAGGCTAGTGCCTAAAACCAACCTGTGAACTTTTTGACACAATCAATATATAGATAACGCAGAATTAAATCTACACCAAAAGAAAACGAACTTGACTAATGCTTCAACCAATCCGATGAACGCTCAGCACATTCATAACATGCAGAATAAAAACTTTATATATATGATCAAAACTATATATCGCTGGTTACGATATGTTTAAAAACCATGAACTGTAAATATGGTTATCAACTGGGGAGGAGGGGGAAGGGGAAGAGAACCCAACACTCCAAAGCCATGCCAAAGAAAATCTGAATGAATGTTCAAAACCTCTCCTCCTCACCACGCCAACTATGTACACAGCTGCTCACACATGCACGACCATCCTCCGTTCCGCTTCAAACTCCTTCCCATTAAACAAAGACTTGTGTGTATGAATTCCGAGCATCAAGAAGAGAGGTTCCTCAATCTCAAGAGATCAGAGAGTGATTTCTCACACAAAGAAGTTGACACAATGTCACATCCATCACCTGTAGAAACACTGTTACATCATCTCTTTATCTATATTCCCCTTACAATCCATCATTGACACCTTTTTCTTCTTTCACTTCAATGTAACGCCTGTGTTGCATCTAACCTAAAAAGCGTGTAATGTCCCAGGATGCGATCCGAGACAAGGAAGTTGACAAAAGATCACTGTGACACAGAAATCAGTTGTTCAGATGGTGTGGTTGGTAGTATAACATCAGCCTCTCATGTCACTTGAAGCAAAACATCAGCCAACAGCTGGCAATGAGTTCCCCCTTTTCCATTTCTGAACTGGTCACCACCAATATTAACGCACACAGTTTGCATTTTCTGTTCCTGCTAATATGGCATCCTGGCCGTTTGTCCTTCAAAATCACAGCAGCGCCTAGCAAACCTTCCTTGGGTTGCACTTAAACAATGTTGTTTGTATCCACTATGGTGTGTGTCACACTGTTCAACAACTACTATGCTCTCTTCCAAGCATACTGACAGGTCAGGATCAACCACAAACACATGTAATGACGATGACCTTTCTGCCAATTATGTGCTTAACATTTGAAGATCTCCATGGAAGCTTTTATCAGATTCTTTTTCAAAACCATTCAATAAAAACAGGGAAAATGACACTCAAAAGTTTATTTCTAACCACTGAATTTTGATTTGCTACTTCATTTTTTTTTTTTTAATGATGTCAATCTACATTTCATTCACCAACTTTTTTTTTTCTTTCAGGGGGCTAACCTGTCAACAACCATACAGAATTCCAACATAATTTCATTCTGAATTTCTGATAATCTCTTTTCTGAGGCATACTACAGACTTTTCCTGGTTTGGCTTCAACCCTGTAGTGATGGCAGACACTGTTGACACACCCAGATCTATGGCCTGCTGCACGCCATGAAGATAACCTCATGACAAACACTGTGTTGACACACCCAGATCTATGGCCTGCTGCACGCCATGAAGATAACCTCATGACAAACACTGTGTTGACACACCCAGATCTATGGCCTGCTGCACGCCATGGTGAAGATAACCTCATGACAAACACTGATCGTCAGGTAAAAACCTCTGCCTCTGCAGTCTGCCCCACTTCCCACTCACACCAGCCTTCCATCACCTTACATAGCCCCATGTGTTACACACTCTCCACAAAAATATCAGAAATTCAAAACAAAATATATATGCTTGTTTTTTCTTGTTTCTTCCTTAACTAGCAGCTGTTTTGTCATCTGAAAACATTCCTCCACACTGACACCAGGTGAGCACGCCCGACTTAGAAAGAAGTCATGTTCAGGCAACTCAAACTGCAGCTGTTCCCTACCACCCCCTACTCTATTACAACCCAAATAAGGCTTCTCTGTTACTGAGTGTTTCAGTGGGACTTGCCAGAGTGCCAAGCTAGAATGATCAACAACGGCATCCACAATCGTAAAGCTGATTTGAAAATGTGATTAAAACTGTTCCCTTCTACCACTTCTAGCTGTGTGATGGTGATTTATTAATACACATCCCTTCTACCAGTTCTAGCTGCACGATGGTGATTTAATACACTGAGTAAAAGAATCATGCAAATAAGAGATGACCTCCAAATGTAGATAAATCATTCCTTTGCTAAACAAATCACACACCTTAAAATTTCATTTTTAAAAAGTCCTATCTTATAAAACTTGGGAATACAAAAAATAAAATAAACAAACAAAAGAGTTCTACTGCGCATGTGTATGCATGCATGCTCATTTTTCAAAATTTCTAAGTCTAAATCAATCGTCCAATCCTTTTCGTTTTAAGTTTCAGCCAAGCTGACAGTAAGACAAATGATTCTGAATCAACAGCAAATCATCCTGTTTTTGGTTCTGCACAACACACCCATGTTGGTTTTTTCGATTGTGTAATTTTAACAAGAAACGCATCATCATCAGTGTCAACACAAAAACAGCCAGAGCAACATAAAGACATATCCCGTACCTGTCTCAGCAGAGCCGATAGAAACGATTAACAGTGAAAATAGACACACAGCACAAGCAACAGGAACAGAACAAAACAAAACAAAAAAACCACCTTCAACAGCAAAAAGGGGGAAACCTGACTGAAGATATTGTCAGCAAGAAACAACACTTACCAAAAAACAAGATATACTGGCCCTGACTACATCAAACACGATAACAAGTTCAACACCCATTTCAATCAGCTTGAAGAGGAGAACAGTATTCCCCCCCGAAAAAAAAAAAAATCAAAAAAAAGAAACCCGTCTTATGTGATCTCATGTGTGCTGTGCAAAACCCCATAAACTGGATTCCCCAGCTTATCTGACTGACTGTGACCATTCGTCTATTGACATTAACCGTTCTGATAATCCTTTTCAGTGTCATTCTTTGTCACCTATCCATGACAGTACCTTACTGATATTCCTTTTCAGTGTCATTCTTTGTCACCTATCCATGACAGTAACCTTACTGATATTCCTTTTCAGTGTCATTCTTTGTCACCTATCCATGACAGTAACCTTACTGGTATTCCTTGTCACTGTTGTTCTTTGACATCACTGTCGTTCTTTGTCACCTATCCATAGTTTACAGCCACCCGAAAGCACTTACGAAATTCGTCTGACGAACCGAAAGTAGAAATGGAAAATCTTGTGAGAGGAGAATCGTGTGAGACCTTTATGGATGCAAAGCATGTCACGTTCATCCCTCTGCTGGTTTCACTTCGATTGTACTTCAAGACTTCACTCCAGCCTCCTGAGTGAGCAATATCCTGTTCATTATAACCGAGTTTAAAGACACTAAGTCTGCTGTGACAGCACTTACAGCTGACAACTGGGTTGCTCTGGACCAGGCATCAAAACTGGACTGAGAAGTAAACAAACTGTACAAAATGTCCAAAACTGTGGCCCTCTTGTGGACACAGCACAGCCCCCAAAACAAACGGAAACGAGGAATTATATAAAGGAGGTATTGGGGGTGAGCTGAAGGCGGGAAGCTTCAGTACAAAGGTCCTAAGTTGTATAATTTTCATACAATCAGTGTGCTCAAACGATGCATTTAAGTACCAGCATAGATAGCCAATCAGGAGGGGGAGGGGGTTTTCATCAACGATACACTTCAAATTTGGCAGGTTAATATTTTGTTGTGCTGTACTTGCTTCGTCTTATTTACTTTTAAGTTTGTGTTATTTAACCACGCAACTCATCGTGTTATTTAGAATGTGTTTCTTGGCACTCGGTTCAGCAGATTATCAAACAACAAAGACAGGTGTTATTTCTGTGTGAAATGTTTACATCCTGTTACATGAAAAAAAAAAAAATTTGAAACAATCACACAAACACACATTCCCTTCTTTTTTTCTTTTCTTTTTTAAAAATATGTAAAAAAAAAAAAAAAAAAATAAAAAAAACAAAAACATGCTGGTTGTGTGTATGCGTGTGTGTGTGTTTGGATGATGGTAAGACTCATGATAATAAATTTATAAGAAGCATGCAAGTCCCTCATGAAAAGTTTCATACACTTCAGCTATGAGAACACAAAACCTAACATTTCAAATTCAAACACTCTTAAAGCACCTTGCACTCTTGTGCATTTCTATACTAGACTGAATCATCTTTTTCAAAGCTTGTTTATGTGAATCATTTGGGTTAAGAAAAAAAGTTTCAATAAAACACCAGTTCATTTCAGACAAACTCCAAAGACAACTGATTATATAAATAAGCCTGGAATGCTCCCGGTATACAAATTAATCACTTTATAATAACACATTATTCACTGCTAGTTTTCTCTGTTCTCAGATTACTTGGGACCCCAAGAAGAATGGAGAAGTGAACAGAAATCACATCAGTACAAGACAGGACTGACTATTCCTTTGCTCACACACCCCTCACCCTCCTTTCACCCCTCACAGAATGTCTGTCTGAATGGCAAGGAGGATATCAAGCATCACAGCCATATTTCTCATCATTTTTTCCCTCCCTCTGTTATGTATACCAGTCACCACTTATTACATGTATATACCAAGTATGGATGGGGGTGGCCAATAACCTCCAAATGAAACATTCCAAAAAATATATATATATATATTTTTTAATATCTAAATTCTTTCCATCTAAACTCAAAACAGATACAGAGGCAACAACAAAGGAGACCAGCAACACAGGGGACGAGACAAAAACGAAATCCACAGAAACACAAGCCTTTCCATTCATGGAATCAAAACTGAGAAGCTGTGTCGTTGGATAGAACGGCCGTGAGACGTAAAACATAACTCCAATTCAATTCCAGAGTCCTCTTTAAAGCTTTGGTATCGCACCACCCAGGCAGACAGCTGTGGTTTTTTGTCCCCTCTGCCACCAACCGCTTTCTGTGTAAAACAGCTCTCTCTCCCTATTTCTCTCTCTCTCTCTCGAAGCCCACAAACAGCTACAAAATGAACATTCTTTTCCTGGCCTCTCTCTCACTCTCTCTCCTGCCTGCTCACTAACCGACCCCGGTAGCCTCTCAAGCAAAATACTGGTACGGGCGTGCCTTGATGGGACCGATCTGGTACGTGGCGTACACCCCTGCGGTGGCCGGCCCTGACGAGTTGAGATAGCTGGCTCCCCCGGAGTAGTGCGGGTGCACCTGACCCGACGGGAAGGTGGGGATGGAGGAGGTGTGCAGCACCGAGTGCATGTGCGCCGGCAGTGGGTGCGCCGTGTACTGCACATGGCGGGGGCTCTGGTGGGCAGGAGGGGGCGCAACAGAGGGGGAGAAGGGCCCGTACTGGCCCACGCTGGCGGCCGTAGCGGCCGTGAGGGCTGCGGCCATCTGGTGCTGCTGGTGAGCCGGGACCAGGTGGTAGTGGTGGATTGGGGAGCCGTGCAGGGCGGCCGCTCCTCCATGACGGTAGTCACTGTACACACCACACACACACACACACACACCCTGTGTCAGCACTACATGGGGATATGTAACACGCTGTACACACCCTGTCAGCATGACGTGGTGCACAACACACTGTACACACCACACTCACACCCTGTGTCAGCACATCATCAGGCTTCGTGACATGTTGTACACACCACACACACCCTGTGTCAGCATGACATGGTGCATAACACGCTGTACACACCACACACACAAGACACCTGCACCTACCTCTGTCAACATGACATTGGGCGTCGAAACAAACTGAACACATCAAACACACCCTGTGTCAGCACGACATGGTGTATAACACGCAGTACACACCACACACAAGACACCTGCACCACCTCTGTCAGCATGACGTGTAACACTCTGTACACACCATCCACAGACATCTTCACCACCCTCTGTTAACACACAATCAGCCTTCACATCACACCACTCAATAGTCTGTGTTGTCTACAGTCACCTTCATGTCTCCTACACACAACACACAGACATCCTTCATCATTTCTATCAACACAACATAGGCCTTCGTAACTCATCATTCTTCTTCTGCAGTCATGGGCTGCAACTCTCACTTTCACTTGAATGTACAGGTGGGCTTTTACATGTATGACCGTTTTTACCCCGTCAAGGAGGCAGCCATACTCGGTTTTCAAGGGTGTGCATGCTGGGTATGTTGTTTCCATAACCCACTAAAACACCGACATGAATTAATTACACAATCGTCATGTGTGTATTTTATCTTCTGTATGAGTATACAAATGAAGGAGGTTCAGGCACTAGGGAGACAGAAAAATGTCCACCCTAAACCCACCAGATGCACTGAAACCAGGGATCCAACTCGGGGAAGCTCTGGCAAGAATCCAGTGCTGTAAGTTCAGTTTCAGTTTCAGTAGCTCAAGGAGGCGTCACTGCGTTCGGACAAATCCATATACGCTACACCACATCTGCCAAGCAGATGCCTGACCAGCAGCAAGTGCTCTAACCAGTTGGATAATGCACCCGTCCAACACACTGTTCAAAAGTCCTTGTGGTTTTCGGTCATCTTCATGTGTCCTGTCTTCATAATGCGTCAGGTGTGTCTGAACATGCATCATCTTTCTTAACAACAGGCACAGAGGATTTGTTTGATCCTGATCAATACACACACACACACACACACTGATCAATACACACACACACACACACTGACACGCACACACACACACACACTGGCACACAGACATACACTGACTGGCACACACCGTCACAGTGGCACATATACACACACACAAACGCGCGCACACACACACACATAAACACTTCCACACACACACACGCACATACACATAAGATCATGAGAAACGTCTCATTGACTATTTGAACACACAAAGCAGAGACTAGAAATGCTGGCAGTCTCAGATTATGCTACTTACTGGGGGCCAAGGATATTCTACAGGAACTGGCATGTTGAATCAGGTTTAATATTCAATCTGGTGGCACAATGAATTAGGCTCTAACTGATTAATGTACTGTTGCCAATGAGTTTGGAACAGTGTACCAGCCTGCCTGGCAAAGTGGCTACCATCACAGACTGATGACAAGGCAGACAACATTCGAGGCCCCACCATGATATATATATATATGACAGTCAGTCGTGTCTCACTATGACCATCAGAACAGCCGAGGAGGCAACTGCTGTTCCAACTATTTGGGCTAGAATTTGATTATAGTGGAGAGTGTCTTGCCCAAGTACATCCCCACTCTCTCGACCAAGAGGGTTTAGGACAGTCGGTGTTGGGATGGTTCCCAAAGGCCAACTAACCCACCATGATAAGTGGGTTCTTTAAAACGAGGCCGGCTCCTAACAAGAGCTGAGTGTGCTAGGGGCTCAAACGGAAAGACTGACCAATCAACTGAGGATCATCCACTTCACGGATGCCTCTTTGGGGGAGCTGCTCAAATTTCCTGACCAACAGTCCTAACATCTGTATCCCTCTTGCCTGGCTGACGCTGGGATGTATCATGAAAGGATGCCTAGAGTACAGGCTTGTCATGTAGTCCCAAACCTCAATGGACATCCGTAGCAGCACTACAATCATCATTACTATTCACTGTTCATACAGAAAAAAATATGATCACAAACTCAGTAACCTTTGGTTTCAAGAGATCAGTCTCAACTCCTCTGAACTTCCATGTCTGGGAAGAGTTCCTGTCAAAGTCTTCAATGTTGGATGATTCATAAAAAAGCATGGGGGTGGGGGTGGAGCTAGGGGTGGTTGGAAAACTGTGTATAGAAACAAGCATAATTCGATCCTGTTTCAAACGACCTTTATTTCAGCACATCAAGACGTCATTTTTTAGCATGCATTCACACTTTCCTATAAAAACCACCTGCGGACTTCCAGCTGGGAGGGAGCGTTGAGGAGCACGGCCGGCTGTCCCAGCTGAACACTGGCCTGCACAGGTGACAGGTGACCCACGCCTGCCCCTGCTGCCCCCACCCCTCGGCTCAGAGTGAGGCTGGCTGGCGGCGCCCTCAGGTGGCGCGATGCGGAGGCCCCGACGTGTGTGGCCGATGGGAGCTTACTGTGGGAGGAGGCGGGCATCACTCGGACTGTGGGAGACACGTACGCCAACTTGCCCTGCGCTGCTGCTGTGGAGATCTCCACCTGAAAGCAAAGGGAAGACGTTTGTATTGGAAAAAAACATTTACCAACATCATTTTAAGTTGACCGCATTTCTGACAACTTTCTGAAATGGGTTACAAAAACTCCAAGGATTAATAAGATTCCTAAACAATCTGCACAGTCACTTACTTAACTGTAATCATCCTTGCCAATCTCATCACCTCTGCCAATCTAAAGGCCAACCAACCATCACCCACCTCAGGGCGAGGACTGCGGTTGGACTTGATTCTCTCCACACTGGGGTGGGGGTGCATGAGCAACGTGGCAGAAGGTTCAGACTTTGGAATGTAGGGCGCCACCTTGGCCTCGCGGACACGGCTGCTTCGTGGGGTGACCTCGTGCCCGACAGGGGCGGGCACCACGCCAGAACCGGCCAGGCTGGTTCCAGGCGCGGAAGAGGAGGAGGA
This sequence comes from Babylonia areolata, assembly GCF_041734735.1. NCBI lineage: Eukaryota > Metazoa > Mollusca > Gastropoda > Neogastropoda > Buccinidae > Babylonia > Babylonia areolata. Next base: position 33,461,899 of record NC_134902.1, on the reverse strand, counting down.
AGAGGAAGAGGAGGCGCTAGGCAGAGAGGGGTCACCATCGATGTAACACCCCAGGCCGTGTCTGGTCTGTGTGGTGTGGTGGTGGTGGTGGTGGTGGTGGTGGTGAGAGGGTGGGTTGGAGTGGTCTCCTCTGTTTTCTGTGAAAGTTACCTGGGGCACCAAACGTCCAGTGTGAGGTAGGGGAGAGAAGGGACCCTGATGGCTTACAGCTGACAGTATTTCAACACACCATTTTTCAAATGTGGTAATATATTGCTTTTTGACTCCCCCCCCCCCTCCCCCCCTCCCCAGTTAGTGCTGTGGATTTTGTATGGTTCAGACTCAAAGCCACATTCAACTTGATCGTTGACTGTAATGATGTAAGTTAACTTCATCTGCATGTAAAATACCTGTTGCCTGCTGACACCCGTTTTAAAAACTTCCAGAATATCACGAAATCAAACCCAAGAAACTGTTCACTTCTTAGACTTCCAAATGTTCAGAGTGCAACAGTAAATGAACTGAACCTTGAAAGTCTTGGAGAACTGTGCGCTCTTGCTATAAGACAGAAACTTCCTGCCTAGAAATCAATACTATCTTATCAGCATTCTGATGAAGTCTGCCTTAGTACTTGTCAAAATATGATTTAAATTCTCATGGCATTAAAACAGAGAATGAAAACAACAAGACCCCCAAAAATATAGTAATGACAGGTAAAAATGACACAGAGATCAACCAGTTTTCATGCTGTCTTCTCTGCTCCATCACATTGCAGTTCATGTTAGACATGACAGGGGCTCCTAACAAGACATTTAAACTTCTTTTCCATTTTCAATGCAAGGGCTGCAACTTCCATGTTCATTGGTGTCTACAAGTGCACTTCTTAAATGCAGCCAACACCTTTAATATTAATTTTTTTGTTTGTTTTTTTGTTTGTTTAAAGACTCCAATATTGATACGCTTCATCTAACACATCATCACATGGTGTCTTCACAATTGCTACTGCAAACAGGTGTTAATGACTGTGTTATGCTGTTCAAAGTGCAGGTTCTTTTCTCTGAGTATTTTTCCCCTGACACTACAAATATTTTCTTAACCAATAAGCAATTCAAAGGTTCTATATGCATAACATTCCAGAAGTCGTGAATTTTTTTCACACCTACTTAATAGATCAAACAAGACAGTGTACCTGTGAAATCTTTCATGTAAGGGTTATGTGTGAGAAACAGTACTAAGGTTCCATTTAACAAGACTGCCTACCTGTGAAACCTTTTCCCTATATTTTCTTTTTAGCAAATGAGGTCCTTGAAATCAATATATATATGATTGATAGTCGTGTCCGACTATGACCATCAGAACAGCAGAGGAGGCAACTGCTGTTCCGACTATTTGGGCTAGAATTTGATTATAGTGGAGAGTGTCTTGCCCAAGTTACATCCCCACTCTCTCGGCCAAGAGGGTTTTAGGACAGTCAGCGTTGGGATGGTTCCCAAAGGCCAACTAGCCCACAAGGCTGCAGCACTAAGAGCCAGTGCAATTTTGCCTCCTAGTTTGAGAGTCATAGTCCTTCACAAAAGACTAAGCTGTAAATGATTTCCCATATATAAAAACAAAAACAACACACAAAGGAGGGGGGTGGGAGAAGGTAAAGGGGTCCTACTGTTTTGGCCAGAGAGAGCGAGAGAGGTGCTTTTTGTTCTTGCATGCATATGTATGTGTAACTTTTATTGCAAACACCATGTGGGATGTGTGAGCATCAGTCTGCATTAGCTGTATTATTATCATTATAATTACACCCAAGAGCTACCTCTGAGTGTCAGTCTGCACATTATCATTATTATCATTTCTATCATCATCATCATCATCACAATGCCCAACAGCTCCTTCCTACCTTTTTGCTGCGGCGGTCACAGTTGCTGCTACTGCTGCTGCTGTTGGTGTTGCTGTTGGTGGTGGGACAGCAGAGGCTGTTGCTGCTGCCACCACTGCTGCTGGTGGAGGCCAGGAGGAGGTGGGTGCCGCTGCTGCTGTGGCTGCTCTCCCCCCCTCCTCCCCCCTCCACCACCACCTTGTGCCTGTCCACTTCCGTCACCACACCCCCGCTCCCTCCTCCCCCGACCACCACGTAGCTCGAGTTGCGCCGGCAACGCGGGTCGTCTGCAATGCAAACGTCAAAACACAATTAGTCTTCACATAGTATAAGTGTGGGTGGGGTAGGTATTCATTGAGCAGGTATTTATTCAGTGTGTGTGTGTGTGTGTGCAGTTTCAGTTTCTCAAGGTGGCATCAATGCATTCAGACAAATCCATATACGCTACACCACATCTGCTAGGCAGATGCCTGACAGCAGCATAACCCAACATGCTTGTCAGGCCTTGAGTGCATGCTTATATGTTTGTGTACCTATCAGAGTGGGTGCCTTTTTATATAATTTTGCCAGAGGGCAACACTTGTTACCATGGGTTCTTTTACAGTGCACCAAGTGCATGCTGCACACGGGACCTCGGTTTATCGTCTCATCCGAAAGACTAGACACACAGTTTGATTTTCTTGTCAAACTTGGGAGAAAGGGCGAGAGCGGGATTCGAACCCACACCCTCAAGGACTCTCTGTATATCTATACCTTCCCCAACCAGTGTCAAGCAGCCATTCTGTTTTCTTTCCTTTGCACAACAGGTAATTTTGGGGGGGTCTGGGTGAGGTGAGAGAAAACAAACAATTCATGGGGAGATCCCTGGCAAGAATCCTTCAATGCTGATGACAGTATCCATGAACAATTTTTTTTTTTTTTTTTAAGCACACAATGTTTTCAAATGTAAAATGCACATCATAAAATTTTTACACTCACAACATCCGTACTGCATCTTCACTTTTGATAAACAAAAGGAAATTTTCTATCTAAAATTACGTTTAAATAACATACTTACCGTGACCCAACTAGTGCAGACTCCGGCAGGGGTCTGACATTCCTGTCCTGTGCAAACTACTATCCGCCTATGCGGAGCAGACGAAACTACGGCCGATAACCTCCCGGAAGTAGGTAACCTCCCCTTGTTTTTGGAAAAGAACCACTGGTAAGAACGGTCACAATAGTTATTAACGCAACAGTGGATACTTAATTACCTGTGATAATTATCACCATCACCACACCCTCATCACCATCAACAAATCCTCTGATCTTCTTGACTTGGATTGATCAACTGACTGATATGGATACTTACATAACGCCAACCCTCAGTCAGAAACCACGCTGATGATATGGATACTTATGCAATGCCTATCCTCAGTCACAGACTGAGCTTTAACTCTTTCCATACGAACGGCGAAAGAGACAACGTTAACAGCGTTTCACCCCAATTACCATCATCAAAATATTGTAAGCGGAAGGCTCTTATACTGAAGACGTGAATGTTGACAAAGAATACCACAATTCTGACGACGGAAGCTAAAGGTTGGGTCATTCAGACACCCACTGGACATCCGAGGGGTCTGTGTAGAGGAGAAGAGAGGACTGGCCGTACTGAGTGAGTTAAGCGCTTTACAGTCATTTACACAACTGGCTGCCTACCTGGGCACAGCCAACTGAGAACTGCTTTTAGGCACTCAATAGGAAATTTTCTATCTAAAATTACGTTTAAGTAACATACTTACCGTGACCCAACTAGTGCAGACTCTGGCAGGGGTCTGACATTCCTGTCCTGTGCAAAGTACTATCCGCCTATGCAGAGAAAACGAAAGTACTACGGCCGATAACCTCCCGGAAGTAGGTAACCTCCCCTTTGTCCCCCTGGCTAGCACCCTCTTTTTCCGGCAGCCATCTTGACACCTGTTCCTGTGCACTTCATACGGCTAATTTTTTTTTCTTCACATTTTCTATCTGTCTATCGATTCTTTGGCGTTTCTGTTTTGTGTCCAATTATGTCTTCAAACAGGCTCAATCATCAGTTTTCTTTGTCATTCAGTCAGGCTTCACACACACACACACACACACACAAACATGCACAAAGTATCAAAGCACTCACCGAAACTGTCACCGGCAGCAGAGGCGGCAATGTGGCTGTCAGAGATGCTGGAGGTCATGTAGCCATTCTCTCCCCTCACCTCAGCACCTCGCCCCCTGTTAACACTTCCTACAATTAACACATTTATCACGTGTCCTGGCTTCCTTTTTTTGTTTATAGCTTAATCAAAAACCTAATGATAACAGTCCCACAGCCTTTTACAGCCATCATGGCAGTGAATTCATATCCACTGTGTCTAGGGCTCAGCATGGGAAGGCGGGGCCCAGCCCTCTCCTTCAGCTGTGTTAACTCTCTCCATACGAACGGCGAAAGAGACGACGTTAACAGCGTTTCACCCCAATTACCATCATCAAAATATTGCAAGCAGAAGGCTCTTATACTGAAGAGGTGAATGTTGACAAAGAATACCACAATTCTGACGACAGAAGCTAAAGGTTGGGTCATTCAGACACCCACTGGACATCCGATGGGTCTGTGTAGAGGAGGAGAAAGGACTGGCCGTACTGAGTGAGTTAATCTTCCCCAACTGAAGTCAGGTACTCATTCACACCTGGTTGGAAGAAAAATCAGAGTAAAGTGCCTTTCCCGAGGACACAACACCATGCCAAAATGTGGCCTCGAATCACAATCTCTGGCACACACTGGATCAGAAGTCTAATGCCTGGTTCTGCCACAGCATCTGTATTTTATGGGGTTTTTTTTACATTTTTACTGAACAAAAAGTAATAATAAACTGATATCAAACCACCTCCAAATTTAGACAATGTATATGTCATTTGCATGTACACCCACACATCCCCACACAAACACACACAGCCTTCAACATATCAATATATTCTAAATTCCAGTTTGTTAAATTTACGTAACATTGCTTAGTCACTGTATACATCTAACATATCAAGATTAGTTCAAACAAAATGCAACAATGCAACCAGTCAATCGCATGAATGTGGGGAAAACAGACAAACATTTGGATGGACTGATGGTGATCCACTTGGCACTTAGTGCCTCTCCCTTATCACAAGCTTGTCCCTCATGAAAACCTTGCATTCAACACATCACCACTACCAGTCCCATGACACTACAACTGACAACACAACTCTCTGCACCCCACGCCCCACCTCCCGACACCACAAGAGCAAACAACCCCTGTCTCACTCACCCTTTGGAGCGACTGGAGGAGGGGACATGGGAGGAACCGCGGTGATGATGGCTGCTGCTGCTGCTCTGAGCCGGAGGCTGATGGGAGGAGGAGTGGTGGTTACCATGGTGATGGTGGTGGTGGTGGTTGTGGGAGGAGGAGGGCAGGCCCCGGCGCTCGCTCTCATCCTCGCTGTCGGAGCTGATGGTGATGACGCTGTGCGAGGGCGAGGGGGAGTCGCGGATCACGATGGCATGAAGGGTGTCCGGCTGGGGAGGGGGGCGGGTGTCCGAGGAGGAGGCGGCGGGGTTGTGGGCCATAGTCCACAGGGAGCTCCCCACGCGCAGGAGCTCCTCGGCCCCCAGGAACTCCCCGCCACCACCATGGGGAGGTGTGCTCTCCTTCACCCGCTTCTTCACCGGGGACAGCTGGGTCGACGTGCCCTCCTTGTTGGGCCGGCTGCACGTGTGTAAAGGGAGGGGGCGGGAAGACAGGGAGACAGAGAAACAGAGTGTGAACAAGGAGTCAAGATATTGTCGACATCAAAGCTAGTGAACAAAGAGTAGGATAGTGTCTACACCAAAGCTTACCAACTGTGACGATCTTACAACTAACTCTCCCACTCAAATCCTCTCAATCCTCTATGAGGAGAGAGAGAGGGGCAGGAAGATTAAGTCAACACTTGAGGTAACAAACTGCAAGTGGATCTTACAACTAACTCTCCCACTCAAATCCTCAGTTCAATCTTCCATGAAGAGAGAGAGGGACAGACAGAAAGACTGAGCAAAGAGATGCTGACAACACCAAAGACTGAGCAAAGAGATGTTGACAACACCAAATCTAACAGGGATACAAACAGTGAACAAAGATATGCTGTTGATACCAAAGCTGACAAACTGTAAGTAGTATAAGGATCTGACGATTTACCTCTACCATTCTAATCCTCTGTACAAATCATCCAGTCTACTTTACAAATCCAATTTACTTCACTGGAAACAACTTAAAATGTCATAAGTGCAAATTCTTTCTCTTGCTGCACTGATTCATTGCAATCAATGATTTGTTCATTCATTCCATCACAAATAGCAGAAGTTGTTTTTTTCAAGCTCCTCTATTAGCACTACTGTGATACAAATCCCAGAATATTAAGCAAACAACTTTGAAAAGAAAAAAAAAACAGTGTACATTTAAAACAAACTTTCTTGGCTTTCTAATCATGATATAAACATGATCAAACTCTTTCTAGTAAAAACATAAACAAGCACAAAGCTAACGCAGTTGTGACAGTCAGTAAACACACAGATGGAGATCCACTTTTGACCTACGAACATTATTCCACTTCAATTCAACCACCCATCAAACCAATGTGAACTAAAATGCTGGTTATGCACCAGTATACAATGATACGTGATATTTCTATGTGCTCTAAGTACCTGCTGCTCACGGAACCTCAGGTTTATTGTCTCATCCGAAAAAACATTCAGTATTCTCTTCTCACTCATTCTTGACAAAAGTCAGAATCTCTAACACAACCAATGATCATTATCATTACTTCTCCCCTGCCCCTCCCCCCTATCCTTCCATTCCTAGTCCTGTGACCAGCGTGTGTGTGGACCTTCACCTTTGCTTTGTGTTTCTCTTGCTGCTGGAGTGGGAAGCGGCAGCAGCGTAGTGAGAGGACAAGGGGTAGTTGGAGGGCACCAGCCCCATGTTCCACTGCTGAGACCCAGAACTCTGCACAACAGTATCATAAATAACATCAAGAATGTTACTTTATACATATAACGCCTTTTCTTTAAATACAGCTCTGGGTGCTTTACAACTGTACATGTTTCAATATATACATACATACATATATATATGAAGGCAATAAAACATAGCAACTTGATTTAAGATGCAATGAAAGACATATCAACAAGTACCTTGAGGAACACTGTTTCAGGATAAGAAACAATGCCATCAAATTATCCTGATAAGTTCTTCTATTGCTAGTTCAATACAAAAACAGTAACACCACAGGAAACCTAGCTGCAATAAAAGAACATAAACAAAAAGAAATGTGTTGTGAATTAACTCATTCTGCCCCAGGGAAGGTTATAATCAGTGCTGAATGAGTTAACCCCTTCTACCCCACAACTACATGCCTGATACAACTCCCCCTGAACCAATGTAACAAGAGACCAGCGCAGTAAAAAAACAAACAAAAAACAAAACAAACAACCAGGGTGATTCACTGCAGCCACTTTAAATTGCTTGTTTTACAACACAGTATCACCAAACTTTAAGGAAAGGATAGAAAGTGAATGTCACTTCCATCAAACTGTCACTATTTTCTTCTTCACTGCTGTCATAATTAATAAACACTTCAGCTACTTCTTCTGCAGTCAGTCTTCTGCATTCTGCGTCTAAGATGAAAGACATTTTGAAGAATAAAAGAACTGACAAAAATCTAAGCTTCATTTTATCATTTCCGGAATCCATATAAGATTCGGTTTAAAGGCCAAAGTACCAAGCAATAAGAAACTAAACTAGAGTTCAGTTCAGTTACTCAAGGAGGTGTCACTGTGTTCGGACAAACCCATATACAATATACCACATCTGCTAAGCAGATGTCTGATGAGCAGCGCAACCCAACACGCTTAGTCAGGCCTTGCTCTCCCATTCTAATCTGAACTAAACTAGAACGGTGAGTTGGTACAAGAATACTCGAACAAGGTTCTACAGTTAACTCGTACCTGAAGAGGAATGAGTTAAGAAACAGGTTTTGGAAAAAAAGGAGGAGGGGGAGGAAGAGGGGGAGGAGGAAGAGGAGGAGGGTAGGAGGAGGAGGAGGGGGAGGAGGAGGAGGGGGAGGAGGAGGGGTAGGAGGAGGAGGAGGAGGGGGAGGAGGGAGGAGGGAGGAGGGGGAGGAGGAGGGGTAGGAGGAGGAAGAGGAGGGGTAGGAGGAGGAGGAGGGTGAAGGGGAGGGGGAGGAGGAGGAGGAGGAGGGGGGGTGGGGAGGGGGAGGGGGAGGGGGAGGAGGAGGAGGGGGAGGCAACTGCTGCGTGCTCACCATGAGGGAGGACCGCCAGGTGTCTGCGGACGCGGTGAGGGTGTCTGGGGGCACCAGGGTCTGGGTCACCGTGCGCTGAGAGGTCAGGGCAGGCACGGGCGGCCACGGCCCCATCAGCACCTGACGACTGGCTGGCCACGAGTTGACGTGGGCGTTCTGCAACCACACACACACACACATGAACACTCAGCTGAGATTGAACTGTTCCTTGAAAGATACACAAGTTGATGTGGGCATTCTGCAACCCTCCCCCCCACCCCCCCACATACACACGCACACATAAACGCTCAGCTGAGATTCAATTGTTCCCTGAATGGTACACAAGTTCAAGTGAGCGTTCTACAACTACACACACACACAAACATAAACACTCAGCTGAGACTGAATTGTTCCTTGAAAACTGCATTAGTTGACATGGGCATTCTACAACCACACACACACACACACACACACACACACACACACACACTCAGCTGAGATGAGTCATTCCTTGAAAGGCACACAAGTTGAAGACAGCATTCTGCAACCACACACACAGATGCTCCACAGAGATAGCATCGTTCCTTTAAAGGATTAGTCAACAGATGTCCTTTTGTTGAGAAATCATCAAGATCATCATTCCTTGAAAGCAATCGTCAACAAAACTCGCTAATTCAGAAAAATAAACCCTAACAATATGCCAACAGTAATGAGTATTTGCTCTTCTGTTATAAGCAATGAAATGCTAACCAATACACATTTGCTCTGAACATTCAGTAGTCTTTCACACGTGTAAAACTTCAAAAACCTTTTAGTAATTTTTAGACATTTTTGGCAGCCATGCCACAGTCTTTAGGGGCATTGGCCAGCTGGGAATTTTTATACTTTTAAAATCAACCAACCAGAGTTAGAGATTTTGATCACTAATATTTATATTTGATTTTCTGGTGATTTTCTCCATGCATAGACACATGGAGAACATGCATTCAGACAGGTTTGCAAGAAAGGCGACCTGGAAGATGGTGAAAAAAAGTCCAATAAACAGGCAATGCAGTGGATCAAACTTCAATCCAATAGACTTGAAGTCTGTGCACTAGCCATTCAACTGTCAAGCCTGCCATTCAAGCACACTGCAGATGACACATGTTGGTCACTTTTATACACAATTTAACAAATGATTTACCAAGAAGAACAATGTACTCGTAAATATTTTTCTGATCTCACAGAGGCTGTACAATTCCTTTTTTTTTTCTTTTTTTCTTTTTCTCTTCTTTTTTTAAATCAAAGACTGCAACCAGAAAATTATGTACATCAACATGTGCAAGTCAGAGCTGGAGATGTGCACACAAAACAGAACACATACAAGATGGAATGGGGTGGATGGTGGAATGACAAAATGCAACACAAGGTAAAGAGAAAAATCGACAGGGGGAAAAGCCTGCAAGAAAAATAATAAGCCATATACTGAAACCGAAGAAAAAGAATTACACATTTTACAGTCTGAATACAAAACACACCAAAAATTCTTTTCAAATGTAACATCATGACTGTTTCTGATTTATTCGTAAGCATCATCATAACAACACTGAACACACACAGAAGGGTGGCTTCCTTTCCAACACAGGACACACGTTTCTGTACACTCCAATAAAACATCAGAACAAAGAGTGACAGTTTAACTGTCAGGGAGGACAAACAGATGGAGGAAGATGACAGGCAGGACAAGACAGGAAATGAGAAAGTGACAAAGTGTGTGTGTGTGTGTGTGTGTGTGTGTGTGTGTGTGTGTGTGTGTGTGTGTGTGTGTGTGTGTGTGTGTGTGTGTAGAGGATGTGGGGGATCAAAAGACAACAGATCAAGATGTAGGACAATACAGCAGGCAATATCTGGAATAAAAACAGAGGGCAATATAAAAACAAAAACAAGAACACACACACACACACACACACCAAAGCAAGTGTTTTCTCCAAAATGCTGCAGACATTATCAAAATAACCACCACCGACTGAACAAAGAAGAAAAGACTCTGTCAAAAAATATGCCAAGCTTAGATTAGTAAAGAATTCATTGTGTTAAAAAGAGCAGACTAGCTCCTAAGACTACTATGCACCAATCAAAATCACTGTATTCAACAACACTGCCACTAATAATAAAGCTCTTGGCACAGGATACTGCCCTGTCCCAAAAATGATACAAAGAAAAAAACTTGGGTTAGTCCACATGCCAGTATATATTTTTTTTCTACTTGCACTGTTTTTTCACGACAATCCAGACAGAATTAATCAGTTACCACAAGCCATCAATGCATGCCAAGCATTCCCCAGATCTTGCGTCCAGTTTCTGAGAGAACAAGGCCGAGGCACATGAAATAAGCCAAGTAAATGCACCAGCCAGCCTGCCTGTAAGTGGTAATGGACTCCTGCTCAGTATCACAAGTCAAAAGGCACAACATCATATAACTATAAGAGACTGAACTTGTACCTGCGCTTTGTGCATCTGGCATTTTAAGTGTACTAAGAGTAGAAAAGTGCGACAGGGGTGGTGGTGTGTGTAGAATCTTTAAAAGCTCATGTCTTTATTTCTTTGTGAATGTTCATATGAGTCTACGCATATACATGGAAGTGTGTGACACAAGGGTGAAGTGGTTTGGATCGGTTTCTCTAGTCATACTGTTCTTGGGGTTCTCGTGTACATAAAAGTGCATAATCCAAAGTGTGACGTGGTGTGGATCAGTTTCTATAGTCACTGTCTTTTCTTGGGCTTCTCTCACCTCCAACAATACAACTTAAGCTTCTCAACCTTTTCATAATACTTGAAAACATGCGGTCGATTCAGACGTGTCCACTGAACAGAACACTCCCACCAACAAAAAATGGTAATTTTATTCTAGATCTCATGCACTATGTTTCAAGATGCTGCCTTCCTTTCACAGGTGCACCCCCGTAACCATGTGCATGTGTGTGTGGGACAGAAGAGTGTAAGTCTATATATGTGCGTCAGTTTTATGCCAGAACACAATCAAGCCACAGGTACAGCTCTGTCCCAGCTTCAAACTTTCCCAGCTCTCCCCTTCAATCCAGCACCTCTGGCCAGAAACGCTGATTTAAGAATGTGAGGCAGAAGAAGGAAAAGATTTTTTTTTTTTTTTTTTTTAAACACACAGAGGATCAAAAGCTCTGTCAATGTCCAAAAACAGTCAAGCACAGGCACAATCAAAGAGCTGGAGATTAAAAAAAGAAAGAAAGAAAAATCACCACCATACCAAATCAGCAGACAGGAGACAAGACAGCAGCAATCACACACACACTAGTCAGGGGCAGAGGTGAGTACTAACCAACCAAACATACACAAGGTTGATCAGGATGCAAACACTATCCATCCAAACTAAAAACAACTACTATTAAAAAAAAAGGAAGAGGGATGCGAAGAAAAGAACCCAAAAGACATGGGGAGTTACATACGGCCATGAGGACGGGTCTACCATTGTCAATCATGGTGACAGGAGTCAGATGCTGGGAGGGAACAGTCTGCCCAAACAAACGCACTGGCCAGTCACATCACTCTCTCACAAACCACCACCACCACCTTCACCGTCCACCTCTTTCCCCTCTCACCACCCTTCTTCAAGTTCTCAGCACTATCTAACCAGATCAACAGCATTTGTGTGGGTCAGCGTAGTTAACTGTACAGACTGTACCAGTCATAAAACAAAACAAAAAAAATTAAAAGGCTTCAGCATTTGTCAATGAGCGTTAACGATAAACTGATGTGCGATACTGATTAACTGATGTGGATATTTTCTGATTAAGCGTACGTCTACAATGTTGGGGATGGATGGAATAGAGAATGCAGGAGTGTGTGCAAATTAATAAAAAAGAATGTGTGCATTTGCTCATGTAAACTTGATGATCCTGTTACCTAGATAAACTGGTGCTACCTGGACTTGCTGCTGAAAAAAGGCTGTATTCATTGACCTGTACTATATTGCTGCCACGTGCACAGGCCTGCATTGAACTACAGAAGTTTAACACAGGCTCACATTCAGACAAATAGGAGGAGCAAAAAAAAACACAAAGAAATCATATTCAACCTTCAATCTGTACACAAAACCAGATGCGTACTTGACAAGAACTTCAGCACACGCACACAAACATTCACTATTTATGATTTCAGAGCAAAGTTTTTATTAAAAACTACCTTCTATCACAACTTTTTAATGTTCATTTGCTTCAATAAATGCCGGATTTACTAGGGAACTTTTTCTTTTATCTTTCATTTTTTTTAAAACATATAACAAGTACATGAAAACCTTGACAAATCTATCTGAAAACCCCTTATTTCCTCTGACACTGTATTTCAACCTGAAAAACCCCTTATTTCATTTGACACTATTTCAAACCTGAAAACCCTTTATTTCCTTTGACACCATATTTCAACCTGAAAACCCCTTATTTCCACTGGCACTGTATTTCAACCTGAAAACCCTTTATTTCCTTTGACACCATATTTCAACCTGAAAACCCCTTATTTCCACTGGCACTGTATTTCAACCTGAAACCCCTTATTTCCACTGGCACTGTATTTCAACCTGAAAACCCTTTATTTCCTTTGACACCATATTTCAACCTGAAAACCCCTTATTTCCACTGGCACTGTATTTCAACCTGAAAACCCTTTATTTCCTTTGACACCATATTTCAACCTGAAAACCTCTTATTTCCACTGGCACTGTATTTCAACCCTAACACCACTGATCTCATCTGATACCAAATTTCAACATGAAGAACCATGATTTCCTTTGAAACCGTATTTCAACCTGAAGACCATACATTTCCTCTGACACTTTTTCAAACCCGTCAAGTTTCTACACTCTCCTACCAGCAGTCAACCCACTAATATATGCAACAGTTCCTGGCCTGACCCCCACCTTAAACAGACCAGGTTTCATGAGTCCTCTCTCCATGGCTCAGATGCACTACTCTAAACAAACCAATAAAGGTGGAAGGCTGGGAATGCCTAAAAGAAAAATATATGGGAGACACAATTCTAATGTCCATGCAACCTATGGCACAACTAAATACAAAGAAAACATGGGACAAATTGAACAGTGGAAAGAAAGAAGAAAAAAAACAAAAACAAGAGCGAGAATATGATGGAAAAAAATTGTCAGAGCCTGAGCAGGTAATTAATTTCTCTGTAGAGCCGAAGCAGGAAATTCTTAGTCTTCATACACTACATCATACTTAAACATGTGAAAACGTCCATCTCTGGTTTAATAATAATAACACAACAAAAATTCTGGATGATTTTCTGCTGCAACTAAAGTACATTAACAATGACTCATGAAAATGATTTGCCTGGTACTTTTCTTTTCTTAATGGAAGGCTGATCTTAGCTGAGTCCAGTGCTTTCACTGGTCACCTTGCTGACTAAGCTGAGAAAATGTCAGTTACAAATATGCACAGAAAATCAAACTGCAACAAACTCTAAAAAGGAACCTTATTCAAAATATGTGTTCACTCAAGACAAAATCTGTACCCAAACCACAGGGTAGATTCACAAATATTTTGCTTGATTTGGGTAATATCATCAAACAGCAATGCAGATGCCTCAAAGTCAACAATCAGTCCACATATTTGAACGCCACAGAAAATAAAGAGAGAGAAAAAAAAAACTAATTGTAAAAAAAAAAAGAAAAAAAAAGACTACTTCTGCAGAAGATATACTGTAGAACAGAAGACATTTCTAATTTACTCTCCAGTTAAAAACTTTTAAAATCTTAAATATACAAGTGATTATTCCCCAAACAATGCTCAAGATCATAAATATTCACAATATCACTATATCCTACAAGAAACGGAAACAAATGTCTGTGCAGCATGAGTCTGGATTTTTTTTGCACGTTTTTTTCTTTCCCTGTCCCTGTTTTCCCTCCATAATAATCAGAACTCACCTGACTGATTAACTGTGGCTGGAGTTGCAGAGTCTGAGGAGCTTGGGTTACCATAGAAACAGCATTTGGCCGACTTGGGGAGTTGAGACCTGTGAGCATTCATCTCTGTCATTAAAACTGTATAAAACTACACGATAAAAGTAATATGAAAAGTTCTTTTGTGCTCACATACACCTGCACGCACACATGCACACACTCACAAGCACATATACCTGGACAGCGTAATAAGCAAGATTGGGAAGAGCTGGAGCAACCAGCGAAGGTACACACAGGGGCTCTCTCCCTCTCTCTCTCACACACACACACAAAAGCATATAATTTTATATGAAAAGCATAAGAAGGAAAGCAAGTCTATCCAAACTTGGCAGAGATGGGGCGACCAGCAAAGACACACATAGCGGCTCACTCTATCTATCTCTCACATCCACACACATTCATGAACACCCTAATAACCACGTCCATATGGACTGGGCAGAGCTGGGGCGACCAGCAAAGACACACACATAGGGGCTTACTCCCTATCTCTCTGTCTGTCTCTCACATCCACTCACATACAGGAACAGCCTAAGAACCAAGTCTATATTGACTGGGCAGCGTTCGGAAGACCAGCAAAGAAACACACAGGGGCTCTCTCTCTAACACACACACACACATACAGCGAAAGATTTAGAGTCTATACTGACTGGGCAGAGCTGGGACGACCAGCAAAGAAGCACAAAGGGGCGCTCTCTCTCTCATACACACTACACATATACAACAACAGCACAGGGGCGTCTATACTGACTGGGCAGAGCTGGGACGACCAGCGAAGGCACACACAGGGGCGCTCTCTCTCTCATACACACTACACATATACATCAACAGCACAGGGACGTCTATACTGACTGGGCAGAGCTGGGACGACCAGCGAAGGCACACACAGGGGCGCTCTCTCTCTCATACACACTACACATATACATCAACAGCACAGGGACGTCTATACTGACTGGGCAGAGCTGGGACGACCAGCGAAGGCACACACAGGGGCGCTCTCTCTCTCATACACACTACACATATACATCAACACCACAGGGACGTCTATACTGACTGGGCAGAGCTGGGACGACCAGCGAAGGCACACACAGGGGCGCTCTCTCTCTCATACACACTACACATATACATCAACAGCACAGGGACGTCTATACTGACTGGGCAGAGCTGGGACGACCAGCGAAGGCACACACAGGGGCGCTCTCTCTCTCATACACACTACACATATACATCAACAGCACAGGGACGTCTATACTGACTGGGCAGAGCTGGGACGACCAGCGAAGGCACACACAGGGGCTGGCGGAAGGGGTCGGAGCAGGGGAACTGCGCAGACTGTCTCTGGGAGGGGACCGTGGGTCCCAGCTGCTGCTGGGGCTGGTACGACAGGTAGGTACCCGACTGGAGCGAATACTGCAGGTAAGGGATCTCACTCACTCCCTGACTACTGCCCAAGTTCTGGGTTGCCGCCATCTGCAACATGATTCCAACATGATTCCCATACGTAAAAACGTTAAAGTAAAGGACAGAGACTTTCCAGTTCTAACCATATAGTGATGCTCATCTAGCATCGACATGATAATATAAACTTGCAGATGGGAAAAAAGGCAGTGATTTCAGTGTCTATTTAGCAACAATGTGTAAAACATAAATTGCAAATAATTAAAAACAGCTTTAAAAAACAAAACAAAAAAGCCCCATTGATTTCAGAGTCCATCTAATACCAATGTGTTTGACATAAAAATGCAGATGAAGAAAAAACCTCATGAGGTAACCAGTGATTTCAACGTTTCCTGTTGGCTATGCCCTTGGATGGAGTTGAGAAAAATTACATCATAACTGAAAGATAAAAGCTTAAAAAAAAAAAAAAGAAACCCAGCGATTTCAACGTTTTCTTTTGCTACGTTGTGGGGAGGAAAATTCTGTCAAAGCTGAAAGATTCACCAACCTGTGAGTGCAGAGCATTGATCTGGTTGTTGATCTGGTTGTTGTTGAAGGTCAAGGTGAAACCACCGCTGGTCGGCGGCACAACGTTATGCATGACATTGGCCGAGTTGCGACTGATGTCGTAGATGCCTGGCTGTGAGCGTCTGCAGATGTCCATGGCTGCCACACTCTGCTTCGTGCTGAAAACAGTGCAAGGTTTTCAAATTTAAATACCACCCCTGAAAATGGACTATGACTGCCTCTGTGGCCGGGTAAAAAAATAGTCATACACGAAAAAAAAAAAAAAGCATGCTTTGTACATACAAGTGGACATGGATTGCAGCCAATGAACACAGAAGAACCAGAAAAAGAATCTTAAATACTATTATTTTAAAAGATGAAAGTGCATTGTCTATAACGGATGTTCCACTCTATAAATAAAAGACCAGATTTCTGATCTGGAACTCACATGCTAAAAGGTGTTAAAATGTCTGAGGCTTTTTCTTTTCTTCAAAATCTTTAATAAAATAAAATCTTAAAAGGACAAAGGCAAATCAAAAAGTCTATACTACAGTCTATCCATTTCAATTTCAAACTTCAAGTGATACCAGATTTTTCTGCTGTAGTTGAAAGTCTGCAACTTCAAAAACACCATGTGCAAAAACCACTGTTTGCACTTTCCATTTGGATTAAAGCCTTGTTAAAAACCTGCCTGCCTGTCTCATTCTTACAAAGTAACCAAACACTATCCATTTTTTTCATCTCCACACTTTTTTCTTTCCTTAACCCCTAGGCTGCCTATATGACGAGATAGCTTTGCTGCCACAATGACAAGATAACTTGTCATTGAAATATTCTGACTTTTCCCTGGTTCGCATTGAGTTCGTTGACAAAAATACTGGTAGCTTTAGCTTGGGCAATCTTTCTAGATTCTATTCATAGCTAAAAACCCCATCTACGTCATAAGGCAGTCCTTTATTTGAACGATTTGGTTGGGTTACTGTATGTCCGACACCATGCTCAAGACATGCAATCGTGTTGTACTAAATCAACTAAGATCGTTTTCTTTAGCTGAAGCTCAGAGAGAATTCAAGTGTAAATTCTAAGGAGAAGACAGTGATGAACTTTTATCGGATGATTTGATAGAAAATAAAGGAAGCAATGAAGAGACTGGCCCAGATACGACTATCAGTGAGCGATGTAGCTGTAACAGACGACAGAAGGTGACAGAATTATTAGCAGGACAAAGTGTGAGCGATTTCTTGGCACTCAGCCAACACAGTCTGATGAGAACTGGATAAAGTGACCATGTGAGAGGGATGAAGAGGGGGCATGGTCACACATCCATGTTATCACTTGAAGAAGTCACAATGCATTGTGTATCTGTCTCTTTTTTCTTATTGTGGTTGTTCTGGTATATGTGTACTGGTATTATCCATTTGTCCAGAAAATATTATATTTTTGTGCAAATTACCTGCCTAATGTTTATAATGAACAAGTTGAAAATGTGACAAAAAACAAAGCACTGATTTCAAAACAACAGCATGTCACTGAAAATATATAAAATTGGAAAACATCACGTTTTGTATTCTTTATTCAGTTGTCTTTCAGAAAATACATACTTTCATGGGCCTGTCTCCAATAACAAAGAGCAAAGAATTTTCTGAAAATATATATATATCCGCTTTTTGTGGAAAAACCCTGGCACATAGATATTTTACTCAAATCTTATTTCCCTGGCAGCGAAAAGGGTTAATCCTCTCTCTTCTCATTTCCAAATGTGCGCTGGGTTGCACTAGCTATTTCAGATCCACACAATGGGTTCATACGAAGGTCAGGCACCAGCAGATGTGGTGTAGCATATATGGATCAGTCCTCACGCTTTGACACCACCTTGAAACTGAAGCTGAAGCATTCAAAATTTTCCTAAACCTACAAAATTAGCGTTGACTGGAGAGGTCTGGGGGGAGTGTAGGGGGGGAATCTCGACATTATCCAGACTTAATGCTGCTGAGATTGCTTTCTGTAACCCAGCCCAGAGGGGAGAAGAAAACTTAACGGAATTGAACCACCACCACCAAGACAAGAGCCAGGTAATGCTGAAGAGATCGCTTTTTGCAACCCAGCCAAGGGAGGAGAAAAGAAAACAAAAGAGAACAGAACAGAACCACCACCACCACCACCATGAAGACAAAGAGCCAAAAACCACAGACACCCACATGTTGAGGTGAGCGTAGTCGGCCAGGTGCGCCAGGTTGATGAAGCTGTGGCCCAGAGCCTCGGCGGGTGTGATGCGCGCCCCCTGCTCCAGCGTCAGCATGTACTTGAGCAGCTCGATGAACTGGTGCCGGTCCAGCTTCTCCACCAGCAGCTCACTGCCCTCCAGGTCCGTCGGCACGTTGATCTAAAGGAGAAAGAGAGACTGACTGATTGACAGGTGCATGCGGTTGAAACATTGATCTAAAAGAGAAAGAGAGACTGACTGATTGACAGGTGCATGCGGTTGAAATGCTGATCTAAAGGAGAAAGAGAGACTGACTGATTGACAGGTGCATGCGGTTGAAATGCTGATCTAAAGGAGAAAGAGAGACTGACTGATTGACAGGTGCATGCGGTTGAAATGCTGATCTAAAGGAGAAAGAGAGACTGATTGACAGGTGCATGCGGTTGAAATGCTGATCTAAAGGAGAAAGAGAGACTGACTGATTGACAGGTGCATGCGGTTGAAATGCTGATCTAAAAGAGAAAGAGAGACTGACTAACTGACAGGTGCATGCGGCTGAAATGTTGATCTTAAAGAGAAAGAGAGACTGACTGACAGGTGCATGCGGTTGAAACGTTGATCTAAACGAGAGAGACTGACTGACTGACAGGTGCATGCGGTTGAAACGTTGATCTAAAGGAGAAAGAGAGACTGACTGATTGACAGGTGCATGCGGTTGAAACGTTGATCTAAACGAGAGAGACTGACTGACTGATTGACAGGTGCATGCGGTTGAAATGTTTTTTAAGGCATGTTTATATTCAACTTGATGATGTGAAGCACTTTGAGCAGCATTGGTACTGGATATTGCACCATAGAAAAATCATGTATTATTATCATTATGCTCATACAGCGCCTGTCCTTCGGCTCAACACTAGGCTTGTACTACAGATTGGCATTAGCTAAAGCTGAGCCAATAGTAAAGACATACGTGTGTTTAACTTTTAAAAAAATATATAAATTTTCATTACAGTCAATGGAGTCATCTTTCATCCCTCTTCATTCCATGACCCTCTAGACCCCTTTTATTCAAAATCATGCTCATTTTTGTACCAATCCCCTTCCCCCACCCCCTCCCCTCCCTTTTCACATGCACACAATCGTAAGCACTTGTTTTTCTTGTTGTAAACACATCAACACAAGATCATTCTGCAGCCAAATCAAATGTACTTACCTGGCCAATGTCATCCAGGCAGTTAAAGATGTATTTTCTGGCTTCCTTTGATTTGATTTTTGTCTCAGCTTCATTTTCCTCCGGAGTCTGAAATAAAACACAATATTTGGTCGAATATATCTATTAACTCTCATGGATTCTGTTGTCCTCATCAAAACTTTGGTCAAAACTAGACATTTATCTTTTGTAAACAAGTCAGTCATCTTACAATTCTTCATAATGTCTTTTCTGGAGTACCCACACAGTATAACTTTCTGTTTTTGCTCATTTTCTTACATCAGAATGCAATATAAGCGAGTATAGCAATCTTCTAAAGAAAAACTTTGCTTCTTCTTCTGACATGAGCCAGCCAAGAAGTAATTACAGTCTATTTAAATGTTTCACTCTGGTCCAACAGTTGCTACTGCTTTTGTCTGGTGACATAGAAACCAATCCAGACCCAAACAATAACATGGACCTCAGTATCATGCATGTAAATATCCGCAATATGAGAAATAAGATTGATTTATTAGAAGCTGAGTATGTTAACTTTGATATCATCACAGTATCTGAAACATGGCTTTCAGATTTAGACACCAACAGTTCCATCCAAATTACAAACTTCCATCCACCTGTTAGATGTGACAGAACAAACGATCCACATGGCGGCGTTGCTATTTATGTGAAAAATAATTTATATTGTAAACCTCGCAATGACCTTCACGTTTAGAGGCTGTATGGGTTGAGACAAAATTAGATCAAACAAGTTTATTAGCTGGATCTTTTTATCGTCCACCTAACTCTAACGCTAATTAATGGAATTTGATCGAAGAAAGCATATGTAGAGCCAATGACACCACAAACAAATTCTTGATTCTTGGCGATTTTAATACTGATTTCCTAACAAAACCATCACCCCACTTAGTAGATATTTTGAATCAGTACCATATTAAACAGTTAATAAATGAACCAACGAGGATTACTGCAGTAACAAGTTCATGCTTAGATCTTATACTTACTCAAAGCCCCAGTATGATCAAATCAACGGATGTCATGCCTGCTATCTGCAGTGACCATTGTGTACCTTATGTGGTTGTCAGGAATACAGTAGTTAGAGAACAGTCATTTAAAAGAACAATTTTTAATTACAATAAGTTAGATAGATATAAATTTTGCAATCTCCTACACCAGGTTAATTGGGACGAAGTGACCAATAATAAAACAATTGACGAAAGTGTGGAAACGTTTTCAAATATTATAATGGATAAAGCTAAGCAATGTATGCCAATGAAGACTACCACTGTACAACCAAATGATGTCCCTTGGATGACAGATGAAATTAGGCTGCTAATAGACGAACGTAAAATAATTCATAAATTAGCTAAACAAACAAACCAACCAGAAGACTGGCTACAATTTCCGCGTTTTAGGAACTATGTTACATATAGAGAAAAACAAAGACAACTTGAGTATATCACCAATTTAGAAAATAAGATAACAACTTCATCCAATTTGGGAACAAAAGAATGGTGGAAACTTGTCAAGTCATTTTTGAGAAAGAAAGGTGTTGGGTCAGATGAAATCCCCCCTATTATATCTAACAGTATTGTCTATTATAAAAACAAAGATAAAGCTGATGTTTTTAACAACTATTTCATTTTACAATCCACTCTTGAAGATAGCGAAAATGATTTACCTGACATTCCATTCCTCGACTTAGAACTTACAGACATAGGTGTTATTCTAGATCTAAATAAAAATAAAGCAGTAGGGCCAGATCTTGTCCATAATAGATTGTTAATCGCCTCATTGCCAGCCATTCTAGACCCACTGACTAGGATTTTCAACGAAAGCCTTCATGAACCAAAAATTTCCTCTTATATACAAAACAGCATGTGTAAATCCTCTGCATAAAAAAGCTTCGAAGGATATATCTAAAGCTTTTGATCACGTTTGGCATAAGGGACTTCTTCTGTTAATATTGATATTAGCATTAGTTTACTATATTATGTACTGTTTGTTCATTTGTTTTATTTCATTATTTCATTACTTACTGTTTATCATGTGTGAATGTTATTTGATACAACTGATAATATGGTTCATCAGCCGTCATGATTAAATTGAACTGCAATGTAGTGAGCATAGTATAAGCTTTAAGCTTGTTGATGCTCTTTTGTCATTCATTGCATTGTAATCATGTGAATTGTTGAATAATTAAAGATTATTAAAACCAAAACAAAAAAACAAACCAAAAAAAAAAAAAACCCAACCAACCAAACAAACAAAAAAATTGCAGACAAACAAAAACAATTCCTCTTCAACTGTCTCAGTCAAATGATACACAAAGTGTAACAGTATCATTTTCTCTATAGATAATGAGAATATTAAGTTATCAGGGTCTGGACCCACAATCAAATACTTGTAAAACATTTTTAATGACCAATAAATCTTTTCCACATGTGAACAAAATAGCTGCACAACATAACAGTTGAGAAGCATTCAAACAGCTGTTTTTTGGTGTTTTTTCAGTTTAACTGTTTTCACCTCCAACCCCACATTCTTCCACTTCAAATACCCCCCCTCCCCCTCCTCCCTGCCCTACTTTTTTATGACCATTCCATACTAAAAAAGTAATTTATTGTAAAAAAAAAAAAAAAAAAAAAAATTCCCATCAGATTTCTAATAAAAACATTAAAAAAAAACCCTAAAAAAACACAAAACTGTCAACGCTCTAGTTCCAGTTTTGCATACCTTACAATGCTCATATCTAGCTAATTCTTGATATTGATTATATTTTTTCTATACACTTTATTCTAATAAGGATGGGTGTATTAATGATCTGCCATGGTCATGTAATGTGTCTCACTGCCAAACGTTTTCCTCTAAAAGGCAATTACGTTGCAAATTCATCCAGAGGCGGCATAGCGTTTATTGATTTAATGCTAATGCAGCTCTGCACTGTTATTTCAAAATTCCTTTAGACAACATCGATCCAATATCTGTGGCCATATCTTGTTGGCTTAAAAAACAACAACAACAGCAAACACTGGCATCAAGTTTTCCTGCCAAAAAATTTCTGATAAATTGATGTTTTCACTGATCAGGATTGGCAATCTTTGCCACTGATCCTCTGCATGGCCTATCTTTACTATTTTCTGTTGTTGTTTTCTTTAGTTTTTTTGTTTGGTTGGTTATTTTTCTAAGCTGTCTGTAACAAGGTCAAGACTTCAGTATGTTAGAGGGAAATACTGTCAAGTTTCTCACACTTGGGAAACGTGTAACCTCTACACCGTACCTTGAAAATTTGATCAAGATGAACAATCAACAGTTGACTTTTACAATCTATCAACTTTCAATCGTTAAGGTCAGGTTTTTCAATTCATTAAGACTTCAGCGTAGACAGGGCTAGTCAGCTGGGAAAGGCAGTAAAAGGCATCCTGCCCTCTCTTACAGATATTAATGCATTCCTTAGAATGCGTATTTCTCAGAATGTTAACTTAATTTCTGCTTTCCTGGGAAATCCGTAAAATACTAAATATGATATTTTCCTCACATCATCCTTTTAGATCATTGTGATGCCACTATAATCAAGAAGATAAGTGCATATAGACAGGGTTGTTGTTTTTTTTTATATATGCACACATACATGCAAATGTGCACACACATACACACACAATCTCTTTCTCTCTCTGAATCCCAGATAACAATAATGAATGAGTTAAACCATGTTCAACAACATAATCATCCACATCCACCCAACTTCAACACAACCACACACCCACTTCCCCTCCAACACAGTACTCATCTCTTTCGGAATCACAAAGATGTTACTGGAATCACAAAGATGTTATGATGTCTCCACCACCCCCACCCACCACCCTAAACCAGCTATCATATAAAACCTTCACCATTCTTGTCCAGACAAACTCTCTCACACAGACAGACAGACAGACTGACTGACTGACACTCTCTCTCTCTCTCTATCTCTCTCTCTCTCTCTCTCACACACACACACACACACACACACACACACACAAAAGTCAGCACACACACACACACACACACATATTTACACACACACACACACACACACACACAAAAGTCAGCACACACACACACACACACACATATTTACACACACACACCAGTCAGCAAACAGCAATCATCCATCACCAAGCTGTCCTGTTTGTGTTACATATGGCTCAGGTGGTTTATGGCACAGCTCCAAGCATAATAATACCCCTGACCTTCATCAGATTATTACCCCTAGGGTGGGTTGGGATGGGGTGGGGCTGGGGGGTCTGGGTCACAGAGGCAGACTGATAGGCATACATTATGGACTAGATGTCTGACCTTTCAACACCCCCTCAATGGTGAACAGAACCAATACAGACACACTGCACACAAGTTATCTGTTTGTGACACTGAATCTGACTGCCTGACAGGAATAACAGGCTTTGCTTCTCACCAGTGAAGTGATTGTGACAGTGATTGCACCCTGTCTTGCTCTCTCGCCCATGTATGTTGGGTGACAGAATAGAATTATGAGAAACTTGTAAGTATGTCACTCACACAGGCTATGATTCTGTACTATAAGCTTGTCTGAATTTTTAATCCTTTGAGCCCTGACCACCGCTTTACCGGTGGTGTGGAGGGGTGGCATAATGCCTGGCCACCGGTTGAGCGGTGCATAAACACTTGTGTTTTTCTATTGGTTGACTTATATTGAAGAGCCAATCAGAAAAGCTGTATTCTGATGTCAGCCAACATAGTACCAACATTGCTGCGCCTTTTCACTGTGTTTTGTGCATGTGCTTTGGATAAAAAAAGATCGATTTCTACCATGAAGCGTGCTGAGTCTCAACCTGACACGCCTCCTTTGATCAACTGATTCTGCATGCTCAGATTCATTTTCAACATCACTATCTGTAGCAAAATTATCTGATTCGAATTCCACCTCACTATCATTGTCATACTCTACTTCGATAAATCATGAAGCATATCAATTACTTGTTGTGTTGTGTACAGTTGTTTTCTCGCATGTTTTGTCCCTGATTTCTGCCCTGACGCGCCAGGCTGAGACTCTGCACGCTTCAAGTGTTTACGCACCACTCAACCGGTGGCTGGGCATTATGTCATTTTTCTCTGCCACCGGTAAAGCAGTGGTCAGGGCTCAAAGGGTTTAACCCCTAGGCTGCCTATATGACGAGATAACTCGTCATGGAAAGCATATCCGCTTCGCTGCCACAATGACGAGATAACTCGTCATCGAAATATTCCGACTTTTCCCTGCTTTACATTCAGTTCGTTGACAAAAATGCTGGTAGCTTTAGCTTGGGGAATCTTTCTAGATTCTATTCATAGCTAGAAACACCATCTGCATCATAAGGCAGTCCTTTATTTGAACGTTTTGGTTGGATTACAGGCCGCAGTCTTTGCCTGGCTCCTCTCCTCGCTCGCTCATCAAGACTCCGTGCTCAAGACATGCGATTGTGGCGAACTAAATCAACTAAGATTACTTTCTTTACCTGATGCTCAGAAAGAATTGAAGCATAAATTCAAAGGAGAAGACAGTGGTGAACATTTATAGATAAACTATCACTGAGTGATGCCGGCTGTTCAGCTCTAGCAGACGACAGAAGTCACCAAATTTTGAGCAGGACACAGTGTGGGCTATTTTCTTGGCACTCAGCCAACACGCTCTGATGAGAACTGGATAAAGTGACCCTGTGAGAGGGGTGAAGAGGGGGGTGGAGACTGAGGGGGCGTGGCCTCACATCCATATTATCACTTGCAGAAGTCACAATGCATTATGTATCTATTTCTTTTTCTTTTTTTTTATATTGTGGTTGTTCTAGTATGATTTTGTGTGTGCAGATATCCTTTTGTCCAGAAAATATGATATTTTAGTGCAAATTACCTGAATAATGTTTGTAATGAACAAGTTGAAAATGTGACAAAATAAAATGTTCACAATCCGGAAATATGCATCACCAACACCACTGCCAAACATACTATAATTCAACAAAACGCATTTTTTTCACTGATTCAGGTAATTCATACTATATCACAATATCACATAATGATCACTTTTCATTGATTAATGTGTCTGAAGGTTTTACTATAACAAGTAAAACTGGTTGTGGATAACAAGCAATGAAATTACTTAAGTCTAGCAGTTAAAAAAGAAAGAAAGAAAGAAAGAAAAAGTCACAAAGTCACTGTCAATCTCTCTGAGAATCTCTCTCTCTTCTCCCCCCCCTTCCTCCCTCCCTTCCACTTCCTTCCTCAGTTTCTTCTCCTTGGAGAGAGAGAGGGCACGCCAGAATTGAAGTGAAGGCCCAAGGGGAGGAGGGAGGGCGCCAGAATTGAAGTGAAGGCCCAAGGGGAGGAGGGAGGAGGAGACAGAGAGAGGGGGGGGCGGGGTGGACTGGTGAGGAACTGACCTTGAGCCTCCAAAAGCCCTGGAAGCCAGTCTCATTGGCTTCATGGATGAAGAAACGTGTTGTCTTTGTCGCCCGGCTCAGCAGTTGTTCTGGGGGGAGGCCCTGAGTCTGGGAGATGTACCGGATCTGAATAAAGACAACACACAGGTCACAGTTTCATTTATGTGCTGGTGTGGAAGTTTGGGAGTGAGGAGTATGCGTGTTTTGAACGATGCCATGAGTGTATGCAGTAAAATTGTGGGAGTGAAACAAGCTAGTATGCAAGAGCTGTATGAAAGTCGAGTGGTTAAAAAAAGCAGGCAGATAGCAACTGGCGACACCCATATTTTAGCAAGTATTATGAGCTATTGCCATCAGGACGACGCTACAGAACTTTTAAGTTGAAATCCAGAGCTCTGGAGACTTTTATTCCACGTTCAATCCAACTTTTAAATTCTTGAGAACTGTGTGTGTATGTGTGCGCGCGCATGCACTCTCATGTAAGATGTGTGAAAGTCCGTGCATGATAGGCTGTACCTTGTTCTAGTTGTGTGTGTGTGTGTGTGTGTGTGTGTGTGTGTGTGTTTACTGAGCTTAAAAATGTGACAATTGGTTATAATGAATGTGCAATATGTAGGAGGAATAATGTGCAATATGCAGGATGAATGTACAATGGAATATGTCTAATGCTAACGTCCATATTCTAAATATATTTGTTTAATAATTACGATGTAATAATTAATTGCAATGTTTTTAAAAGCGAATATGTGAAATGCTTTTATTTGAGAACATATGTTTATTACTCTTGTTTAATCAAGTACACACACACACACACACACACACACACACACACTCAAACCAACTAAATAACTGACTATTCAATCAAGGAAACTCCAGGTATGCCTCACTACAGTCTATCAGGAAGGTAAAAATTTTTTACTCAACAACATTTCTCTGGATCAGACAACACTACAGTACATGTATAGCAGTATATAATGCAAAAAAAAATTTTTTTTTTTTTTTTAATTAAAAAATCAAGCAAGTTGATTGGACAGAAATGGGCATTGTTCCAGTGTCCACATCCTTATTTTATAATACAGGAGGTTTTTCAATGTTGTATTGTTTGAAAGTCATGACTTTGTCATATCAAAAAGACAATGACAAAGGCTCACTATTAACAGATATAAAAGTTCACCCCCTTCCCTCCCAGGCACAACTGGAAAACAATCTCAGTACTGTGTGTTGTAACACTGCCAAGTGTTTGCTGCATAAATAAACAAGTAAAAGCTGGGTGGATACAGATGGGAGGAAACAAAACAACAGCACTTTGTTAACAATATGCACTCTTTCACATCAGCTGGAAATGTTCCAAGGTGATAAGTGAATTGAAGCCAAAACATTAAGTCTCCTACAGACCTCTTCAAAACAATCCAAAACAATTTTGCTCAGAATAAGATCAGTGAGATGTCTCCTGCTTCTTAGCTTGGCACAGCATAGAAACACTAATATTCTGTACCGTCTCTGTAACAAGGCAGAGAAACGGAGCCCTATGTTTTAAAAAATAATAATAATAAAAGAGAGTTTCTTTCCCCCCCTTCAAATGGACAGGAGAGTGGGACTAAGAGAGTGATAAAGTTGAAAGAAAGAAACCAGTGAAACACCAGTACAATGGGGACATCAATAATGACACTCCCTGCATGCAAGACACATTTAAGGTCAATGGAGGCATTTCTACAATTAAAACTCAAATAGAGAGACTTCCACGCCCCTTCTTTGTATCTTTAACTGGACATATGTAAAGAAAATGGTATCCTATTTTCCTAGATCCATTTTTTTACAGGGCAACATATTTATATCGGGGATTGGAATTTGTTATTTTGATACACTACTTTCCTAGATCCATTTTTTTACAGGGCAACTTTTATATCGGGGGATTGGGAATTGTTTCTTTTGAAAAATGGTTTCACGTGCATTTTTGTAATCATACAATGAGTTATGAATGTGATGTGCTGCTGTGAAGTGCAGATTTGTTGTCAGATGGTGTCATGAAGCTGTCCAGGTTAGGGACATTTTTTTGCCTGTAAAGGCATCTAGTGGCTGGGGACAGGCCACGGGTTTTGCTTTGTGCCTAGGTGCCATGGACTGGGCACAGGACTTCATAGAACTGGATGGTGGGACCATCGGGACGAACTATTGGCACAGATGATGAACGTGATGGTGGGACCATCGGGACTTGCTGAGTGAGGAGCCAGGAGCTGGCGAGACTGCTGAAAAACATTCAAGGTGGTGAAGTTAAAATTCTCCCCCCCACCCCCCCCTCCCCCCCTAAAAAAAATTATATTCCAGTCCAGGCCATGAATAGCAGCTTTTGATATCTTTCTTAATAATAAATAAAAGGATGTGGTTAATAAGTGTTTCGTGTTTTGGGGAGAGCACGTTCTGATTGGAGTGACAAGTGAACAGATAGCAGGCATACACTTACAAGCAAACACATTCATTCTTATTCCGTTCTTTCTGTCTATCTGGCACTTTCTTTACAACATACACTTGTCTTCCCTTTCTCTGACCCATTTAACTTGCAAAAATTAAAGAGTGCACCACGTGTACACACAGCTAAATCCCTTTCAAGTTGTCACCATCACTAAAACCAAGAAGTATTTCACCCCCAAAAGGTTTCATTTAACTCGCACAAATTAAAGAGTGCACAAAGTGCACACTACATCCCTAACAAGTTGTCACCATCACCAAAACCTACAGTTATTTCACCCAAACCAACCTGATCGTATTCTGAAGAACCAGGATACAGAGGCCAGCCCAGGAACAGCTCGGCAATGACACATCCCAGCGACCACATGTCAATGGCCTCCGAGAAAGGCAGCCCCAACAGGATCTCAGGAGCCCTGAAATACACACACACATTGGTCACAGACCCCCGGTAATGTACCCAAGAAAGCAAGGCCTTCAACTTCAAGACTCACTTGTAATGCCATTTTAATCCAGCAAAGAAATCAAAAAAAAGAAAGAAGAAAAAAAGAACACCGCAAAGCAGATCATCTGTCAAAACTTACACATTGATGCGACTTTGACCTTCAACACACATTGGTCACAGCCCCCACCAGAAATGCAAGAAAATGATTTTTTTTCCAGAAACAGTTTAAACTATTCATCATTTCATGTCACTCACTTTAAAAAGAACATGAAAAAGAAAATGAACAGTAAATCATAAATCACTCGTCCTGAGAAAGTGAAAACTGGAAACAGTACTGTTTTCTGGTAACAAGACAGGGTTTCCCATTATTTAGTCTCTCTGGAAAAGAGGGAAAGTGTTTCATAAAATTAACAGATAATACTGCCTTCTCATTACACTGGGGGTGGGGGGAGGGAGTAGAGGGGGGCGTTCTTTCACTCTAGAATAGTGTGTGTATGTGTGTGTGTGTGTGTGTGTGTGTGTGTGTGTAAGAGATGTGGGACAAAGAGCCTGTGTATGAGTGAACACACATTCAAGCGTAAGCTAAATATATCAGGATGATTTTTGTGCACGAGTATCAATAAAAATACTTCTTATCTCTGCACTGAAAAACAAATGTGGTAAAAAAAAATTTTTAAAAAAAAAATTTCAAGTTGCAAGCACAAATGAATTATCCACCATAATTTTAACATGCTGCGCAGATGTCTGCATTCTTCATTGCTTTTCTCTGAAAATAAAGAATACACTCAGTTCAGAAATTCTTGGCATGCTTGGCAGGAAACAAGAGGAAGGGAGAAATGAGGGTGGGGGGTAAAGGGGCAGTGCCAGCTTTATTAGTTCTCCCCTGAAATGTTCTGGCAGCAGGTTTTGAACACAAGTGGCAAAGCACCCCCCTCAGACAGCTTGTAGAGTGAGGGTCTGTTTTACATCAAGACCAGCACAGAAAGGGGAAAAGGAAGGCGGGCTCAGCAGCCAAGTTTGCAAATCTTTTACAGAATGCAGCACTGAAGTTCATAGAGTAGTGTGGAGGTTAAGCTGCCCTATGTAACTGAATTATTAACACAAAATATACAAAACACAAAATATACAAAAGAGTCCCTCTCAAAAAAACAAAAAAAAAAAAAATTTTAATCACCATCAATTCAAAAATTGTTTTGAAACTTTTTAAAGCTTTTACACAATTAACACACACAGTGGCAAACTCTAAAAAAAGCATCTTCCAATATTAATTTAAGACAAACTCGTCTAGAAATAGGCACTCTTCATTGGACTCTAGCCCAGATCATGGGTGCCCCCCAACACAGCTAGACTGCGATGTATACATCATTACATGGACTGATACTGATAGATCTTTAAAGAACCTTGCATCTGCAGGTACATGATTTGAAGTTAAATATATTTCTCACTCCACCTGTTTATAATTATATACACTTGTTCTGATTACTTCATAAACTGATGAGAAATGATCACAAGTGTATCTATTATAAATATTATAAATATATCCTGTGAGTGAATGGGTGAGTGCAAGTCAGAGAGAAAGAGACAGACAAGACAGAGAGAGAGAGAGAGAGAGACAGAGAGAATATGACTGTGAGTGTGTGTGTTCTGTTTGTGTGTGTGTGTGTGTGTGTGTGGTGGTGTGAATCACAGTATATCCATGCACACATCTGATGCGGTTTGCGCTATTGTGTGAGCACCCAGTAATCATCTCCACCCCACCAAAGCAAGCACACAAACAGGAAAAAAACTTTGTCACTGTGTTAAACTTCGGAGGCCAAAAGACTAGGAGGGAAGTTGTGAGTGGCAGGGGAGGGGGGAAGTGTGTGTGTGTGTGGTGGGGGGGGGGGGGGGGGCAGGGATTGGGAATCACATCTGTAGCCAGCCCTCCTCTTTATCCCCCAGAAAGGAATGCGTTTCAATCACTGGCCTATTGATCCAGACTGGGCCTGCATCCAAGTGCAGAAAAACAAATGTGGCCTCCAGGAGGGGGGTCTGTGTGTGTGTGTGTGTGTGTGGATAAGTGCCTATGGTGCTGCATGGGGGTGCGGTGTGGTGTGGTGTGGTGTCCTGTCATGTGACTTGGCATGGTGTGGTGCAATGTGTGTGCATGCACGCACTGGCTTGTCAGGGCTTTGGTGTGGTGATGTGTGTGTGTTGTGTTGTGTTGTGCTGCTCTGTTGTTCTGCTGTACTGTGCTATATTCTTTGTGTGTGTGTGTGTGTGTGTGTGAGGCTGGGCATGCTGCATCAGTCTTACACTGTGACGCAGTGTGAAACTTAAAACCCAATTAATATGAACAAGAGAGGAAGTCCAGTAATTTCATCTGTCTGATCAAGATAAGAATAACAAATTACACTTTGTTCCTGGCCCACAATAACAACCTGTGAGCCTCAACTCATGTGTATATATATATATATATATATGTGTGTGTGTGTGTGTGTAACCACCAGTGAACCTCAGCTCATGTATATATATATATATATATATATATATATATATATATGTGTGTGTGTGTGTGTGTGTGTGTGTGTGTGTGTGTGTGTGTACACATGTGTGAGTGTGAGAGTGTTTAGAGAGAGAGTGTGTGAGTGTGTGTATGTGCGTGTGTGCACTGTGTGTGTGCGCTTGTGCATGCACGTGTGCACGCATGCACATGCATGCACCAGTCAAGCATGAAAAATACCAGTGTTCATGTTCCTGCCTGAATTGTACAGTATAACATCATTTCAGTGAAGAAGTGAATGTGTCTGAGCGTGTAGACTGGTAGTGTGCTTGCATGTGTGTGTGTACGTGCTCCTGTGAGCATATACTCAAGGGAACAACCTTCTGTTTTATTCCCCTGACCTGTTCAAGACTAAAGCCCTCCTGTTCCACTGTACAGGGGGAAACAAAGACACTTGTGGAGCTGAGCAGACACACACAGTGTTGCCCCCCTTCAGGGGTCACACCAGCCTGCTACCTTGCCCTGTTCTCCCCCTATCTCAGTATCTGTGTATCAGCGGCAGACACCTGCCCCTTCCAACCACTTCAAGGGTTCAAGTGAGATTGTGAACCCCAGCCAGCACACACACACACACACACACACACACACATCCCCTTTCCCTTCCTTCCTCCCCAACTCCCTCAGGCAGCCACAACAACAGCCCTTTCCATACACTTGGGACAGTTTTTATCAGCCACTAAGATACCAACCCAACTCCTCTCTCCCTCACTAGTCAGGGCAATGTGGTCCCCTTCTGGTCATGTGAAAACCTGGACCAGCAATGCTACACACAACTGGTATTCTGTTCAGTCAACAATGTAAAAATATTCTGTACACAGGGCCCAGGGGGTCAAAAGTACTGGTTACTAGGCAGGAAGCACATGCAAATTGATCAACTTCTAGGGTAAAGACCCCCAGTCAATGCAGTCTGGTCACGAACTGCCTCCACTCTTCCTATCGACCAAATGAAGTCAGCCCTGGAAAAACCGCTTGCGTGGACGGACTCCTATGGAAGGGAGCATAATTGGTGTGGACACACTGGAGATCGATTCATGTCTCCTGGCTCAATATGTCCATGATACAAAAACAGTGTTAACAACAAAGCAGCCACCCAACATGCCTGACATAAATGGCTGACTTTAAATTGATTAATTTCAATTAACTTTTCTTTTTTCTCTGATATCAGTCTATCACTCTCAACTCCCCACTACCAAGCTACAAATATGTTTTTTTTTCATTTCCCTTTCCCTCCCCATGCGTTCTTATGCAATATTTTGTCATCAATCCTGGTGTTCATGGTTGTCCAAGTGTGAAGCAAACAAAATATATCTTCAACTAGTGGACAACTGTAATAGAAGGCAAGTACTGACTGATTATCCATTCACACGGATTAACAATAACAGAGCACTATGGAAACGTGTGTTCAGACAACTCTCTCAGACCTAGATTTCTTCTTCATTCAGTGTAAGTTCTGTGTTTGAGAGAGAGAGAGAGAGTGTGTGTGTGCATGCGCGTGTACATGTGTGTGTGTGTGTGTCTGTGTGTACTACTGTCAAGCAACATACAAAATAAAATGAAAAATGCATGTTCCTGCCTGTATCATACAGTGTATTATGTCTGTGAAGTAATGTATCCAGCACTTTTCTGAAGCCTCCACAATGAATTCATTTAATGCTCTCAATTGTCAACACTGACTAGTAAATACCCTGAGCCCTCCTTTTCCCACGATCTGCCCTCCTGTTCCCCAGATCCCTGTCATGCCTATGCTTGTTCTCTGTGTCTACGTGATAGTGTGTGTGTTCGGTAAACCCTGTCACTATCAACAACAGAATACATCTGTAGACAAGACTGCAACTGTAAGACAGCTGAATACCAGTAAAACTGAAAGACTGTGAAGTGATAAGCGTAAAGGTAACACAAACACCTACAAAAGGTAACAAAACACCCACAAAAATAGAAAAAAAAGTGAACTAAACAAGCTTTAAATGCTGAAATGGTTGCAGTTTAACCAGAAGCACAGAATCAGTGCTCCAGACACAGCTGAGCAAGCTACGTTTAACTACTTTAGTCATTGTTTCACCAGTGGCCCAGCTGGATTCCTTTCCTCATTTTCCTTTTATTTGAATAATGTTTGAAAAACGGCTCTCTCTTTTCCTTACTCCATACCCCTAACAGTAACAGGGTTAGCCTGTAAACACACACACACACACACACACACACTCTCCTCTCTCTCTCTCTCTCCCTCCCTCTCTCTCCCTGGCTGATCAATCCATCTTTCCTCCTCCCCCTATCTGAGTCAGTGCATGGATGACTGTTTTCTCTGTGACCCTGTTCTCCTTGCCAACAGCTGGGATACATCATCTACATGTTTGTTCATCCTTAATCCTCTTGCTCACCATCTCTGCCCACTTCAGGTTCACCTTCAAATGAAAGCAGTGCATTTGTTTACTCAACTGAGCTTTCAACAAAGTCAGTGAGATTGCAGGATACAATCCAAGCAAAGTCGATTAAATGTTAATTGC